>NC_045166.1:22567487-22574987 GCF_900700415.2 Clupea harengus
TTTAAAAAGTCAATATAAAAGCCATGGGGTGAAGTTTTTATGTAAGTAATATCTAGTTATAGTCCTTTAATGAAACCCAGAAGACGTAATTCAGTCTGGGGTATGAAGCTATCTATCTTTTCGAGGCATTGTGGTAAAGTACTTTTCACAATAAGTGTTATATAGTTGATATATATTTTATGATTCAACAGTATAGGTTTATTATATTAAGAAAAAACGTAGTATGGAGCTCTATACAGAGATATCACTTTCATGACTATCATGGCTGATGAGACTGGTCAGGCAGGTCTGGCAGGAAGAGTTCAGAAACCAAAAAGTCCATCAATCCAAACACCGGAATCCAGGGGGAACAGGCCAAAGTTCAAAACCAAACATAAAACAGGCAATCCAAAAATCCAGGGGGTAAGCTCCGATCACGAACACAGAGGCTAGGCTTAGACACTCAGGGCAAGATAAATGTGCTTGGCTTAAGCACAAAAACCGAGCTAGGAAGCATAGACAAGATATCTTACTAGGCAAAGACTCATGAACTTGGCTTGGATGTTCTGACGAGAACAACACACATAAACATGGCATAGAAACTCACGCAGGAGCTTGGCTAAGACACTCTGATGAGATCATCCAGCAACGAGTGAATCTTCAAGCAGGGCTTAAATACTGTGGCTGACAAGGAGAGCAGCTGCAGGTGTGTAGCCTGGAGCACTGGCGATAAGCAGAGCCACCCGTCACTCAGCCAGGGAACCAGAAAAACAGGAAACACAGAGTCTAGGGGCAAAACATGGAGTGGGCAAACAGGGAACATGGAAACACACAAAAATCACAACATGACAGGACACAGGGAAAACACGAACCAGGACCACCTTTAAGTGAAACAACACAAACAAGAGACAGCAAGAGATTGATCAAATCAGTACTAATAGTTACTTGATAACTCAAGCAGAGGCAGGAGTGAATGGGACTCTCCGTTGATTACATTGGCATACCAACACATTGTGGGAGCTGTCCCGAGGTGAGTAGTGTCTCGCTTATGGCATGGCAATCGCAAACTTGTTTTACAATATCATTACAATTACTTAGCTTATCTGTATCTGTCATTTTGTGTGGAATGATATCACTACAGCATATTTCATAGCTCTCAAAGTGCCCCAAAGTGCATGTGAAATGTCTTTTTAGCTCATAGATTTTTCTTCTATTTCTCTTTTCAGCCTGTCCTATTTTTGGGTAGTTTTTTTCTCACCACCACAAGGTCATTGAGAAGTTTTTGAAATCGTTCACTTGCTCATGCTCACTTTGTCCTTGTGTGAAAATCCATCAATTGATTTACTTCCTACACTCAACCAGCACTAAGCGCTCACTCCTCCTCCTTATCGCTGTGGCAAATGGAGGAGTTTGGTTGAGATCGGCTTATTTCACGTTAGCCTCAGCAGCGGAGGTAATTGAGAAATATGACGCGTGGTGGTAGACTCAAAATCTGAGCTCGTTTACAAGCTCTCCCTTGCTTGAAATGGCAAGGCTGGCCATTTATCTAGCACACGTTCTTGGATAAACATGAAAGATAACTATGTTTGCTGATGAAGCCATTTAGTATTAGATGCAGAAACACTACTACCCTCTGATTTGCCTTGAAGTCGAATTCCCTGTGCACTGGATGCTATCCTGGAACAGAAACTGTGATGAGACAGCCATGGTTTGATATCAACTGCAACTTTCTATTCCGTCTCTTTTTTTTGATGCTTCTACTTCTGAATCTTTGGTAGACTACAGAGTAGAAGACTACAGAGGACAGAGTAGAAGACTACAGACTACAGAGTAGAAGACTACAGAGGACAGAGTAGAAGACTACAGAGGACAGAGTAGAAGACTACAGACTACAGAGTAGAAGACTACAGACTACAGAGTAGAAGACTACAGATGACAGAGGACAGAGTAGAAGACTACAGAGGACAGAGTAGAAGACTACAGAGGACAGAGTAGAAGACTACAGAGTAGAAGACTACAGAGGACAGAGTAGAAGACTACAGAGTAGAAGACTACAGACTACAGAGTAGAAGACTACAGAGTAGAAGACTACAGAGGACAGAGTAGAAGACTACAGAGTAGAAGACTACAGATGACAGACTACAGAGTAGAAGACTACAGACTACAGAGTAGAAGACTACAGAGGACACAGTAGAAGACTACAGACTACAGAGTAGAAGACTACAGAATACAGAGTAGAAGACTACAGAATACAGAGTAGAAGACTACAGAGGACAGAGTAGAAGACTACAAAGGACAGAGTAGAAGATCAGAGTAGAACACTACACAGTACAGAGTCGAAGACTACAGAGGACAGAGACTACAAAACAGCAATAGGTGTGAGGAACAAAAATATCATGCTCTGAAAAAAATCTGTGATTATTATGGGCTACTCTGAACCCCAGTGCTCTGCTGAAGCCAAGGTGGAAAAACTCCCTGCACAGACCCCCTTAATGAGGAGAGTAATTGCTGAGCTGTCGCCAGATCCAGAGGCCTGGTATTATCCGCTGGAGGAGACATTTCATGCTTTTTGCTACAGTTTAATTATTATTCTGCATCCTGAGATTTGGCCCCAGTCTGCATGGTGTTCATGCTAATTGCTCATTGCATCTGAGTGAGGCTCACCTCCGGAACGCTCCGCACAGCAGGCTGTGTGAGAATGCGTTCGTTTCATTTTAGAATGGCACCAGCAGTGCCAACAGATGACTGAAATACCCCCGTGTTCAAGCAGACCTTCCAGGACATCTGGCTGTCTCTATGTTTCTTCCAAGGGTGTATATCTATTTGTATATACTGTATATTAAAATAACTTATAAAATGCGTTGTTCTATTTGTTTTATTTTCCTGTGAATTGTGTTTACTATGTTCTACTGTGCTGTCCCGAGAGTGTATGTGCGACAGTATGACATCATGTGGTGCGTCTCTTTGTTCCTCCCTCTCTCTGTGACAGGTACATTGGATACCTGTCCAATTAAGATGCTCTTCATTGAGATTAGCAGAGATGTGGACATCGGGGATATTTAAACACAGCCAACCTATCATGGTGGGGGATTCTTTCTCCCGGCTAAAGACCCATGCAGCACTGTTGAAGTCTTTGTTGTTGCTTCTGCAATTGTTGTACTTGTGTACTTGTAGTAAACCCACACTGTTGATCTCATTTTGAGGTATTTTGTTTATGGAATATATTATTTGTTTTTGAATGATGTAAGGAGGTTTGGTGCCATTTTTTTCATCCCCTTGTTTAACTCTGGTTTTTTTCGTTTGGGAGGGAGTTTGGGAAGTTCTGTCTTTCGTTTATATTTATTCTGTGAGCAGGTGAGGTATTTTTTTTAAATCTCAGTTGGCTTGCTTTTTTTTTTGGCCTCGCCCCCTTCCAAAGCAAATTTTTCCTTCTTGACATCTTGTGCTAATGAATTTCAAATAAATCAATCTTTTGTTATCGGAAACTGTGGTTCTTGGTCAAACTATGAAAACAAATCTAATTCAATCAATCCAGATAAAGATAAATCTGCTGTCTGTTCCCAACACTCCTTGTATTCTTTAAACTCAAAGCATGTCACTTTCCCTTGGCCTCGCCTCTTCATTTCCGGAACAATGTCTGCAAGCTCTCTGGGTGTGCTGAGTATGAAATAGCCCTATAATAAGTCTCCTATTGGGACCTTCGGCATCAGTACAATCAAGAAGCAGATGCAGTTAGAACTTGCCACTCGCTAGATAGAACACGGCAAAATGAGACTTTTTCCCTTTTAAATGCACATCTGACAAATTCCCCTCCCAAATAAAAACTCACGCTACCACAGCCAGCCATCCAGCGTTGCGCCTCCCTATTCAATACACCAAAGCGGCTAATTTCCCTCTGGATCTCTACGCCGTTCGCTGCTGAAAATGAAACTATTGTTTCCCCATTGTCATCACACTGCCATTGCTTCAAATGCATCCAGATGAAAGCCCTGGCCCAGCCCCCCCTCCCTCTGGCTCTGGAACCATTTCACAAAATAACTAGCATGTGAGGATTGGTTTACAACACACACAAAAAAAACAACAAAGATATGTTTTCATCCTTTTTGTTCTCTGAGTGTGGTAAAGTGTGTGTGTCTTTGTCTGTGTATATGTGTGTGTGTGTGTGTGTGTGTGTGTCTATGTGTGTCTATGCGTGTGTGTGTCTGCATATGGGGCTTAACCTTTGAAGCAGGAGCAGTCTGTAAAGAAAGGCTCTTTCTTGAGAGGCGGAGAATCCTATTTGCACGTGGACATGCTAACATGCTTACACAGCCGCGCACTCACGCTCCCGCATGCGTCTCTGAAGAGCTGTCATGACTGGGGGGGGGGGGGGGGGGGGGGTGAGGGCACAAGGGTTGGCACACTCGGCTATCACCCTCGGGGCTGTGAACTGTTGATCAAATGTGTGTGGCACAGACATAAGGCAGGGGAGGGGGCAAGGCACTCAGATGCAGCAGGCTGACAACTAAATCTCATCTATGTGTATGTATGCGCATGTACTGCAGTGGGGAAACAGGCAACAGTTTCTTTCTCTGTGTGTGTCATCCCTAGCTTTCTCTTTGTCTGTCATTTTTGCTCTCAATTTCTCTTTCTCTCTGTCTCTATCTCATTCACACACCCTTTTTCACACACCCTTTTTTTCACACACGCACACACACACACACACACACACACACACACACACACACACACACGCACACACACACACACACACACACACACACACACACACACACACACACACACACACAAACATATTACACATAGAAACACACAGTACCCATTTCAATCAAGGTCATTTGGTTTTGGACTGACAGGAGGTGGTCTGTGCTGGAGTCCCAGCTGGTGTCTCCTCTCCTGCCTTCTCTGCCTCTGATTTAGAGGCCAGACACATGGCTGCTGCTCATCTTCAGTTTAATTTCAGTATCAATCCAGGCCTTTTCACTCACACACACACACACACACACACACAATCTCTCTTTCTCTCTCTCTCACACACACACACACACATACTTTCTTTCTCTCTCTTACTATCAGTCTGACACACACTGACAGACACACATTTGTGCACACGCACACACTCTCACACACACACACACACACACACACACACACACACACACACACACACACACATACATGCACGCACGCACGCCTGCACACACTGCACACACACTCCTTTCTTCCATGCCAGTCATAGCTGAAGTCATTTGGCAAGTTATGGCTGCTTCTGTGTACCGAAGTTCAAACTCTTTCCAATCAACTTCTGTTTGAGAGGGGATCCAAAAAATGGAGGAGCGATTAAATGGAGACGAAAGGGCAAAGCACTGGTGCATGCTTTTCTCATTGCACTGCGCTGAAGTGGAAAGAGGGAGATGCATTTAACATTACACAATGACTGGACACAAATAACAAGTCCAAGTATGGTTGTGTAGAATTCTTCTTGTGTTTGGTATTGTGGGCATGGTGTAGTGTTGGAGCCATGCACGATAATTACACATGATTGTGCTATGCTTAAGCGATATGACACGAGTGAGAGTGAGGTTGGGTAGGGATATCCCCATGGCTGTGATTTAGCCGTAGGCACGAGGTTGGAGGTTTTATACAACAGTTCACCTACCAACTAATTAAGTTAGATGCCATTAGATTTGGATTTCTTTCGTTTCTTTCGTTTATTTACGCGTTATTTTTACCGCGTCAAGCGTTTCCAAGCAATGATTATTGTCATTCTGCAGCCAAGTTGAGTCAGAGAGGAAATTCGTACACATTTTCCATTTGTCACCTGTTTTTAAATCACAAGTTAATTTGTATGTTCCCCCCCTTGTCCATTTGCTCCCTTTCCTGCCTCGTAAACTGTGAAATGTAACGTTATAAAATCACTGCCTGCCAAACTGCTCTCTCGCTTTCAATGAATGGAATGTTGACGTGGTCCAAATACCAGCCCAGCCAGCCAGCCATCAGCCATCAGAGTGATTATTAGCGGTGAAAAGTCTGAGTGGAATGCCTCTCACATCAGAAATGAATCAATGGTTTGTCCGGACCTAACTGGTGTATAATTCAAAATAATTACACATGATGGCACCACCCCTAACTATTAAAAAAACTGGAATGAGATTAATTGCACCACCTGCCACATTTAGCACATAAAACCCCTGCTGTGCGTCCCCAAAACATGATCGAAATTTAAGAAAAAGCTTCACAATAATGTTATAAGCTTGCTATAACACTGTTATAAACAAAGCATTACGCAGTATCATAAGTATGTTATTGTATTCTTATTAGAACTACTTTATGTGCTACTGTAAACCAAACCATTCACCAGACTGAAGCAATGCATTCACACCAAATAAGCTCTATCAAATATGAGGAAATTGGATGAGATTTAAAATTTGCCAGGGGATAAGCATAATGGCCATAAGAGATGCCGACGTCAACAGTTGTCTACCTATGTGTCCAGTGTATTCATTATCTTTTATGAGATACTGCCCTCTATAAATCTTCAGGGATTGGGCAGTCGGGTAATTTTGCTGATCTGCCCCTCTCTGGCTATCCCAATGCAATTACTGCACCAGTTGCTGTTTGCAGGGCAAATTTATTTCTGAGAAGGCCCGCTAAACTTGAAGCTGCACCATCTGCAAAATAGTTGAGGTAACCTCTGTGTTTGTATTTATTTGTTCAGATCCCAAATTTGTCCCCAAACTGAATAATCTGATCTCAGACAGTCTTTCAGCTGAATAGACGGGGGAAGAAAATACTCACCTTCGAGATGTGCTCTAGCTTCCATTGGACCACCATTGCTGAAAAAGGCTTTCTCTTTTTTCTATTCCATCTTATGAAGCCATGATGGCCCAAGGGACCACAGAGTGTTGAAAAGAAAAGTGATGACTTGAAATCTGCCTGGAGACAATTTCTTCTGAATAGAGTTAGCAGAGCAACAGTATAGTGAGATTCTGAGTGCTGATCGGCAAATTCTCTGACAAAGATCAGGACTAGCTAATATTTAAGTCCAAATAAAATCATGAATGTAACTTAATCATTTTACACCATATGGGTCATGCCTTACTCTAAAATAAGTCTTAATCCATGTCTAGGGAGCCTACCCGAAAGGCTGAATAGTAATGTTTAAATTGCAGTCATTCAAGAGCCATCTAGCTGTGTGTTTTTTGTTCGGGCCATAATAGACCCTTGACCTCCTTTTTATGTATCTTTTTCCCTGTAAGCTTTTGTCCAGTGAACAAGGAGGAGACGGTCCACAGGGTCGAGTTGTGAAATAAGATGCACAATGCCACTGGTGGAGAACGAGTGTGTGCTTTTCTCTACTGAATTCAGTTAAGTGTGACTGAGTTTTGGCGGTTAAGTGACTGGGCCTTTTGTTTGCTGTTTCTCTTTCTATCTCTCTTTCTATCTCTCCCTGTTTCTTCACTCATGTTCATCCTTCTCTTTCTATCTCTCTTTCTATCTCTCCCTGTTTCTTCACTCATG
>NC_045166.1:22576763-22581763 GCF_900700415.2 Clupea harengus
TTCCTCATGACTGAAAGGAACTCCGCTTACAGCTCCTGTAAATGGGTCTCTCTTTTTCTATCTATCTCTCTGTATACATATTTCTTTCCCTCTCTCTCTCTCTCTCTCTCTCTCTTTCCCTCTCTCTCCTGCTAGGAAGAGAAAGTTCAATGGAAAGAGAGTCTGGGCTGGGGAGTTTGATAATAATTCTGTTCTCAACATCACAGCAGGTGTGATGAGCAAGAAGGCAAACTGCTGCTTCAGTGATTGCAATTACTGACTTGTTCCTGCCTGTAACTGCACAACAATACTTAACCGAAAAGCCAACTCAAAAATGACCAATTACCTGACCATCTGAGTCTGGCTAATTACTGATTTCCTTGTTGTTTTCTTTCTTCTCCTAAGGAGGCATCATTTTTACAATTACTGTACACATTTGTTAATGGCTGCTGCTTTTTAAAATGCTGTTTGCCTGTTAGCCAACCTGTACGTTGCAGTAAAAAGACGGCGTGTTCTCTATGCCTGACTGGTTCTCTGTGTAAGCAGGCCTGGCGTTCCCCTCAGGCAGAGGGCAGCAGTCCCCCTCCTCTGGCCACTCCTCTGGGGAACTGGAAGGGTGCTGTGGAGAATACTATACAGGCTCACTCAGGCACTCACTAAGTCAGAGAGGTGCTGAGTCACCCCCGAAGTGTCCAGTGAAAAGGATAAAAGTGTGGCTCAAGACTAAAGGGGACACTCTGTAACGTACACAGTTGCCTTTCTGACATTTGGGCTGGGCTGGTATGGGCTGTTGGTGATGAATGGAAGCAATGGTAAGGCCTATGTAAAACAAACGCACTGGTAACATAAGACAAGAGCAGCGGTCACGCCCAGTGTCACTTACATCAATATTTAAACTGGGTAACTGAGCCATCACCACACACACACACACACACACACACACACACACACACACACACACACACACACACACACACACACACACACACACACACGTCCTGGAGAGACATGTATGCACAGCCAGTAACCACCCCTCCCACACACATACACACACACAGGATTGTAGGGTATCTGTAAGTGCCCGCACACAGACATGCATTACTCAGCTTTCCCAGACACTGACACAGCTCTCCATCCAGCTGTTGCAGCTCATGCCAAAGCCTGAGCCACCACATCTGTGAAGAGGTGGAATGTGGACAGGGAGGGAGAGAGAGAGAGAGAGAGGGATAAAGAGAGAGAAAACATGTAGAAAAAGGAGGACATGAGAACAGAAAAGAAGAGGAGGTGAAAGGAGGAGAGGACGTGAGAACAGAAGAGCAGAGAATACAAGAGAAGAGAAGAAGAGGTGAAGAATAGAAGAGGAGGAGAGAATAGAAGAGAATAGGAGATGAAGAATAGAAGAGGAGGAGAGAATAGAAGAGAATATGAGATGAAGAATAGAAGAGAGGAGGAGAGAATAGAAGATGAAGAATAGAAGAGAAGAGAAGAGGAGAGAAGAGAAGAGAAGAGGAGATGAAGAATAGAAGAGAAGAGGAGGAGAGAATAGGAGAGAAGAGGAGAGAATAGGAGATGAAGAATAGAAGTGGAGAGGAGGTGGAGAGAATAGAAGAGAAGAGGAGGTGAGATTAGGAGAGGAGGAGAAAATAGAATAAAAGAGAAAGTGAGAATAGAAGAGAAGAGGAGAGGAGAGGAGACGAGAGGATCTGCTCAGACAGAAAGCAGAGCCTGAGGAAGAGGAGAGGAGGAGGAGGATGAGATCAGCGTGGTGTGGCGGTCTGTGCTCCTGAGCTGCCCAGCCTGGGATGATTTAAGAGGCTCACAGCTGGGGCGAGCGGAGCCACGGTGAGCTAATCAGCGCTCATCGTGTGAGGACACGAGGACCTGGAGAGGCAGAGATTACAGGCCCATTACCGCCTCATCACCAACCACAACCTACTCCACCATCCCATCTCGCCCACCTACAAAACAAGCACCACGCCCACACACCACACACACACACACACACACACACACACACACACACACACACACACACACACACACACACACACACACACACACACACACACACACACACGACCCCACCCACCGTGGAGGCTACCGCTGAGAAACCGTGGCACTACTGCCGCCAAGTCGGCGACTGAGGCTGGGTTACGCCTGCTCCCTGCTGTGTTTGACATGTCGCGTGTCATTTCGGTGCCCGCAGAGGAACATTCTGGTAACAGCAGCACGGCACTGTATACCAGAGAGGAACAGGAAGCAGTGTTCCGTTTAGAGGGGCCCTGTTGGAGCTAAGCTAGTAGAGCGAGGAGCTAACAGCGCCTCAGTAAAGGACTCGGCACTAGGGGAGCACATTTATGAAATGGATCTGGACACATGTACTGTGCTTTTGAGCCTTTTTTGTATTATACCTTTTGCTAAACGTGCAAAGGCTAAATGTGGCCTGTCAGTGTTGAGGGTTTTTTCTGTGCTTAGGGGTACGTGTAGGGGTGATTAGAATGATGCAGGGCTGGGCTCAAACTAGTGGGCCTTGATGATTACACATTGGAACTGGTTAAATGGTAGTCCCATTGTTGGAAGTCTTTTGCTGTGATACAGGCAGCTTCTGAAACACTTTCTGAAATACAAATATGAAATCGGACACTGTAGAACAGTAGGTATGACTGCATCACTGTGTGTTTGTCTGTGTGTGTGTCTGTGTGTGTGTCTGTGTGTGTGTATGTGTGTGAGAGAGCGAGAGAGAGAGAGAGAGAGAGTGAGTGTGTGGATCACATAAGGACATCCCTTTGCTATGTCGACCTTCTCTGGTGTCTGTGTGAAAGACTATTTGTAAAAAGATTATATGGCTGTCTACCTCGGCTGCTAAGACAGACTGAGAGAGGCTCTGCTCCTCTCCATCTCCCCATCTACTCCCTACTCTCACTACCTCTGTCTGTCACTTTCTTCTCCTCCTCTGTTTGCAACCCATTGTTGCCTTGAGGCTGGCAGGACGCCCAGATTAAATAATACACACAATAATACACACCACAGTAGCTTTTGGTACAGCGGCAGGAGGCCTTAGCAGTCACACACACACACACACACACACACACACACACACACACACACACACACACACACACACACACCAAGCAACAGCAGCAGCAGCAGCATATTACGCTGATATGGCAGGCCAACATAAATAAAGAATTCCACTTTTGTTTTGCCTCATTGTGCGCTCATCCATCTCGCCTGCTGTGAAAACAAGAGCCGGGGGAGTAACGCCAAATTGGTTGAGCCGGTGTGACGGGACCAAGAGTCATGTCAGAGAGTTCTAGAGCCAAGCTGCAGAGGTGGTCTGCCAGCCAGTGAGCGATAGAGACTTAATTATATGATGGGAGACGTGTTGTGGGTTTTTATCAAAAAACCACTATATACTGAGACCGAGTTGTAAGGAAAGAGAAAAAAAACACTATTATGGCTTCTTGTCCTACACTAAAAACCATTCATTATGCTTAGGCATCAACAGAAATGCAGTTGATAATTCAGCCGGGCTGATTTTTAATTACAGACGCAGAGATGGAAACACTGCTGTGTCAAAGCTCTGTCTTTCTCCTCCACAGGCTTAGAGCGGGTTGCCAGGTTATCATCATCATCACCACCACGCCTGGCAACCCCTGTTGTCACACCCCGCCTGGCTAAAAGTGCCACCAACAGCGAGGGTCATTCTAATGACCTGCCCACAGTCCCGCACGGACACCACCTCGGGGCAGAGGGAGAGGCGGGACGGCCCTTATCTGGGAAGTGGGATTGCTCCGTGTTGCGGAGACGGGTATGAATATTAATGGCCGATACACAGGGGCTCCTGCGACGGCTTTCATTGTTGGATTCGCTGGAGGGCAGCGAGGCAAAAGCCTTTCAATTAAAAAAGTTTGTTAACAGTGTTGGTAGAAGCCTTTTTTTTTCTGATCATTAAAATCGGACAAGTGGGGGGGGGGAGAGATAAAAATAATTTAAAATAATTTAAATGAAAAAACAAGAGACACGTAGCACTTTTAGGTGGACGTAGCCTGCCATGGAGGATGAATGAATAATGAGGCTGGTTTCTCAACCGGCGGAGAGAGTAGAGAGAGTAGGGGGTCTGAAGGAGGGGGGGCGGGACGGGGGACATCAAAGAAGTGAAGAGAAGTGGTGGAGGAGTGTCTCCATCCCACTGCTAGCCTTGCTGTAGCGCCACAGGACATATGCAAAGGGGGGGGGGGGTGGAAGCAAGTCTAGCAGTGGGATCGCCATGGCAATCCACTTTCCATCCGATTTCAAGTTAAGCACCCTTGAGAGTGGAAAACGGACACAATTCCCCATCCGGTAGAGTGGTTTAACACTTCTTTGTGCACGTTTTTTTTATTCTCCTTCTTCCCCACTTTCGTCTGTGAACTAATGTCCTCCCTTCTTTTGTTTCCTGTCCACTTCACCTTTCCGCCTCACTTCTCATGACCTTTTCCTCTGTTCTCAGTGAAGAAATGAAGAAGTAAATGAGACTGAAAAGTTCCACAGTTGCATGCAATGCACAAACTGCTTTGGCTACACTGCATTTCAGTATGGCTGTGAGCTGGTCCAAAGGAGAGGCCTACGGCAAGGAAAGAAAACAAGCGATAACAATGAAGGAAGGGGGGTAGAGAGGGGGGGGAGAGAGAGAGAGAGAGAGAGAAAGGATGAGGAGAAGAGAGGGAGAGGAGAAGAGAGGGAGAGAGAGAGGAGAAGAGAGAGAGAGGAGAAGAGGGGTGGAGAGAGGCAGAGACAGAGGGAGGAAACAGCCTAGACTGCACCTTTAGTGGGATATATTCAACCGCCAAAGCACTTTCAAAAAATACAAAATAAAATATATTTAAAAATAAACAAATAAATTGAGTGGAGCTGATGAGAGGAGGCGTAGGCTGAGGGCAGAGAGGCTCATTAAAGGAGATGAAGGCAGCATCCTGCAGGCCACTGAGGGGAACATGGAGGAGCTGCTGCTGCTGCTGCTGTAGTTATAGTGTGTATAG
>NC_045166.1:22586763-22636763 GCF_900700415.2 Clupea harengus
CCTCTAGCAGACAGGAGGGCAAAACATTGTATTTTATTTGTTTATAAAGCCTTAGTGGGAAAACTGCCTTATTATCTTATGTCACTTTTTAAATTAAAATCCATCTGTCATAACACACGGTCACAGAGCCTCATCTCCCTTGAAATCCCCCTTACCAAAACTAATATAGGTAAAATAGCTTAAGTTCTTTGCTTCCCATAAATGGAACACTGTTCAAGAGGACTTGAAACTAACCAGGTATATCTGTCAACCAATTTAAGAGCTTTTAGATGCTAAAGATGTGCCTCAGTGCTGTTGTTTTAAATGATTCTCTGATTTAATTTAAAAAAATGTTACTTTATGTTATTTTTTTTTATACTTAATTTCTGAGTTGTATAATGTGTTTTGTTTATTTATTTTGTCTGTTTTGTTTTGTTATGGTTTGTTTATCTATTGTTAATCTGTATTATGTACCCTCAAATCAGGGCATTGCTGCAAAAGAGCCCTGTGCTCAGTCAATTCTCCCTGAATAAATAATGATGATGATGATAAAATATATAAAAGTAAATAGAAAACACTTTTCAACTATAGGTACCAAAATACAATGTCTGCTTCTCTTTAAAAATAGGCCATTTAGGGCTCATTTGTTACTAAGCATGAGAAAAATCTTCAATAATTGGCGAATATGGTGATGGTGATTTCCGGTACGCCTCTAACAAAATGCCCAACCCAAGTATAGGTGCTACATTGGTGAGTTTCTGATTCAGAAATACAGCAGTCTCACAGGCCAGGCCAGAGTCACAGCATAAACAAAACTACACAGCCACAAGTGTAGACACAACCAGTTCCAACACAGGGGTGGTCTTGTGGAGAACTAGAGAAGGGTCTTTGAAAGGAACCAGGAACTATTCATGAATCGCTGATGGTTAGGGATCAGTCATCAAGAACCTTTTACACCCTCCTACAAGTATAAGTGATACTAGAAGTCATCCATCTCCCTTGTTGTTAGCCAAGCGTCCCAGGAGAGAGACAGCCTATGGAGAAGGTAATAGCCTGGCCCTCTGGGAATTAGTGTTTTCAGCCACAACCCCTTACCCTTTTAATACTATGTAACTGATTATCACAGTGATTTCTAGGAGACAGAATGAAGTAGGACTCTTTCACTGTCTTTGAGCTAGGGAAAATGGATTGAGTTTTTCCCCCACTGTCCTTTTCAGAGGGCTTGTTGGATGAAGAGGCTGGCAGGGATGGAGAGCATTCACAGACTTGATGTGAATGTGATTCCATTTCCTCCCGCTAACAGCGGCAGTTTGAGTTAGCCATGTTCTGCTTGGCCGCTTTGTTGTGCGGCTGCCACTTGACCTTTGCTGTGGCGTGGTGAATAGACACAAATAACAACAACATTACTTGTGCTTCCCATGGCTTGGTATGATAGAAGACTAACAAAGGTTGAAAGATTCTGCTTGACTTTTCAATTCATTTCTAGATGCAACCTCCACGATGGAAAAAGCATTTCAGCATTTTATTACAGCATTTCCACAAGACCACAAGTGACTTTATCTTATCCACACAGTGTTATGTCATACAACAGAGGCAAAGTTGCCTGCTTCAAAAAAGGCAAGAAACGTATAAACTTATAAACCTAGACCGACTGTCTAAAGTAATAATTATTACGCATGACTCCAACAAAGCAGCTTGTTATGGTTAACATGCTTCAAAGTTCATTAAGTGTAAAAGGTGATTATATAAGCATTACTCTGGAGTGCGGTCTGTCTGAAATAGTTACAGAAACAAATGCAAATGTATGCCATCTTTAACACTCAACCAAAGGCCAAGCCCTATGAGGCAACCACGACCTGGGAAGGGTCCATGTACCGCAGCCTGATATAGGCAAAGTGTTGGCCAAAGAGTCCCAGATAGATAAGGACCATAAATCACCCCACCGATGGAGCCCTGAGCCCCTATTGAAAGCAAGGGGGTGACAGGGAGCACTGATCCAGATGAAGAGGCAACCAAATGTGTCCTCAAATCCCCCTGCTTCCGAGTGATGGATTTTCCCATCAGCTGGAGCCATATTGACAGCTCAATCCATTCCACTCAGACCGTGGGGACCGACAGCAGCAAACAAAGCAATATAGAAAATAGCTCAAGGGAAGACTGAGTCAACAATTACACAGTCAACACAAATTCCAGAGATGGGACAGGGCTTATTGTGATGTGTACTTGTGATATGTACTTCTGTATTGAAGGGACCGACATTTGATAGTTAGTTTAATAAATATATTCCATAGTCAATAATTCAATATGTCTGACCTAGTGGTCATTTTAGTGTTCTTTGGATTTCGTGAGTTGTAAAAACTTCTCATGTGTATTCTGTTCCGGGCCTACATGAGGTGTGAGAAAGCCCTCACAGCTTCCCCCCCTGACTAGAGACATATACTAATTAGCATTTAGGGATCCACCCCCCCTGGCATGCACACAGCTTATATTCTGTGCTTTCCCAAAAGATAGACAGTGAAGGAGATTTAGGTGAACACACTCAGTGAAATCTAATTCTCTGTTCCTCCTCTGGTGCGCACCATTGAAAGAATAAAACCTGGACTTGGTTTTTCATCACAATCTGACTGAGTCTCCGATACATTTGGGATATAGAAATAATTCCTTTCTGTATGAAGAAATAAATACTTGTGTGGACCACAGAACTTGCTAGCCTACACACCCCCCATGTCCCACGAGGCACCAGATAGGCACACATAATAAAAGCAAACACATCATTCTTGAGTCCAAAAGTTAATGTTCAGCAAATCGTGAATGACGAAACTTTGGATTTTTAGAATCCTTAAATCAATAACTAATTATCTAACCAAGGCAACCAATGCCTTCACAAGATGCTTTTGTCAGCCTTAACACCTTTGATGAGGCTAAAACACATGAGCCCACAACATTGGTGCAAGAAAACAGGGTATTAAACAGCAAAAGGTCCCTGTAACTACTTCATAGCCGAGTTTAACAAGAACGAGTGGTAATCATTTACAGGGTTCTTTTATGGTCTCCCTTTTCAGAGGAACCGGGAGCCTGACCCCGCGGGTGTAATGATGGCACAACAGAGCCGACAGCAAAGCCGTGGAGTCAATAAAAATCATGGCGTCCTTGCTGGTGACGTCAACTATTGATTAATCAACTCCCACAGTAAGGCCACAGCAGATGAGAGAGTGGCCGACCCTTCAGTTGGAGATGATCCAGGGCAGTACCTCAGGTGAGAGGGGTTCTGTCACTCGACAAGGTCCTTGCAGTGACTAGCTGGATAGAAGGCTTCCTTAGTGGTGTGGCTCTCATGTCATCTCATCTCATCAGGCCAGTCAAGGCCAGTGAGACAGATGGCAGGATATTTCAGCTCACAAGGCCTGGCGCCATCAGCAAAAAGACGTTTCTAGATGGAGGACTGGCATTAATATGCCCTGTAACCTTCACGGTGATTTGGCAGCGTGAGGCGACTGGCAATGTCAAGAGAATGATGGCACCGTGCCTCATGTTTATTTTAGGCTGAGGCACATTGGCGTAAACCGCTAACAAATTTCATCCGCAAATATATTTACCTCACACCAAGATGAAAAAATGAGAAGAAGGTTAAGAAGTGGTCGTCTTCTGGTGAGGGGAGGGGAAATATAATCGGCCACCATTCCTGTTCCAGGCTGACAAGACCAGGCTGCCCAAAGTTTTACCACACTAGGGGAGCCTATGTGGCCCCAAAAACAATCAAATAAACCAACCAATCATTCAATTAGTCAATCAATCTGTCAATCAATCCATTCATTTATTCATTCATTCATTCATTCATTCCTGTAGGGGACGCTCTACTGACACTGAGCACTCAACAGCACTGCTGCAACAGGCCCTGCTGTAATATTGAACACTGGGCAAAACCTGTTGGAGAGACTAGAGGAATGAGTTTCTGCGCCTATGGTGCGAAAAGTTCCAAGAGTCAGCAAGAGATCACTATCCACATGATACACCCTCTCTGAGCATCCAATATCCTGCAATAAAATGGATGATATATCTGTCTGGAGGTGTAAGACAAAGAGGAAGATGGTGTGTGTGTGTGTGTGTGTGTGTAGAGAGGTAAAGAAGGAGAAGGAGAAGAAGGAGCATGTGGGTGCGTGTGCGTGTCTGTAGAGGTGAAGCAGAATGAGAAGGAACGTGTGTGTGTGTGTGTGTCTGTAGAGGGGAAGAAGGAGAATGAGAAGGAACGTGTGTGTGTGCGCGTGTGTGTGTG
This sequence comes from Clupea harengus, assembly GCF_900700415.2. Lineage (NCBI taxonomy): Eukaryota > Metazoa > Chordata > Actinopteri > Clupeiformes > Clupeidae > Clupea > Clupea harengus. The sequence continues at coordinate 22,591,016 of NC_045166.1, forward strand.
TGCGTGTGTGTGGGGCCAAGGACACACTCGGGCCAGCCAGGTCATGGAGAGAGAGAGAGCCAGAGTCCCCAGTCCAGGGTGGAGGAGCGCAGCACAAAGTAAAAGAACAAAAGAACCCTCGGGACAATTCAAAGAACCATGTTTGCCAACAAGGGAAAAAAAAAAAAAAAAAAAAAAAACACACCATGATTTTTTTTTAACTTTATGCTGATAGATGCTTTAAAAGTAGAACCAGAATTTCCTTTGTTTTTGGACTCTACTCTGCATCACTGCAGTCCAATGGAAACTTCCAGAGCAGGTTAGGGTGGTGATTACTGCTGGACATCGCACTGCAGTAAGAGGAATAGCCGGTCAGCATGTGCATCAATGGCCACCTCTTTATCTTCCACTCCATCACTCTGGCCTTGTGAGCTTATCCTTGAATGTCAAGCGCCATGTTTCACCATTGCCTCTTGAACCACCTCCATTTACGCAATCAATAATTAACTATTGTATCCTGGAGGCCTTCCTACAGGTACTAATCTGAAGAAAGGCTGTGCGATGTGTGAGGACCACGGTGAGGATCAATGTGTGAGGAGCACTGTGAGAATCAATTGGACACTTGAGACAGAGCTGAAGGTATTACTTGCTAATACAAAGCCGGGTTTCCTCCGGCGCGTAATAAGGCAGGTCAGCAATCGTGTCCATTTTGTCAACTTCTTGGTTTGTCGTGCAGCAGGGTGGCTGATATGCTAATCGGCAAGGACGTTTGTGTAGGTTAAATGTTACGAGATAACAGGTTAACGAGTCAGACTTCCGCAGTCTTAAACAACACTCGATCCTGCGTGTTTCTTTCCAGGGCGTGTATTTTTATGGTACAACATGTCCTTTATTGTCAAACGAGTTCCAGAAAGAGGCGTTGAACAGCTTGAGGAGAACTTTGGCCAACTAGTGTTGGTTTGCTGACATGGGGACATGGGAGGCATACGAATGAGTCCAACTTGATGATAATTCGCTGCTAGCGAAAGCTGTTACGAGGCTTACTTGGCAGCAAGAAGATGTGAACGAACAGACGCAAGAACAAAACCTGACAAAAGGCAAAAAGAAGCAGTTGGCTCCGATTCAGACATTGACAAAAAAAACATTCATTAGAACCAGGCCCAACTATAAAGCACATCCACAGGATCCTGGAAACTAGACTTTAAAAGAGGACCCTCTTCTTGAATCAATTTGAGCATGAAACTACAACTTCTGGACTACTACTCTGAAAAGGAGCTGGAAGCTACTCCATACAGTCGTGATAATGGACCCCCTGTGGACGCCCGCCTCTGCATCTGGCAAGCCCCAAACTACGCCTCAACCCTCTCATCATTTGGCCTGGATAATTACACTCACACATGGGGGAGGGGGGGGGTCAGGCTTCCACAACCAGCATCAGGGAGGTGGTGCAGACCTCCTTACAGCTGGGACTCTGCACCCAGATCCACCCCCTTACCAGTCATATCCCACACACACACACACACACACCAACTCTTCTTCCTCTTCTTCTATCCCCTTCAAAAACTTGATGAATTAAAAAAATGAAAAACGAGTGAGACGCAAGGGCAGAGGAGTGGGAGGAAGAGTCAGAGAGACTGACTAACTATCGAAAAGAATACATAGACAGCAACAGTGGGAGAGATACATAAAAGAGAAACTTCTGCAACCCGAACACACACAGCACTCTATAAAAAAAAAATACAAAAACTCTCTGTCTGGATAGAGATAACAGCATCAGAAGAGACTGAGCAGCTCCATCAACCTGAACTAACATCACTCACGAAGAATGTGTGACTCTCCTCTCTCTCTCTCTCTCTCTCGGTCTACACACTCATACTCACACACACACAACTTCTGAGACAGAGAGAGGCACGGTAGGCACGTCCTGGGAGGCTGGTGGGGCCAAACAAAGCAGCAGCCTCTACAGCTTCATTAGCCCAAGCAGCTGAAGGACCTGGTCCCCAAAGGTCCATTACCTCCAGCTCACACACACACACACACACACACACACACACACACATATATATATATACACACATACACACACACACACACAGACAGACAGTCTTCAAATAACAGCATCCACAGAGACTAGGGGTGAACGGGCTCCATCAACCTGAACTGACATCACTCTGGAAGAATCCGTGACTCTCATATATGAAAACTCTAGCCCCTTTTTGTCCAGAGTGTTACAAAAAAAGAAACTTGTCATTCCTGTCTGGTAAAAAGCAAAAGAGTCTGACTTTAGACAGTTCCAGAAAAAAAAAAGAGGATGCCAAGGGGTATGGAATTTAAGTGCATCAGAGCAGCAAACCACATTAGCTGACAAACTGGAACCAACTAAAAGAGATGCTCAAACAAAGTTATTGCATCCTTAAGGTACGGTGTTTAGTTATTTAAGGTAACTACTCAAATAGTGGTGTGAACCAGAGTTAGGGTCTTTTTAGGGTCAAGAAAGTCTTTTTCATTTCAGCAGCTTCTAGTTTAAAGTCTGTTGGGTCCTCTCTTCTCATTCTTTGTGGACTGGAAAGATGTTTTGTGTGGAGCTACAAAGAGTTGCACAACACTGTAGTAGAGAATCTTTACCAATCCTCCCTCCCTAAATAAGATGGGATGGCTGCCGTCAGGCCCAGTCCAGCTCCACTCCGTTACAGCCTGGAGCTCATTCGGCCCTGCCAGGCTGGAGTTGGAAAGGAACTTCGAAACACAAAAAAAACACACAATGAAGAACCATCTGATTACTGTTAGTCTACTGCTGTTACCAGGACTAAGTCTTCCAGTGGGACATTGTATTGTTGCCTACAGACTTGAATGACTCCGATTAGACACAACCATTAAATGGAACATGGCCTGACTAAAAAAAAAAAAAAAAAGAATAATAATAAATAGGATAAACAAAAATGGTCTGATAAGAATAGAAGCTTTCTTCTTGTGCACAAGGTTTGCACGGAAATCCTTTTACTGTTATCAATGTTCTGTCTTGTTGGCAGCGTTTGATTTAGGCCAGTTACGGCTACTGTAAGAAAGCTCAAAAGAATAACAATTTATAAGACTCAATTCATGTTTTCATTTAGCCAATCTGAGAGACCTCATTTCAAACTGGGTGCCTACAACTGGGATGTCTTTCAATCCACACAAGACAATAAATAGGCCTTAGCCTATTTAGAGAGAGAGGTTTACAGAATAGATTGCAGTGATTACAATATTTCCATTTTGGGTCATTTTATACATGTATTTACTCTAATGCTACTGTATTTCCATTTCAGTTTGTGTGAGTGTGTGTGTATAAGGGGACACTGGAGAGATGGCAAAAAAATAAAAGTAAGAAGAGTAAGAGACCCTCTTGTCCTTGGTCCTCCTTCTCTTTGACTTAAGGGAGACACACTCAGGAGTCTCGTCACTTCCCCACAGCAGGGACACAGGGAAACGGTGTTGCCCTACAACACTGCCAGAGGTTACTTTGCAAAGTAGGTTTTGTGTGTGTGTGTGTGTGTGTGTGTGTGTGTGTGTGTGTGTGTGTGTGTGTGTGTGTGTTTTACTCTACTAAATAATCAGCACCCCTCTGCACAGAGTGCATGCCTCTTGCTTTAAGCAGAACCAACATGCTGTTCCGTGCAGTGTGCCAGGTCAGGTTAGCCAGCCACCCAGCCTTGCCATGTTAAATGGTGTGGGGGGACGAAGGGACAGGAGGGGTGGTAGGATAGGATGGGATAGGTGGTGCACCTCGGGATGTGGCTCCAGGTGGAGTGGGCATCTGGCGTGGTGTGTTTAACCTGATAGAGGGGTATTAAAAAACACACTCAAAGCTGGCCCCCTGTTGTGTGGTTTTTATTCCCCTGGCAAACAGGTGCATCCAGAACACACAGACACACACAGTCACAAACACTTGCAGCAGGGAAACACAGACCAGAGCAGATGTTAGCATGTATTATGCAAAATCAGAGTCCCATTAGCAAGCCCTGCTGATAAATGAATAATGTGCACACACATGCACAAACACACAAACACACACACACACACACAGGTACCCACACACACACACACACACACACACACACACACACACACAGGTACCCCACATAACTTCAAAGGAAAAAAAAGCCTGTCTTACTCCTCAGGAATGAACTGTTCTACAAGGCCCCCCCAAAAGAGCTCATCCGAAGCCAAGAGGCCTGTGAAGCACATTTCCAGCAACGCACATTTCAGTCACATGTATCCTGCTCTACACACTCCGATCACACCCGCAGCGCTTAACCTCAGAATGAAGACAAGCTCATGAAAGAGGTGTGATTTATTTAAAATAGAAGTAAATTGAGTCAGAACCGCGGTTATTTTGCCTGTCTGAAAAATATGGAACGTGGATTTTCGCATTAGCATTGTGAAGGGGAGAATTGTATTACGAATAACCTTAAATGAAAACATTTGTTTCTGTCTGTCACATAAACCTAACAAAGAAGTAAATTAGCCAAATTGCACATTTGCGACACAAATTTGTTGAGATTCGTGATTTAAGAACCTCACCATTTGAGGAGAAGGTAGGCTACATCAACATGCTTCATGTTTCGTTGGGGTTGCTCCGCCAAAAGCGCATTACTGCTTTCATGGCGAGCAAATCACAGACTTAAGTCAAGGGGAGAACATGCGTAGGTGAAAAATGCGTAGCTCATTTTGTTATTTAACGGCCTGGGAAAATATGGCCCAATGTGATTAGGCATCAAGATGAGAAGATATCATATGCCGACAGGTAAGACCTTAGAGCACAGATATACACACACACACACACTCTGAGTTCAGGGTACAAGACGTTCCTAACTAAGAGTGCCATAAGAGAGTGTGTGTGACAGAAGGGGACATGATTGTGTGTTTATTACAGCCTCCTCTCTGCTGAATTAAGACACTTCATCAAAGCTGGGGCATCAATCCCCACAGAGGAGCTCACAGAGAAGAGAGGAGCCATGGAGAGGGAGACGGCTGCAAGTTTTATTACAGAGACAGAGGGATGTAGGGGGAGAGAAAGAGAAAGACTAGAGAGTGGGATAGAGGGATGGAGAGAGAGAGAGAGAGAGAGAGAGAGAGACACACAGTTAAGAAAGTATGGGATCAAATTACAGTCGATAACGTTCTGACCTTGTGAAATGATGTTCACAAATAATTTCAGCCTGCAGCTGTATACAGCTTTCGTGAGAATAAAAAAAAAAATGCATGAAAGTATCTGAATGCGTAAACCTGTAAAAAATAAATAAATAAATACATTCTCACAAATTCAAGTTTGTGAGTGTGTAATAAAGTTTTGCAGCTGTAGAAATAGGTACACACACACACACACACACACACACACACACACACACACACAGACACATACAGTTACTAGAAACCCTCAATTTGGCCGTACATATTTACTGTGTGTGTGTGTGTGTGTGTGTGTGTGTGTGTGTGTGTGTGTGTGTGTGTGTGTGTGTGTGTGTGTTGGAAACAACCACTCACCAAACAAATTGCTGGAGTGTCCTTGCTTGGAGACGGGCCGGAGCTCGTTGGAGCCCCAGGCGTAGCGCTTGTAATTGTCCCAGGCGAACGTCATCATCTGTTGGGGGAGGGGGAGGGAGAGACAAGGCCAAGAGAGGTTAGGGTCATTCAGCACGGCTTTTTCACACACGGTTCTGTTTCTCCATCGCCTCCCAACGCGATTGCGCTGGCAAAAAAGCAACAGTTGCAGGAACAATTACAGCTAATCAGATTAAGCTCTCTGCATGCGAAGTCAATTACATAATTTGCCAGAACGACTCTCTCATTTGGGGTCCTGGTATAAGCTCATTGGACAGCTCCATCAATCACCGAAACACACAGTGACTGAAGCTCTATTTGTTTCTGCTAATTTAGGTGCACAACCCCAGTATTGCGAGTTGTTCAAGGGAGCACATTCCATTGTGGAAAAATGTTTTGCATTGAGTATAGTGTGCAGGTAGAGGAACAATGACAATCAACTTGAGTGTTTCTGACAACCTAGATCGCTTGTCTTTTCCCCCAGCCAAACTGACTCAAGTCCAAGAGGGTTATAGGGGTTTTTATTCCATGTATTTCAGAGACTAAAACTAATGCCAGACAAACAACGTTTGTAACGTTTGCTACGGTCAGTCCTCCATATGTTTTTCTGTCAACCATATGACATTGAAAAAAAGAGAAAGTGGCATTGAACACCACTCAAATCATCAGTAGCCCGTCTCTCTATTATTCACACACACACCACACACACACACACACACACACACACACACACACACACACACACACACACACACACACACACACACACACACACACACACACACGTCAGCTCGCCTGCCAATCTACAACTTCTGTTGGCATGTATTCTGGTTCCTCTAATCCTGCTTTAAAGGGGGGAAAAATAAATCAATAGAGTCATGGTGGAGAAGCCCTTAAATGGAGATTACAAGATAAAGCCTCTCCCTTCCCCTCTGCCAGGGAGGGATTCCAGACGTCCACACACACACAAGGAATAAAAACAAAGAAGAAAGAAAACAACACAAAGACGAAGCAAGAGGCACAGCAAAGAGCCAATCAATCTGGCTCATGTCCAAACTGATGAGATGCAAGCTCTGGGTCTCACATCCCAGTCTCAGTCCAAACAAACAAACAAATACTCACACACACACTCACACACTCACTAAAGCACTAGCAAATACAGGAGTGCTGGCATATAGAAATTGCGTAACCTATGTGGTATGGCACAAAACAGAACAGAGCAAACACGACAAACTGAAACAAGAGCATTTCCAAAGCCCTGCATGCAGTGAGTCCGCAGTGGCCTTTTGCTTTTCTCAGCCGAGGCCAGCGGTCACTGATGGCCTGCAGCGAACTCTGTTTACTGGAGGATTAGATACACGGCATCGTGTGGGAGAGACTGGCTGTGCTTACGCCCGTTTCCCTTTCAAACACACACACACACACACACACACACACACACAGAGAGAGACACACAGAGAGAGACACACAGACACAGACTAGGTTCTCAACCCCCCTGAAGGTTTAAGGATAGATAAAAGGCTTCTTTAGTTGTGTTTGGATGGTGGGGTTGTTTTCTTTCAATGTGGCTGCAAATTAATAATGATAATAATAATAATAATAATTTGGATTAATGAGGTGTTTCAAAGTCTATTAAGAAGCAGACCTCTGAGCAAGGCAGGGGAGGAGAGCCAAAACTAAGCCAGAGATCATTCGCTCGGTTCATTAGCCTACTTTCTTTTTCCCTCTTTCAGAAGGTTTCACGGGCTTTGGACTTAGCTTTCAAGCAGTCTCGCTAAATTGAGCATTGACCAGAAAATGAACATCAATCCACTGTATAATTGGAATTTAAAAAATAAGTGTTCACTAAATCACAGGCTTTCCTTGTGGTCCTCTATTGATAATTCTTATATCTTTCTTTCTCTCAAATTCAGCTGTGCTTTACTGCGATGACAAAATGTGCAGTTACAATGTGTTTGTGAGAAAAACAAAAAGGTAAAGCAGAATAGAAGAAGAGGGAGAAATTTCTGGACTAAACACACACAAATACAACTATAACAACATATCTAGACTATCTATGTGAAAGAATACCGCACCCTACACATGCATTGTGTGTGGTGTGTGGATAGCCCTTTTTAAACAGGGATCCCGCTAGATTACCATTAAGAAGGCCCATCATTAGTCCGCCTCCACTTTGTTTACATAAAACCAGACAGAGGAAGTGTGTGTGTGTGTGTGTGTTTGTGTGTGTGTGTGTGTTTTTTATATAGCATGCCCGCGTTCTGGAACCAGAGGCGTTTAACATAGCGGCCTGACCTACAATGGCGCGTTCGAGACTACTCGGATATTTCCAACTCTGAAAATTGCATTCTAACGGCCCTTGAAGTCAGTGCTCCACACGTCACAGCCATGTTCTGCCATGCCGGCTCTCCCTTTTACACAGACGTCGATTCGTCCCTGTGACTACCTCTGCTGCCAGCTCCGAGGCGGAACAACAGTGACCCCTCATAGGGCCAATGATTTTCCGTTTAAAAAAAAAAGCATTTTCCGTTTCACATTTGGTGAATTCCGTTTTTTTTTTCCGTTTCAGCTCATTTTGTTCACCCTGAGGTAGATTGATGGCTTAAAATGAGTGAATAATATGTGCCCTTGTTAGATTGTTGTTTGCCAGCCATCAACAGAACAGAAGACTAAACATTTTTTGTTTTAAATGCGATTGGGAAGACGAGCGCGTGAATGTGACTGAATGTGACTTTAGCGGAGGTGTGTGGGTCAACGGTTGAAAAGGGGGCGTGGCCGGAGCAGAGTTCAGGGCAGACGTGACATTTTCTCAGTGGTTTTGTTCTTTAATTAATGTTTGTTCATCGTTGCAATCGTTGTTGTGTTTATTTGAAAGAAATATAGCCTTGCAGCCCAAAATACAGGGGAATTTGGGTGATTTGTATGAACAAAATGATGTTTCCGTTTCAAAGGTGCAATTCCGTTTCAAAGTGTTCATTCCGCGAATTCCGTCCGTTTTCCGTTATCGCGGAAAATCATTGGCCCTACCCTCATTCCAGGTTTGTACCTTTTATACAGAACGGCAAGGCGGAATGAAGGCACAATATTCTTGAACAGGCTGTATTAAAAGCCTGTCCGTGTGTGTGTGTGTGTGTGTGTGTGTGTGTGTGTGTGTGTGTGCGCGTGCGTGCGTGTGTGTGCAAAGAAACACACAGACAGAGTGGACGCAAAAAAAAGTGGAGGAATAAAGCAGGATGAATAGAGGGACACAAACAGATGCAGAGGGCTGGGATGGATCATTCTCTATGCTTCACCTGATTAGTTTTATACAAACAGCGCAGGACGATGCCTGTCTGAGCAACATACTTAGTGAAAGCATAGAGAAACTAGGAGTGAGAGTGGAGTGAGAGGGAGGGAGAGAGAGAGGGGGGGAGAGAGAGAGAGAGAGAGAGAATGAGAGAGGGAAAGAAAGAGCAGTGGCAAAGTCAAAACATTAGCTCTCAGCTGTGTCTGGCTCTTTGTAATGCAGCTCTGTGTACAGCGCTTCCTCTCCCTCCGGCTCTTCCTCTCTCTCCCTCTCTCCACTTCTCTGTCTACCTCGGTTTATTCCCCCCTCTTCTTCACTCCCTCCTCTCCATCTTTATCCTCCTCTCTAACTCTCTCCCCTACTCTTTTTATTCTCTTCCCCTTTCAATCTCTCTCCCTTCTTTATCCATCTCCATCTCTATCCCCTCCTCTTCTCTTTCTACCACTCTCTCTATCCCAACCGTTCTTCTTCGCCTCTTCATCTCCGCCCTCTTCATCACCACCCTCTCCCAACCTCTATTACGCCCCCTCCATCATCTTCTTCATTCGCTCTTCTCTTTCTCCCCCCCCCCAGTCTCCCTCTCCCCCCTGGAGTGGTCCGTGTGTTTGTGTGGAATCATTAGTGGCTCTGTGCGCTAGGGCTTCTCCTGTCTGCCGGATGGTCGGCTCCACTCAAATTACATTAGCCAGCAGCCAACTCTGTCTCTACACTACAGCAACCTGGAGCTCAGCCAGGCACAGACTAATCGCACACACTGTGTGAGAGCAAGTGCGTGCTCACACAGACACAGACACACACACACACACGAACGTGGGTGCATACAAACTCATAACCAGTGGCGAAACACACATAGGTACATGGAGATAATTTCCAAACACTGTTAATGACTTAAGAATATATTAATCAAGTGCCTTATATTATTAATTACCTTATATGAATCATGTACTTAAGAAAGCAGGAACATGGCTTTTCTGTGTGCGTGTGTAACTTAGATTATTAGGTGCCACTTAGTCTGCATATGTACAAGAGCATGTTTAGACCAGAGGTGATAAGAAGGGTCGAACTGTGCTTCTGCCGACCTTGCAAAACTTCCATCCTTGCCTCGGACGTCAGAAATCCACCACGTGGTTATCCCTGCTGAACGCTCAACTTCTGTCTATATAAACCTTGTGCGATGTGTTTATGATTGCTTCACTTTCAGCCTTGTGCTGGGAGTGAGCCCGATTGCAATTGTTGTTTGTCTAATAAATATACTTATATGCAGCTACGGAGTCCTGAGGTAACTAGGGTGAATTTTCACCTATCAGTACATGCCACCTAATAAACATGAACAGAACCACACAGACAGACATACACACACACTCTTGGCCACAAACACACAGATATACACACTCTTGGCCACAAACACACAGACAGACAGATGTGTTAGTCACATGCACATATATTCCCAATCCACAGACACTCACACTCACCTTTTAAACAAACAGTACAGACCCACATACACAAACACATACATTCCCTCCCGTACAAGTACAGAAGCAAACACACATGCACACAGACTCACGCAGACAAAACAAGCCCCAGACGCAGCCATGCAAAGACCCCCACAGTGCTGGCTAACTAACAGCTTTGAGGAGGCAGGGAGAGTGAAAGGAAAGCCACAGAGAGATGGAGCAAAGGAGAGCAAGAAAAAGAGAGAGAAAAAGAAAGAGGGTGAAAGAGAAAACTGACTAAAGCCAGACAGCCTCGCTCTCCCTCCCGGCGAGAGTTCTGTTCTACCTTTAGGTCTAATGGGGCTCCTGGATGGAGACAATAACCAGGGGGGGGGGGGGGAGAGAGAGAGAGAGAGATTGAAAAAGAGAGTGAGTGAGGAGGAAGAGAGTGAAGAAAGAATGGGACCTGCTGAAAAGCCAGAAAGAGAAAAAGAAAGAGACAGAGTGATGGAGGAAAAAGAGAGAGCGAGAGAATGTAAGCGGGGGGGACACAAGGCCTGAGTAATGATTTGCATTCAGCGTCTCCAACGTTTGTTTGTTGCACAAAACCCAGCTGGCAGCCCTTTCTGTGGAACAAGGTCACCTGTGTCTCAGGACTCAGCACCCCCATCAGCAGACCTTTCCACTGACAAAGGCCCCATGACAGACACGCTCATTCAGAGCAGAGCTTTTAGCTCTTGCTGTCGGAGCAACAGATCAGGCCTCAACACCATACAGAGCTGAAGTTCAAGATGCCTTTAAAAGTTGACTTTTTTGGAACAATAACAACTTGGTGGACTTTAGCTACCCTGCCTTAATGTATGACATACTGAAATCACAAGTGCGTGTGTGTGTGTGTGTGTGTGTGAAACTAGTCTTGACATCCTTGAGGTCCAGCTCCCTGTCAAATCCCAGGTGATTCAATGAAACAGAACAAAGCATGAGGGTGGCCGCACTCTTGGCCTCATTAACAAGAACAAGCTCTTGACAGCTCAGACAGATCCCTTATTTGTCATGGCCCATGGCTTTGGTAGCGACATGGGCACTGTTGCAGGTGGTTGACGCCAAACAGAGGTCTGCTGCCCCCTCCAACCACGAACATCTCCAACCAGCTCATGAATGAACTGCTGTATCCCCCCCCCCCCTGACTCTGCAGTCAGGCTGTCCTGCAATGGTTTTCTGTTGCATAGATAGAACCATTCAGTGTCTTTGAAAATCACCACATTAATTAAGTGGACTGTAAGTACTTGATCAAAGCTCTTGAGTATCTCCATAAACTGTTAGCTGTGGGAATCGGATGTGTATTGTGCCGGTTCCGGGAAAGGAATTTTAATCCCTCTACTGATCCGCGCCAGAACCAAAACTCCTGTCTGTCTGCACGGCGTTCTAACAATGCCATTTCCGGAAGACCCTACGACATGGGACCGAGGCGTTCCGAGAGGGTTCAGATTACCGTGGCGACAAGTGTCGCTCCTCCAGGGGTGCGATGACAGGCCTGAATTGACCCCATCACCACGGTAACCTGAGGCGAGGAGAAACCACCAGCCCAACAATGGCAGAGGCGGGAGTATAAAAGAGACAGAGCAGGGCAAGGCAAGGCAAGGCAAGTTTAATTATATAGCACAATTCATATTGGTAATTCAAACTGCTTTACAAATGAGCAGATAGAAGAGCATAGAAAAAAGACAAAAAGGCAGCGAAAGGGAGGAGGAAAGATGGATCTCTCTGCGACCAAAATGGATGCATGTGCGACCATTTTTTGAGAGTGTGTGAGTAAAAATTTCACGTGGTCGCATTGGTCTCTGTGCATGGTGAACACTAGGCGGTTTTGGTGCCGCACTTGGTTAACCATTGCGGGTGAAAGTAGAAGGCTAGTAGTACTTTTTCTTCTTCACTGGGTCAGTCAGATTAAACTGGGAAATGAACATTGAATCTAAATGATTTAGATGCGTCAAGCACACATGACTGTAGGTCAGTGTCAGGTGCCAGTGATGTGGGAGTCAATATTTAATAGTTAGTAAGACATTAAATTCCTTCAACTGCCAAATCCAAATTAAATAAAAGATTCTTCTCCAATTTTCCACAAAACAAAAATTGCACTATGCAGCCTTTGCATGCAAGAAAAGATGCGTGGAAACAGTCCGCATTCTTCAAACTTGTTTTGATGGAGAAGAACCTGGGCTTAGCCCCTGATGGTTCACAGCCCAGCCAACACCCCTGTGCCGTACCAAGAAAAAAAGGGTGCAACCAAATCATGTGCTGGTGCGACCAACTGAGAAAGAGTGGAAAAGTTAGTCTGGAGCCCTGCAAAGGGGTCTCACTTCGATTCTTTTAGAGAGCTGCCCTCTCCATTCAGCCTTAGGATAGATCCTGCTTTGGGGTGGTAGAGAAGGAACAGAGATGAAGCCATAAAGATGGAGACAGAGTGTGGGGGAGAGAGAGGACACAGGGGAGAGCTCTCGCTCCTCTTCTAAAAAAGATCTCACTTTCTAAGGCCTCCTTTTCTTTGAAGGAGGTCTCTGCAGACACCCACACAGGCAGAGAGAGAGAGAACAAGAAACGGTAACGGAAAGTAATTTGGGAACCTTCACCACAAGCACCATTCCCTATACACCTGGCAGCACTCTAAATGAGTGAGTGAGTGAAAGTGTGTGTGTGTGTGTGTGTGTGTGTGCGTGCGTGCGTGCGTGCGCACTTCGGAGTTGCTCGAAGCTAGCTAGACGAGCTAGAATCAGTAGTGAAGTAATTACCGAACTGAAACAAATTTTTCCCCCTATCTCCTGTGTGTGAGTGTGAGTGTGCGTGTGAGTGTGCGTGGGTATGTGAGTGTGTGTGGGTATGTGTGTGCACTTCGGAGTTGCTCGAAGCTAGCTAGACGAGCTAGAATCAGTAGTGAAGTAATTACCGAACTGAAACTAATTTTTCCCCCTCTCTCCTGTGTGTGTGTGTGTGAGTGTGAGTGTGCGTGTGAGTGTGTGTGGGTATGTGTGTGCGAGTTCATCAGATGACTGCCTGCCGTGACGACACACACTCTGTGCCTGCCATCACCTCCTGTTCTGCAATCCTGCTACCAGAAATGTCTTCCCCTCTGTTTCTCTCTCTCTTTCTCTCTCTCTCGTGTGTGCACTCGCTCTCTTTCTTTCTAATTACCATTTAATCTGCTCCTTTCTTTCACTGTGACTGCTGACTGATGGAGTACATTCTCACATCTCTGCTGGAAGCCGAGTCCCCGCAGGCGACTGTCAGAGTCTGTGTATATAAGTGTGTGTATAGGTGTGTGTGTGTGTGTGTGTGTGTGTGTGTGTGTGTGTGCACACATTAGATTAGAAGTGTATAGAAAATGAAAAAAATAAACAGAAAGTCATAGAAGAAGTCATTGCGGCACACACACAGAGAGAGAGAGAGAGAGCGATTCAATACAAAATGATGCCATTATTATGCCATTTTACCATTAAATAAAATCAACACCTTCAATTTACTCTCTCCCTTCCCTCGCCAGAGACTGTCCCGCTATCTTTCAGTGGAGAGACAGATTAAAGCTGTGATCACCAAGAGTGACTAAGCTACTAGCACTGCTTCTCAGAAAGGATTTTGCTGTAGCAGTATAGCAGCAGAGGAATGTACACAGCTGAACCTTAAAGGAACAATATGTAACACTGACAGCAAGCCTTTAAAATGGGTGCTGCAGTCCAAACTCAAAATATTGGAGAGCGTTGTATCCCCTCGCCCCCTCCTTCCCAGATTTGAAGCTTACGCAGGTTGCCAGGATAAGGACACTGAACCAACAATGGCAAGCAAAGACAAAATCATACACTGCAAGTTGATCAGCTAATGTATACGTTTGCAATGTTTTTGTTGTTTGCAAATTATAAACCTTTTTTATAGGGGTGGGAATCTCTTGGCACCTCACGATTCGATTCCGATTCAGAGGTCGATTCTAAACCGATTATTGATTCTAACCCGATTATCGATTATCAATTCTAAACCGATAAAACGATTATCGATGCATCGCGATTTTTAAAACATTTGAGTTTGCTACTCAGTCTCAAATCACTTCCTACTTTGTGTTTGATAATTAAAGAAGATCAACAGAGGAATTACCTTCTCTATTTTCTTATTAGAGAAAAAGTTTTTCCTGGTCACAATTATGACTTTCTATGAACAATGCAATAATCGATGCAGCTTGCATTTCAACACAAAATGAAATTTAAAAAAATGTTCCCACCCCTACTTTTTTATAAGGTTACCCCCTGTCAATGTTAGCCAGATGCATGGTTGTCTATGTAAAGCTAAGCCCATTATCCCCAAAAACAAATGCCCACTGCTCCGAAAATAAAACACTCTGGAGTTGGAGTTGATAACATATTGTTCAATTCAACAGATAACAGATAAATCATTTCACATTTATTTTCGGATGTTCCTCCTTGTTACAACCCTATGCAGATGTCAGTTCTGAAGTACCCTCAGCGGTGTCAAGTGAAGCCAGTGAGGGCTGGTCAGGTGTTGCTGATAAGAGAGGCAGAGGGCGGAGAGGACCAGCTAGAAAGTGTTCCACTTAATGGGCAGCCAATACTGAACAGTACACACTACACAGGCCATCAAGTGATGCTTCTTCCACTGCCTCTGACTAGGGGTGGAGGTGCTTGGACCCTCATAGCTAAAGAGAATATGTCATAATCAACCAATGCACACAGAAAAATTGTCCATCATTGGGCATCAATAGGCAAGAGTAACGTTACTCAATTTGGATGTCAGTATTTTTTGAATGGATAGAGTAAATCACTTTCATAGATGGAGTCAATTTAGAATCAAACTTCCCGTTTCTGTCGTATATTTCTGTCATGCTGGTTGCTGCCGAGGGAGTAAACGGCTGTGGCCTGTCCTCTCCTCTGGTTTCACTAATAGTAGTTAACGTTAGCGTTTGTTAGCATGACCATGTTAACCAGCACTAGTCGGGATCACCTCACCGTCTGTGTCAACCTAAGCTAACCTTAAATACTTTTTCATATGCATCTCCAATACCTGCATTTTACTATGTCTCTGGTCATGGAGCTTTTTAGAAGAATGTGGAGGCTTTTGATCGAGTTAATTTGCTTGCTTCCATGGCTGCAGCACGCTGTATTTGCCTGCCAACTTGTTTCATATCTGGCAACCCTGGGTGTCGAAATGGTACCGGGGAAATGGGCGGTATCACACAGGCCAAAACACAAACAGATGTTACGCTCCAGAACACAAATTTCAAAGGAGACCATACTGGCTGTAGCATTGTCAGAGAAGCCAGTATGTCAACGGAATGCAATGTTTCCTTAATCTCTGATGACATATCAAGGTCATTTTAAGATTTAGTACAGTAAATGTATTACATTAATGTTTACTGACTTTACTACAGACCTTAATTCAAGTCTCAGTCTTTAGGAGGGAAGAAAAGGACCCAAATCAACACACAAACAACCTGCCTGTAACAGATTCCACTCCCACAAGCCTTTCTTCCCTTTCCTAAATATGGACGTGTGCACGTGCTGTTGCCTTGTACAGACTTCAAATGAGTTCCGTAAAGACCACAATTAGACCAGCTAACCTGACATGCACACAGTAAGTGATGCCTTCACAGTATCCCCCAACCCAAATTACACACACACACACACACACACTATGCGAAAAGGGACGTGAAAAGCAATCTGAACCCACAATTAGGTGGCTTGTTTTTTAGCGTGTTTAACTGTGCTTGTCGTTTTCAGTTTCCGAAACACAGTCATTCAGTACTACGCCTTTAAGAGACAAGTGGTAGGTTAGATATGATCAATGCAATTACCTGAGAGCAACATAAGTAGTCGGCAGACTGCTCCACCTACACAGGTAATTGCAGACCAGCTAAGTGATGCAGCCATTGGACAACTACAAGCCATGGTTTTACAGTAATATGACCAAAGGCATGGATTTTAAAAGTACGAGTATAAGGCTAAAGAAGTCATCAGACAGGATACAGCGGTTTGAAACAATATGGCATGTCTTTCCTGTTTCTGCACCTCTTAGTTCAAGAGTCCTATAAAAAACAGGCAGAGTTTTGTGTTATCAGCATCCTATTAGTCAGAGAGAGGATTTCCTGCATTTTTCACAGGGAAGCATGTTTGTGTGTGTGTGTGTGTGTGTGTGTGTGTGTGTGTGTGTGTGAGACAGTCCAGTGATTTAATTCCAGATGCAAGAGATGCAGCAGAAAGAAAGAGAGAAGGAGGAAGGAGAAGCATGGAAATGATGAGCCAGCATGGAGTGAGAGAGTGAGAGTGAGAGAGAGCCTAAACAGACGACTAAAAACTGCACAAAACAAGCCTCACCCTGTTGAGCCCAGCTCTACTTCTTTTGACATCAGCCGAGAGACACAGCATGAGGGGAAGGGGTCTCACAGGTCACATTTTTTAACAGAATTCCTTTTTAAAGGTAACCTGTTCTTTGGGTGTTAGACAGCTTCACTTGATATTAGATCTTTACAACTGTGTGAACCTGTGCATTTAAAAACAGTAGGCTAGCAGTTGTGGTTTAGCATTTGGCAGATGCTTGCTCCCACCTCTCCTGGAAAGCACGACTACCAACCAAGTCGGGTTTCTGAACGCAGGTGGATGCTACAGAGGTCACCATGGCAACACTTTATGACATGGTCAGAACCATTTGCATTGCAGGTGCAAAGTGGGGATCTAATTTGCACAGCCCTCGTTTGGTAACTTGTCTATGACTTGTCTCCTAGTGCTTGTTGCTTGTTTTAAGACAACACCATTAAAACACATCATTATCAGAGAAGACAGGGAAATGAGAGGCAGAGACAGAGTGGAAAAAAAGAAAGAGATAAAAGTGGGAGAGTTAAGTGTGTGTGTGTGTGTGTGTGTGTGTGTCTAAAAAAAAAGGAGTGTTGTTAGAGCAGTGCTTTTTAGAGGAGCATAATTGGAGGCCCCACAGAGGAGTCTGAAGCAGCCGTTTGATGAGCGTCCAACCTGAGGTACGACCTCTGAGACACAATAAACAAAACCTGCCCTGAGACCAACTCACATAAACACACGGAGAGGGAGAGACAAACAGCACCGTGATGGGAATAAGAGTTCATGGTCATCCTACATCCAGTGAAGAATACATATGTCCTGGGCAAAAGCAATTAGAGAAGGTCTGACTACTAGGCTATACATTGATCATTGACAACCCAAGCACTACAATAACCATAATGCAAGGGAGCTGAATGTTTGGCTTGATTACCAATCTATAGCCTTTCAACCCGATTTGAGAGCAGGAAGCAGGTGGCTTTCCTGTCATGCTTGGTCATGCTGGTCACGCTGCCTAAACTGCCTCTTTTCCAAAAAGCAGAGCTTATTTTTAGCGTCACCTCTTTTTGCATTCAGTTGGTGTGCAGGTGAATTATGTAACTAGTCATTACATAATGAGAACCTCTTATGTTTTCAGGTTTCTCTTTTCTCTCAGGTTTTCAACACCAAAACGCGCATGATAACAGACTACAACACACAACTCTGGTTGATGAACTTGCTCAATCAATAAAGTTACCTTAAGATTCTACCAAATTGTTTATATCCCCTAACGGAGATCCTTTAACCCCGTCTGATTGTAAATGGCAATCTTCTGGGGTAGTTGACGGAGCCTAGGGTTTGTTTAGTGATTGATCTATCAGCTTTCACAAGCACATCATACTGACCAACCAGATCATTAATGCCAAATACTCTGGCAATACTGCAATCTTCAGGGACTCTACTTGCATCACTCAACTTCAACCACATACGTTAACCATTCGCCTACAATTATTTGTATCTTTATTAGGGCTGAACGATTTGGGAAAATAATCTAATTGCGATTTTTTACCAAAATATTGCGATTCGATATGCGATTTTTTTTTATCCTCTTTTTTTCCCAACAAAACGTAATGAATGATTTAAATATGACCAACACAATATTAGATACATTTAGTGTCAAATATTCTTTCCCACATTTTACATTTTTATTTAACTGCTCATTACAGAAACAAGAACAACAAATCGGTGGCTTTGCCACTGTGCATTTAAGTAATTTTAAAAAAGTAATTTTAAGTATAAACACTAGGCATGCACTTTTTAAACACTGTGTGCAAAATGTACCATCTTAAAAAAAAATTAAAAAAAAATATTTAAATTTTTTTTTTTTTTTTTGTGACCACGTTTTTTAATCGCGAACGTTGCGGTTAGAAAATCGCGTTCTATCATATCGCGATTAAATCGCAAATGCAATTAATCGTTCAGCCCTAATCTTTATACAGTTTTCCCACTGCAAAATAGCTCAGAATGGAGCCATTTCTCTCAAAATGTCAAACCAAAATATCTGCATAGAAGCAGCCAGTTGTCCAGTCAGGAAGGGACTTTGACGTGCGCTCAATCGCTATTGGAAACTGAACTTGTATGTTCTGTGTCGGATGGCAGACACTAAAGTGAGTTATAACATTAACTTTATGGTTAAAACAGCTCACAAAGCAGTTCACTTAGGCACCAGCAACAGGTCGAGAAGCTAACTGTTAGCTAGTGAAGCTAACCTTGTTCGTCAGCCAACTTCACTCTAGAGCTGCACCTTTCTAAATGAAAACACTTCTCAAAGAGAAGTTGCCAGCAACTACCAACTGTTAAGATGGTTCCCTAAACTTGATATCGATAGGATAGTTCATGAGCCCTCGTATCCCATGTTGTGTTTACCTGATACATTAATGGGATTTGTATGTGAGAGAAAGAAAGAAAGAAAGAAAGAAAGAAAGAAAGAAACAGACACTCAGGCTCTACCTGGCAGATGTATTGTGTGCATTACTAACTTCCAGGTGAAAAAAAAAAAAGCATTCCCATGTATAGTCCCCACCCAAGTATTAACCACAGGACTGCAGAAATTCTATAAAAATCAATGTATAAACCACGGTTAATAGTTTGAAAATTGCAGTACTGTGCGAAGCAGCCAACCTAGCTAGCCACCGCTATCTAGATACACATTAGCTGAAGTGAATAGGAGCATGAGGTACATAATAAGCGTGCCTTACATGAACGTACAACCAACTAATTACACAGTCACAGTCTCAGTGCTGTGGGTGTGTGCCCTTCCGCCGCATTCACCCTGGTTCTGAATGCAACTCTATCTGTCCATAACTCACAATGCATGACAAATAGCCAATACAATACAGCTAACAAATGATAAAACGCTCAGTATAAAAAGACAGTTATAAAACATATTATGCTAATTGTAATTGAAACAGACTCAATTCACCACTAATTTAGCAGTACACTCATCCTGAACAGCAGTGATTGCCATATACAGTGGTGCAAAAACATTGCTTTCTCTCATTCACCATCTCACTCTGTCTGATGCTCTGAGCACAAAGCCTGAGCACCCCCCCCCCATCTCTATTCACCCAGGATCTTTGATGTGCCGTGAAATCAGCAGCTTTTGTACACTGATGGGTACCTAATTAGGACATAAATATGTTTTAATATGCTCTCGTCTTTGTTGCAAACGGAAACCTAGGGGACCAGCGAGGAGGGGGAGAGAGAGCGTGTTCAGTCAGTCCTGTAACGGTGGAGAGAGAGAAAGAGAGAGAGAGCAGTGATTTGGTATTGCATCTGTGCTATCTGCAGATCTCTGATACTGGAGAACCTGTCCATGCACCAAGGCTTCAATGGCACACTGAGCAACATGTAGATCTAAGGGAACGAACCACTCAAAACTTGGCTCAACAACGTGAATCTTGGCTACATGAGCTGTTCAGCTGTCATCTCAGCACGATGGTTAGGTTTCCTCCTTCCAATCCTCCGAGATCAAAACAATGACTGCCTCCCCGCTCCAGCTTATCAGCCCAACCTCCCGTACACACCCCCCAGTCATCCTGAAGCGGTCGGGGCCAAAGCACTTTACGCGTCCACCTGATACTTCCCACAGGGTCTGAACAACTGCTATGCTATCTGTCCATCACAGAGACTTTATTCTTCTCCTGCTGCAGCCTTAATGCTATATACCATGCCACATTTAAGCTAAATGCTAAGTTAGATTGGCGTTAAGGTTAGGGTCATGTTTCCTAAGCGGTTTAAGTCGGTAAGCGCAGTGTGAAGACGCTAAAACACTAATTACTCGATTCCCTTCTATTGCCGAACGTGAGAATTAGGGCGTGCAGGGCGTGCGGGGTAATTTCACCGTGGCCGTATTCCCTCATGGGGAACGTTGTTGCTCTGAGCACTCCACAATGGAGATGAGATCTGCGCAGCGTGTTAATAGCGGCCGTGGATGGTTAACCCCTCCCCCATTCTGGAAAATCAATCACTGAAGACAGCAGGGCAGGCAGATCTACTCAGCTAAGATGATTACAGAGCACCTTTGAAAGAAAGGCTGACAGAGCGAGGGAGGGAGAGGGGGGGGGGGGGGGGGGGGGGGAGTGGGATGGAGGAGGGGGGAAATCCTCTAACTGTGGCAGCATTACATCAATGGGATCTAATGAGGACAGTAAGAGAAGCAGTGCCCTATATTCTGTCATTCGTTAATCAAAAATAGGACTGTTATGAGTGAAGGGGCTGAGATAGACAGATAAAAGAGGGTAGTGTTAGAGGTTTACTGTCCCCAAAGCCAGAGGGATGTCTGGTTAGCAGCTCGTCTCGACATGATAGTGGAGATTCATGGAGAATTCTTTCATGGAGAAGCAAGGCAGGCAGAAGTTCTGTTCTCAATGACCAAACTGAGAGGTGGTGATGTCCAAAGACCTGGCATGTGGCAACACCACCATAACAACTAATGCTACAGTCATTACAATCATAAGTGATGGCACTCACGAATGTACAGGAAACAGAGTGGCTTGTGAAGATAAAGCTAAAAGCCATACAGTTTGAAGTAATTTACATATAATAATATAATTAGATATCACACACACACACACACACACACACACACACACACACACACACACACACACACACACACACACACACACACACACACACACACACACACACACACACACACACACACACCCTTACAGGAGGACATCTGGCCAGATCAAACAGCAGTATGGCAACCTGAAGCTTCAGATAGAGAATTTAGGCTATTTAAAGTCTGACTGCAGGTCTATGGAGAGTAGAGCTACTTAGTGATTGATTGATTGATTGATTGATTGAATGAATGAATGAATGAATGAATGAATAACAGTCACACTGTATCAATGTGACCATTCCCCTAAGGGTGGGCCTGTGCTGAAGCATGTCATTAGACTCAAGCATGAGGAGCAAAGGAAGCCCCCACCACCATCCTCTCCTCTCAATGCACAGATGATGGGGTATCATTGACTGATGAGCAAAGATCACAGTTAATGAACTGGTGTGCCAAAGAAGACTATGGAAATCAGTTTTTTTTTCGAAATCATAGGGCACTACTATTGTACAATCGCTCACTCATTGGGTCTGTTTGCATACCCTTTGGGACGTGTGTGTGTGTGTGTGTGTGTGTGTGTGTGATTTTGCATTTCTAAATGTGTGGATCAATGTAGTACATTGTTCAGTTCCAGAAACTGTTCTTCTGTTCTAGAATCAGTAGATTGTAGCCCCACATTCTCATTCATATTGCCTCTCAGCAGAGCACTCCTGTTCTAGAATAAGTACACTGTAGCCATTCATTAGTTCTTGGAGCTAGTGTTGTTTTCAATTACAAAACCCTATATCCTATTGAGCTAACATCAAACATTAGTCAAATATATTAATTTATACACTGAAAAGAAAAACCCTCTTTGTCTAGTTCAGAGTTGAAATATATGGACTGTCCGAGGTGTCATTAACTACTAAAAGGATGAACTGACAATGACTATTTGGCATTACCACAAACTGGGACTTAAGATAAAAGGACTGTATAAAACGTCATGATTTTTTTGTTCCCATGAAAAGTCGACACAAGAAGCAAAAGTATCAAACTTAAAAAAAAAAAAACTTCAAGTATCAAACATGGAGCACTCACTGGGAACTCACAAGTAAAGCAAACTATTTCAATTTAAAGATCAAGCAAATTGTCTATCTATCTTTTTTTCTTCTTCTTGGCTAAAATAAAGCATAACAACATTAAATATTTAGTGGCAGAGCGGTCTGAAAAAACAACACTCCCCCAAAACACTTAACACTTAAATCCCTCTTTTATCGTGTGAAGAAATACATTTTTCATCTAAAATTTCGGTTGATGAAAATCTTGAAGAGGAAAAATAAGCTTGCAGAGGAAAAGGAGACCATAAAAAATGAATCAGATTTGTACCCTCCGACAGGGAACGGAGCTATCAAAAACTCTCTCAAAACAAGTGTGTTTTCAGTTATGCATAGAGTACTGCATCAATGACTAAATGAGCCGTTAGACCGCCTCCATTAAAAACAGAACACACGGGCATCAATCTACAGGCTTCCTTCCAGGTCACCCTCAGAAAATCTTACTGGATGGAGGGCTCTTTACCACGAGATTAATTAATCTACTGAAGATGAATCCCACTGGCCGCTAGAATGCCGAGCCAAGCACTGCAGATTTACAGATATTGTTCCTCAACTGTGTTTAAATTTCCTAGGCTGTAAGATGTCTTCCAGAGTAAAAAAAAAAAAAAAAAAAAAAAAAAAAAAAAATCAAATATTGACTCTAAAATATCAAAAGAAAACAAACATATAGCCTACCGACAAATTATGGAATGAACTTGCATGTGCTAATTGCTTTTACACTTGATTATTGGCCTATTCAATAACCAGAGCCTACATTGCCTTATTTAGTAACAGTAACTGAGAGGGATGTTCTAGTGAGTCTGAACTGATGGTGAGAAATTTTTGTCTTGTTTAAAGGCGGAGGCCCCACCCATGTACATTCAGAACGTCTGAAATGTATATGCCAACTTGGGAACGGGTGTCCATTTTAACAGCGCCCGAGGCTTCTTTTCATACAGGGTCTAAGGTGAAATGAATACCTTACGGGGACGAGAGACGCCCAGAACACAGCAAAAGCTCTCACGCAGGCAAACACACACACACACACTAAACACGCACCCACACCCACAGACACATACCCATACGCATACACATACAGAGATCATAAAGCGCCTCAGTTCAGTGGAAGCCCAACGGGGGCCCCACGGAAATAGCTGGACCACATGTTACCCACCATCAGAGCGTTTATCTTCATGCTGCTTATTTCCTTTCATCCCACCCCCCATCCCCCATCCCCCCTGGCTTTGAGGCTGAGAGCAATTTGTGGGGATGCATCAACCCCACAGACCCCCATCCTCTTACACCATCACCATGCTTTACAAGAGGTAGATGTCTCTGAGCACACCACTTAAGACTGCGTACTATGGAGCCTTGCTCTGGCGCTGTGCAGCTTGGAGTCAAATGTGTGGTCGAGCAATCGAAGTGGACGAAACAACTCACGGCAGCAGAAACACAATGTTAAAACCCTTGCGATTCTCAGCATCAGTGCAAGCAAGGAGACATAAAGCATGGCTTACGATTGTCTGGACACACAGCCGTTAACTGGCTACTCCCGCTAACTATGGATCGAGTAGCACATCTTTCAAATCTGTTGCCAGCCAGGAACCAAGCTGGTCTCTGATTAAATGGAACGCAGGAAGCTCCCAGAGAGGCCTATCCGACCAAGACATTAATCTGAGATGATCTCAACGCTTCATTTCTATTGAACCGTCTTTCTTTCCAAGACATTTCCTTCATCCATCTCTCTCCGTCTTCTCTGTGTCTGTCCACTTTCCTCTCTAAAACAATCCCCCACACACAAACAACCCGGCTCCCACCACCATCACTTCCCAACACCACCAACTCCCCCATCCCTGTGCTTCTCTCCCTCGTTTGCTCTCTCTCTCCCTCCCTCTCTTGGGGCAAACAGGTCAGTGAGTGAGGGATCGCCTGTCTTCTGTTCTTCTTGCGTTGGGGACATTTGGTATGCTGCACACAGCTCCCCCAGAGCCTCTCTGGCTGCTGTGAGGCGGAGAGGAGAGAGGATTACAGTACCCGGGCGGTGCTCCATGAGACCAGAAAAAGAGTGGCAGGCTGCACTGCCTCCAACAACCAGAGCTCCATGGAGAAAGAGGAGGGTTAGGGAGAGACTGGAGACTTAACACGGTAGGCCAGGAATATCCAGATAAACTAGTCCAAGCACTCTGGCCAGGCTTAAGGAAGAACCAGCGAGGAAGACAGTGGCTTGGATTATCAGTTCCTTGGCCAAGACCGAGAACTGTGTGAGGATCATCTGACCAGCAAATTATGGAATCCCCTAACAAGTAAAAAGTGGTTTTGCACTTGAATGTATTTAGACTACAACATGAGGTCCAGGGTTTAGGTAAACAAAGGTTAATAATGCTCAATAAAAGCACAGTCTTTATAAGTCTTTGCTTTTGGCTCCAAACCTTGCACTTAACCAGCCATACCAGCAATTCCCCTTCATTGTCAAGCCTAAGTCAAGGCTACAGTTTTAACTGAATTTCAGTTTCCCTAAGATTCATCCTTTAACTGCAAATAATTTCAGCACAGTGAAATGTGTTAGGACCACCTACCCGAATCTAATGAAAACAAACAGGCTAAGCAATGTTGCTAAGTGAAGGCTCACGGGTAATTCAAAGAGGGATTTATCACACAGTCTACCTGTAAATCAGGCTAAGCTATTCACCAAGCACTGTTCCTGAACAAAGCAATACGCTCCCTTTCCAAACTCAAAGGGCTTTCCTTATCGACTTGACCTCTACATTCTATTCTATTCATTACTGGACACACTGGAATTCAGGTTTGACCCACTCAGTTGACAGAAGGGTAACTAATGAGTGTCTTGTGAAAGGCAAATTGATTTTTGCTTTACCATATCTCTATCTATCTATCTATCTATGCCAAGGCTCTGAAAGGCGAACCATTCTTCATTTGCTTAACAGGCCATGGTATGAAAGCTGAAGTGCTGAAGGCAAACACCTTTAAAAGCTCCAGCCAACCAGTTAGTTCAGGGCCCAATGAGTATCTGAAAATTAATCCTGCAGCAGTAGCTCTGTCTATTAAATGGTGTGCAATCCCCTTAATTCACACCAGAGATACAACAAAGACGGATCAATTCATAGCTTGATTAGCAGTTCCCACAAAATTAAGGGAGAACTCCTTGGACGGAAAATAAACAGCAACATTGATTTGAATTCGTGAAGTGGTGGAGTGAAGACATTTTAACACAATTAGGGAAAATGCAACACATCCCTCTTCACCAACAGGCTTTGAAGTTCAGTAGCAATCAAAGCCAACTTTGGCAAGAGAGATTCTGGCTAGTCGATGCTAATGCCTTTCCGCGCCAGAAGTTCATCATGCGTGTTGTCTTTGTGCTACTACATGTTGGCTTCTTCACACACCATTATCCTTAGGGGTGGGGGTGGGTGGGGTTGAGGCAATAATCAATTAAGTCCAGGCTGTACAGCCCATCAGTGTAAACAGCTGTGTGATTGAAAGCCTAATCTTTCACCACCCTCCATAACAGGCTAGCACAACTCCAATACTGAATGGTCCCAATGTAAAGCTAATCAGATCTGACCTTCTGACCTGATCTGACACTCCTGAGACTTTTTTTTTTTTTGAAGTTTAGCTCTCTCACACTGTGTCTATAGGCCTCTTACAAAACATGCCCCCAAGTCACCATCCTAATATAGAAAAGAAAATGGATCATCCGAATAATTGAAAAGGGAAAAATATAAATACAAGCCAAAAAAATATTTTTTTATATCACTTTTTTTTTTACTTTTTTGATTCTATATTATGAGGTCACTAGGTTTGTGAGTGAGAGTGTATGTATGTGTGGTGTGGTGTGGTGTGGTATATGTGTGTGTGTATGTGTGTGTGTGTGTATATGTATGTATGTATGTATGTATGTATGTATGTATGTATGTATGTATGTATGTATGTATGTATGTATGTGAGCCTTTTTGTCCATTCCATCGCCTCTCCCTCCCATACATCACTCCTTCCTTCTCTTCCATTTTACTATTTCACTCATCTTTCCTCAGTCACCCTCTCTACCTTCCATTTCTTATTTACAAGGACGAAAGAGGAAAAATAAAAGGATTTGGGCTGAATTATTCAGAGTGTGTACTTACTTTGCTCTCCTTTCAAAAATATACAAATAAATAAATAAAACGGGGGGGGGGGGGGGGGGGGGGAGACCTTACTAGCAAACACTGCCACATCACTACCTTGTGCAAGACCCATACATTCAAACAACAAAAATACAGTAGGTTCAATTACCATCTCAAAAAAGAAAACAAATACATCAATCTATCTGTGAGGGCATAGAGCATGTTCTGTTCTAGATCTTTTCATTAGTTTACATGATCTCCTTTCTGGGATAACACAACATTATGAGACACCCAATGAGATGCCCTACATGTGCAAACAGAGGACGTCAGAAGAGGGACACAGTGTCATTTGCTAATCAGAGCAGAACAATAACTAGGCGATCGCCGTCATCTCGCTGGCCTAAGATATCTCTGTCGCCGTTGGCCATCAGCCTCTGATCTCCGCTGCAAATCCATCTCGGAGCAGAGATATGACGTTGAACAGTTGAGGCGTTTGGCTATCAGAAACGACTAAAGGCAAAGAGCCCTCAGAAGAAGCTCCCAGGACACACTCTCGTGTCGCGCCTGCTCAAGTCTCCCCTTCATACCACATATGAAAACTCCTTACAAGTGTGTTCTGGTGGTGAGTGACAGGAGATAGGGGGGTAGCATGTTTTAAGCCCTGGAAATGACAAACTATCCTTCACGTAGGACTCTGGGTAGCAGCTGACTGTGTGGGGGGATAAAGAGCTGGCAGCCAGCCAGACATGATGGACAGCTGACAGCGGTGGAGCTCAGGCCAGCTGATCCTGGGAAAGCGCCGTCATTCCTACAGCTGGTGAAAACTCCTCAGGTCCTCAGGGAACACAGATACATAGCCACATTGTTGTGTGTGTGTGTGTGTGTGTGTGTGTGTGTGTGCGTGCCTGGCGTGCGTGCATGTGAGAGAGACGGAGAGTGAGAGAGGAGAGAAGAGAGGCATACAGAGTTGCATTTTTTCATATTTTTGTCCTGAAACGTCAAAGGGTAACTAGCAACCCAAAAAGCACTTCACACTTTCCTGCGAGTTTGCTCCTTATGCATGCTTCATAATTGGGGCCCAGTGTGCAAAGGCAGATGTGCAAATCAGATTCACACCTCCCTCCCACCCCGCACATAACAACCAACAATAGCCCCAAGGACACTTTCCCTCAGATGTGGAAGCCTCATTTAAAAGACCAAAGAAATCTTCCCAGGCCCAGACCCAGACGTCTCCAAGGCTGGCCGCATTAGGCCGTGAGTGAGAGCAGTCAAAGCCTCCGGATCCATTCAGGAACCGTCTGTGCAGTGAAACGCTTTACCCCATCTCTGACAGAAGCCCTGGCTGAGGCTGTCTCTGGCTTACCCTCACTGTGAAGTCTGAGATGAAAGACAGATCCAGAGCCTGCTGCACAGCTGGTGCAAGGCCCTCATTCACAGGTAGATTCTGTGCGTGAACCGATTCAAAACACGTAACCTACATTTACGGATCACTAAATGAAATTCCGGAGGCTTTTGTTCTAGTATTCAATCTTTAGCAGGTTAAGACTGGGGTGAAATTTTTTTTTTTATCTTAGCACAGTAAGAACCTGAGCTTTTTTCGCCTAAGCTTTGTACTGAATCACTAAAGGATTAACTATTGCGTCATTCAGTCGATGCTCATGCTCTATATATTCTCAGATTGGAACTAATAATTCCACAGGCAACCACTACACAGCAGCTCACATAAAACACACACATAGAGCACCATTAATATTAATGGCATTCTTAACTTAACTTGATTAAATTCAGGAGGTGGCTAGTGAAGACAGTACCAAGAATTTAAACACTGACCCTGTAACTAGGGCTGAACGATTAATTGCATTTGCGATAAAATCGCGATATGATAAAACGCGATTTTGTAATCGCAACGTCCGCGATTACAACGTGGTCTAAAAAAAAAAACTTCTTAAGATGGTAAATTTTGCACACAGTGTTTAAAAAGTGCATGCCTTGTGTTTATACTTACAATGACTGTTTAAATTACTTAAATGCAGAGTGGCAAAGCCACCGATTTGTTGTTCTTGTTTCTGTAAGGAGCAGTTAAATACAAATTCTGTAATGAGCAATTAAATAAGAATATTTTACACTAAATATATCTAATATTGTCTTGGTCATATTTAAATAATTCATTACGTTTTGTTTGGGAAAAAAAAGAGGATAAAAAAAAAAAAAACGCATATTAAATCGCAATCGCAATATTGGGGGGGGGGGGGAAAATCGCAATTAGATTATTTTCCCAAATCGTTCAGCCCTACCTGTAACCAGGGATAATTCAAAATGGGGGATGAGCACTGCCATTACGCATCATCACAGTGTGTTGGGTGCATCTCACTTCACCTGCCTTACACACGATCTACTGAAAGTATAACGCTTAGCTGTAACAGGCATGAATAAACTGGGGGGGATTTGAAGACTGAAGTCAAATTCTTGGTTATGCATCAGCATGAACCAAGCCAGACTGTGCAGAGAAAGGTGTGACTTTAAAATTATACCAATTACGTGCAATAGGAAATCAATTATAGCCTACCCAGCGGGAGCAATGGGAAAACCACTCAGTCATGTGAAACACATTCAACTACACTTCTCCCAATCTTTCATATACATGAGAGAGAGAGAGAGAGAGAGAGAATGAACATGACGTGTTCTTCCATGCCTGCAGAAACATCAAACCACTCTCACCAATTCCCCATTATAGTTCTATAGTAATTCTCTCCCCCTTTCTCCACTGTAAACAAGTCCCTTTGAGAGGCCATAGTTGGTGGCGTTGCTATGAGCGAGTTCACTGAGACAAAGCTGAATCACAGCCGGCCTCCTTGCACCTATTCTCTCCCCAGCTCCCACAACAGGAAAGTTCTTGACATCAATTTGCACACACAAAGCAATTACGCTCAAAGGTCAAGAGCCAGAACGGCAGGCTAGAAGCGTGTATCTGTGTGTGTGTGTGTGTGTGTGTGTGTGTGTGTGTGTGTGTATGTATTTGTCTCCATGTCTTACTGTGGGCTTGTGTGTCAAGAGTGTGCATGGGGGCTGACCGTATGCAACTTTTCAATTCCAGTGAGTGTTCCAGTCAACTTCTCAACTTTACGAACAATATTTTTTTTTCAATGATTTCAGCACCCTTCGTATCAAGTTTGACATTCTGATAAACTCCAACTGGAATTCAAATTAGGTTACTTAAAGTAACATTAAGTAAAAAAAAAAATGTACTTACAATAACGGAATCACGGTTATTCTTTGGTTATGTTAGCGTTCATCTCCGACACAATAAATAAATCAAAATAAATAAATAAATAAAACGATGAGTCATATTTGTGTAAAATCTTGTGATATTACTCTACCATGTCAGTCTACATGCTTCTTTCGCTTCGGCTGTTGTCTTTGCTGGTTCCATATCTTTCAGCTCGCCAAAATATACACGTGTACACTGTCTATGAGTGGGTCTCGAACCAAGATTTTCTATTTACCACAGTCGTCTAAAAGTCAGCTACACTCCGGAACTTTAGGGAGAGCTCAGTACGAAAAAAAATACCAATTCTAACGCAATGGGGCTTTAAATGAAGAAAGAGAGTGATTTGGGTTGAGAGACTATGACAGGTGCAGGGAGATCAGATGAATGAGAAGATAATGACAACATGACAGGAAGAGAGAAACATGCAAGGAGGCCTCTGAAGTAACAGGAACACAAGAGAAAGGAAGAGAGAAAGAGTGAGAGAAAGACAGCATGCGAGGGGAGAGAGAGTAGAGGATAGAGAGACACCGAGAGGGCCTGGAGGTGTGTTTGTCTTGGCTCTGCGGGTTGCCGTAATGTGATTAACCCCAGTGACGCCGACCCAGACACCTAATCCTCCAGGCGAGAGTCCAGAGCAGGTCACAGGACTTCATCGTACTGATGGCTGTAGCACAACAATGCTTTCAGGAAAGGCTCCCCAGATCACCAAACCAGGGTCTGACAAGCACAGTTCCACTTTACAGGTTCATGGGCACAGGCTTACTCTGACATACAAATAAGCACTGTGATTGAGGAAAAAACCTACTGGGCCCCTCTCTCTCTCTCTCTCTCTCTCTCTCTCTGTGCTTGTTATGACAACTTTTCATGGGTTTTGTTGGGGAAACTAGAATTCAACCAGTGAGAGTCGTTGGTGGGTGGGGTGGTTAAAAAAAAGGAAATGATTGTGAAATGAAGCCTACGCATGAAAATCTTTTTAGAAGAAAAAAAACACCTCAGCAATGCACACAGACAGTGCAGAGAAGAGGGCTTTTTACCCTCACGCCCTGTGTTTGGAACAGAAACCCACACACACACACATTTTGAAAGGGCTTCGAGACAGGAATGGCTGGCATAGTATTAATGAGGTGGCCTTCCAGATAGCAGTGCATAATGAAAGGGGTCATGGCTGGAGAGGGATCCAGAGGCACAGGAGCATTTGCATCTTATTTCAGCAACCAGCACTAGACCCACACTGTGACCTGCCCACTGGCTGGCACAAACAACACTGACACACACACACACACACACACACACACACACAAGCTCATTTCCCCTACTTGCTCGCATACACTCACTCACTCATGCACGCACACACACAGTACCTCTCTGACACTGTCTCACAAATATGCAAGCTCATATCCTGTCTCAGTCTATCCACACACCACTTTAAGTCACTCTTCAAATTCACTCTGACATTCACACACACACACAGACAGCAGATAAGGGGGCAGACAGTGCAACAACAGGCACAGTGCACGTATGCCAGCTGAATCGCAAATGTCCTCATAACTGACGTGTTAATGTATGTAACAGTGAATGGAATTGTTTTTTTTCCGCAATTTTCAAATTCAACTATTTACCACATTTTTTCATGATGCTGCATATTTTGTTATTTACTGCATTTGCATTAACATTGCAGAAAATAAGCAATCCCACTGACTGACATACAAAATCAGTCTGTCTCCTTTAGTGATTGTAGCTATGATATAAACTGAACAATCTTTAAATTAAATGCATATGGTTGCCTCTGGTATTGTTATCCCCAGTGGAGGAAAGGTCTTTCAAGAGTTAAATGTATGCTGGGTATAGTACGTTGTTTTGTATTTGATTGACATTAAGTCTTTATAATATAAGAAGTATGGTCCAATTGTTCAACTCTCAAATAAACCATTTAACCTATTTCAATAGAAGAAGAAAAAATAGAAGCTATGGACAAGCCTACATGCAGCCTAAACTGGCAAACTATGTACAGTTTGCATACAAATCTGAAAAAAGGGTTAATCTCTTCTCTTACGCCACTCACTGTGAGGGGTTAGCCTACATTGAATGTAGAAGAATTCAAAAGAACACTGAGGAAGGGCAGTTGTGTTTGTAGCAGTCAAGTGCACAACGCTGTTGGAGAAGATATTTTACATTTGAACTATACGATTGCAAGACGGGGTGTTAACTGAGCAGGTTAGCCTGTCGGGCTGAGGAAGCGAATACTCCTGAGCGCTTCATTCAACAGGGAACAGTTCGACTACCACCGCAGCTTGAATGGTGCTATGGTTCGGCCATAGGATACTTCCCGAATAACTGTGACCCTTTCGGGACCATATGCTGCTGTAAGGAATTTGTGCTGTAATCGCTTGGGGTAAACGGGGTAACGTTACTGAGCAAGGCTGTAATGAATAGCGCACTTCAAAAGAATGTTTATGTTATCTACACGTCATCATTTCGTCGGAATCTGCCACAGGATCCCTTCTGTCGCGTTATCTTTAAATGTGTCATCGCACGAGGAATGCACGCAGCCAAGACATTCTCTGTATGCCTAAAAAGTAACACTACGGTCCCTAAAGATGTATATGTCTCATAACACTATCGTGAAAAGGACTGGATTCAGAGGTCCCGAGCTACTTCGCGGAACAGCAGATGCTTGTCTAAACAGCCCGGCACGAGCGGCTACAAGGGTTTACATTTCATTTCCAAAGAACCATCCAAAAGATCTAGAGGTATTCCTCTTAATCCAGATTAGATTAACCGAATCAGGGCATATTTCCAGGAGAATGGCAACGATCACAAGACGTAGTTAGTTGGCAAATTTAAAACGCTCTAAAACATCGCCAGTGGGTGTAGCAGGCTAAAGGAATTAATCAGTAATATCCACGTATGGGACGCAAAAGCACATGCTCTCCCATTCTGTTTCACAATACCGTGTAGCCTGTAAAACTGGGTTGTGTCCTCGAGTTAAAACAGTTTTGTAACCTTGTGCTCACCTGAGGCAATGAGGTCATAAAGCACTAATACTGG
Source organism: Clupea harengus (assembly GCF_900700415.2). NCBI lineage: Eukaryota > Metazoa > Chordata > Actinopteri > Clupeiformes > Clupeidae > Clupea > Clupea harengus. The sequence continues at coordinate 22,623,754 of NC_045166.1, forward strand.
AACCACTTTTATGATGAAAGACAGACATACCTGCAGTGCTCGCATGTGTCACACTGCGTCAATGAAATGCAACTTCACACATTGACGTATCGTTATGAGAGAGACCTGATTAAGACTTAAAGTAGGCGTGAAAGTTAAGAGAAGAGCCTGAACAAGTTTTCTCGGTGTTTATGTTTATGGCAAAAAAGTAATAATGGGGCAAACGATTACACGTTTTTATCAAGTTGTGTTACGTTAACCAAATGGCTCGCTATAAATTAGCAAATAGAGCTAAAATAATCTGAGAGATGCTGAAATCTCTCAGTCTGGTAACGTTAGCTAGGTAGACCAAAGGGTCATTCATTCTCCCGCTGAACAAGCATTATGGTGAATACTGCCCACTGCTGTGGCATTAAAGCAAGAATGACTTAAACGGACTACATACCTCTTTTATTTTCGCCCTTTTCTCTTTGGTTTCCGGGTCTGATGGCTCGTGTCCTGTTACTCCGGGTGGCCGAACATATTCAATAATCGGTAAGGTTAGACTGTCACCTTTGCCACCTTTAACTAGACCTTGGACAACTTGCTCCTTATCGTTCTTGATGTCTTTCTTGATATCTTCAGGGTGTTTCTGAAGCGTATCTTTAGCTTCAATTAAGGCATCTTCGTGGTCTTTCCTAATTTTAGCTAGTATTTTATCAGCATTTCCCGTTCCGATACTAGAACCACTATCCATACCTGTTCGAGTGGCGGTTTCTACCGACGGCGAGCGGAAGAAAACTCCGCTAAGCAGCTTTGACGAATCCGGTAAGAAGAAGATTGCCCCGAAACATAACGTGATACAAGCGCTGAAAACTAACAGCAAAATGAATTTTTCTGTCAGTCGAAAAGAGGTTGGACTGGCAGACTTCCTATTTGGGGTCACCGTGAAAGGTAGAAGAGTTGCTACAGGCATTTTCTTTCCTTAGCGTTCGGAAGCCTTGAGCACAGAGTGAAGTCGATTCACAAATTGGATAAAGAAAGTATTACGACGGCTCGAGCGATGTTCGTTACTCTCCACAGCCCATTTACTACGACCGCTTGCTATCGCGACTGTATATTCTGCTATAAACTTAGTTATGGTACCGAGTGGTGTCCTGCCGTTTCAACTGTCCATGCTGAACCACATCTGCAAAAAACTCTTCTTTCCAGCAGAGTTCACAACGGAAGGAATGGCATGTATGTGTGATTGACAGCTCTCCTTGTCCAATCATTTTGCTCCTTAAGTAAAGCGTGTTGCATACAGTTGTGGGCGTGTTTTCCGGAGGCTACGTGTATGGCTTCGTAACAAAACGGAAACATGAAACAAACATGACAGGTAGGTTATCTGACGGCACATGTGTAAATCTGAATGTGAATAAATATGGGTACATTTTTTCGAAATAACATGAAAACGCGAGACGGTTTTTCGTAATCGCTGGTATTTTTTGTTGATTAATGTAGGCGCTGACGCTGTCTGCAACATTTTCTTAACTCAACTCTTCCCCCAGTTCCATACACAGTTCATTGGCTTATTACTATGGCAGTGGACCTCGGTTCCTGGCTGGTGAAGCATGCTCAAGACCATGCTGGAAGCCTCTTTCTTAAGATGACTTGTCATTCAAACGGAAGTTGATTTGACGTGTTATCAATGTTTTAGAGCCACAATGTGTAAATTCCAGGCCTGATGAGTGTAGGTAGACAGGCAGATTTACTAATGTCCTGTTAGGTGGATCTCTAGTTGCCTACATGTCATTTTCAGGCACATTTGCTCCACAAGAGATGGAGACATCAGTTGGCACATTTCTTTGGACAGACCTATGTTTATTCGTTAATTCATTTGCTTGAGCTTTTGTTGCAGCATTTCTTCATTAATTCAGTCATCCATTTATTCATGTTCATTACAGAAATAATTGATTCTATTGATTATTTCTTCAACTAACTGATCACTTATGGTTTAAATGTGTTTCTCATGGATTCAGATTGTTGGATGTTGAATGTTGGTGTCTACTATGTGCCAGTTTTTAAGTCAATAAATGTGCATGCACACATATGCTTTCCTTAATTCTCTCATGCTGCATATATAGGCTATCGTGGTTTCTTTCTTTTCCTGTGTTTATGCCATGCTGAAACTGTTTAATGTATAAATTGCCATAGTGATCTCTTGTTGAGCAGTCAATTAAGATGTGAAATAGATCACTCTCTTTGCTGAGTGGAGATGTGTGTTGGGGGGGGGGGCATTGTGTGCATTCAGAGGGCATGCATGTGGAGCTTTCAGGTAAATAAAGCTTTCAGAGACACAAGACAGATGCAGTTAATGAGGGAAGATTACATGGCCAAGACTAACAGCCTGTTGTTCAATATTGATCTGTTAAGAGAAAAAGCACAAAGACAAATGCTCTGCTGAAGTGTGTTTATTGTCAGCGATAATATGCAGGTGCTACACACACACACTCCCACGCACACACACAAACTAAGGCACACTGACACATATACTTTCACAAATACACATTTGCATTAACATCACTAAAGGTCAGCATCTGGATTACATCATTACATTTACTGCATTAGAGAAAACACTAGAGATTTGCTTCTTTTTTGGCCTACCCGAAATACAATCCACAGTTTGATTTAATTGTCACTGAAAGCATTATCCGGTTGAGTTCCAGGATACTGTGAGCATTGGATAGTGTCATCTGGCCCTGAGAGAGACTATGTTTGTGCCTCTGTATTTCCTTTACATAACAGAAAAAATACAATACAGCTAGTAATAGAATTTACCTGTTTCAATGGCTTTGCTGAGACTGAGAAAACCTTTCACACTGTCACTGTGTCATTCAACTAGGTTCCAGTTTCCATCATCCTTAGAAGAGCTAGTTTTGACCTACCACACGCCCTTGTGCTGCAGGCTACATCATCATTGAGTTTGGTAAGCACAGGTGCGGAGTTGGTGGGGTTTCTCTCCTGTCCCTCTCCTAAGCACCCTGTCCCAGCAGCTCTCACAGATCTCTAGAGGGTCTTTGAACAACTACCAGTCAAATGATCAAGAGACTATCATTTTGAACACTCTCCACGGTGGTTGCTCAACGAGTTTAGGGAAACGCAGTCCAGCTCTATACCTTCAGCAGCTAAGCCTAGCCACTGTTCTGCAGTGTCACCTCACACTCTGTGTGTGTGTGTGTGTGTGTGTGTGTGTGTGTGTGTGTGTGTGTGTGTGTGTGTGTGTGTGTGTGTGTGTGTGTGTGTGTGTGTGTGTGTGTGTGTGTGTGTGTGTGTGTGTGTGTGTGTGTGTGTGTGTGCATGTCTGTGTGGGCAAGGTATTCATGGCATAATACAACATAATATACTGTGTCATACTCATACATTTACAAATTTTGTCAAAAATTAGTGACTTATAACTGATTACATTTTTCTGAAGAATGGACATTCTTGTGACACAGGAAAGACTGAATACAGATAGACATTTATATAGGTCTGAAGACATACATTTATGCCAATGGCGTCTTTAGGGACTTTGAGAGTCCCAAAAAAAAAGTCTGAGCATGGGCCCCCTAACCCTACACCCTCACACCGTCTACACATCTTCAAAGGGTATACATTAAAGCAAATCTTTCATTTTTAAAAGTAAGCTACAGAATAAAGTGCATGGTCCATCACAGCGTATTATAGCCTCGAGCTAACCTGAAGACAGATTAGACCAGCACACAACGCGAGTGTAGTAGACTCAATAATCAAGTTAGTCTTCCATTCTGTGTTTTCACTGAAATGGAATTCGTAAAACAAAGACTAGCCTGTAGCAAAACCGCTGCGTCACTATCCATCACGCACACATTTCTAATTAGAGGTAAAGCACACGCCAATCTTTCACAACAAACGAATGCACACAATCATGACAAAAAGCACAATAGGTGGTTTACATCGCTGGAACTATATGGTAAAAAGTTTGGAGACAACAACCCTATGTAAAGACAGCCCACCATCCTTAGGGCCACATATTCAACTTTCGATTTGATGGGCAGGGGAATAAACACACAAGTCTGCCTGTGCCTACAGGACGTGTCGCCGAATTGAAATGGAGGATTTGTTCTTGGTGGCTGGTGTGTCAGAGTCAGTTACCTGACGGGGTGAACTGGTCTATAGCTCACCAGCCGCGGGCAGACAGAGTGGTTCTTCTGTCCTATGTTAATGTGCTTTTTGAGCCACTGTGTATATAAATATACACATATATAGAGAGAGAAGACATTGCTTCTGTGTGCCAAAAGGAACAATTCGACTAAATCAAAGTTACGTCCTCCGTCATGAAAGTAGAGGCTATTCAAATTACTTTTGGCAAGTCTTTTGCTATCGTTTGTGATATGTTTGCACTCTTAATGTATTACTGAAGTTGCCAGCGTTGCCGTTTTTTCAAAGACATTTGCAATTATTCATATTGGCAAACTAGTTTTATCAAGCATGATTGATATGCACATGATTGACTATTGAAAGGTTAAAACAAACAGAAATACTAATGTAAGGTTAACTTACTTCAGAGGCCATGCAGATGTTACTGCAGGCATGTACGTTGTTTTCTATGTTGATCAGATAACAGAGTTTACCATGGTTTTGAACGCAGCATAAGTTAAACACACACTGGCCCAACGTGTCCGATATAGCCAAGCAAACTTGTTAATTGGCTAACATAGATGTCAGTCAAACTTTTGAAGAATTATTTTTTTTAAAAACTCAGAATATTTTGGTTCATTTAAAGCTGTTTGTAATTACATTATATATAATAAAAAAAGAATAATTTAGTTGCATGATGCATTATAACTGGGCGGGCCTCACGGTCAGGTCCATACGTTGGCTTTGCCGCTGCTGCAATCCGTGGTACATGCCTCAAAGACAAGGAAGTATCAACATTTGGGTTAAACAAATAAACTAAAAGGGAAAGGCTGTTTGACTTCAATAGCTACAGTCTTCTGAACGAGGATAACCAATCTCTCTCTCCCTCTCTCGCTCTCTTTCACACAGACACACACATCTATACAAATCTTGTGCCTTGCCTATGTGTTTGCTCTCCCTCTCTCTGCGTTTTCTTGTGTTAAATAAAATCGTGCCATAACGAGTCCTGGTCTCTGCTTTTATTGCACTGATCTGTCACCAAAGAGAAATAAACAAAAGTCAGACAGGGAGCGAGTCTACGATACGACCCACAAATTGCAAGAGGAGCAGGGTGCTTCCCAGCACTACTGCAGCCGTGCAACTAATTGACAGTAGCTATACAAAAATAGAGAATTTCAATAATCAATAAAATAATTAAAACACTGTAGCTATCTTTGCTGAGGTAGGCGTATCTTTGGCTTTACTGGCGGGCCAGGTTGCTCGTTCTCCTGGCAGCAGATCCACTAACACTTGGAGCGCCCTCCTTTCCAACACGCGATTGCCACCTGGTGCGGCTACAATGTCGGCGGTCCGCCCTCCATGCGCCTTTCGTGGGCCGCTGGTTCCATCCGCTGCTCCTGGGATGGGAGCACATGTAGGCTACCCAGCAGGTGCCTATAGGAACAATTGGCTTTCTATACATAATACAGTGTTATAATCAAATGAAACTTGACACCGACAAGCATAGACAGTGTACGAGCTAACTCGGTAAACCCATTGCACCTACAGCAAGCTGTAGCACGGGGAAACTAACAGAGCGTACAAAATAAACAAAACATACATAATAATATACAACATTATGCAAATTATGCCATTTGTACAGTTTTGGCATCACTCTGTGCCACAGTAAACCAATATGAAAATGTTTCTATCATGCAACTAACATATTACAGGAATGCTAAAAAGATTTAAAAACAGGAGCATACCTCTGTAGAAGGACGGTAGCAAAAGAGGCAGAGCAGGGGGTGACAGCAGAACTTACGGGATCCATTGGGTGGGAACTAGCTCATACCACACCCACGCTCTGCTACTGTCCTTTCTTTCATTCTGACCTCCTCCCTCAGCCCCCCTCCCTTCTTCTTCTCTCTTCTTTCTTGTTTAATCATGCCATGAATTATACATTCCAGCTCCTCCCTGCTCCAGGCCTGACCAGTCATGTGGCATAATTGTAGTCATATATATATTTTAAAATTCAGAATAGCGTAATTTCATGACGGAAGAGCACAAAGTATAAACCTGGCCCACTGACTTCTGCTGACCATCACATTCTCGCATTATAATGCCTCTTCAGTGGAAGGCAGGCTGCAATAGTGTCAGTGAATAAATAAAGTGAATGTGTAATTTTGTTGTTTTGGGGGGGGAAATAATATCTTGCAATCATGTTCTCATCAGGGGAGGACATCTCTATCTCAGTTTGATGCTGAGATCACAAATCACATGTCACACTCTGCAGAACCAGCCCCCACTGTGATGGGCTTGCTGATAGCATCACAAAGAACTGTGGCGTATGTTCAACAGACACACATTCACATACACACACACACACTCTCTCTGTCTGTCGGTCTGTCTTTCCCTCTGTCCAGCGTTGCCAGATGTGAAATGTTAAGGCTTCAAATGGTCGTATTTTGAGGAAAATGATTGTACGCGAATCATAACCAAGAGAACAAATAGCCATGAATGTGTAATTTCAGAAAACACATACGACTTTTTGTCACTGCCTGCAAATCTAGCCACGTTGTTTAAAAATGTTTACATAGTCATATAATGCATCCTTTCCCCTAGTCCCTTTCCTCCACTCCTCTTCCAGACATTTCTAAACTCTCACTGAGCAATTTAGAAAAATAATATGAGTACTTTTTCTTTGGGACCCGTGGAAGACTACCCATACAATTCTATTCCATTCTATTCTAACATTCAACGTTACTAATGACACACCAATGTTTTGGCCACATTTTCAAGTATGTCTCACCGCAATCTGTAGGAAAGAAGGTCTGGACAACCAACCTGGCCAACCCTATGTCCCATCAAGAGCCCGTCAGTCATTGCACTTTCTTTTGCGCATACCTGGGATACCGTGATTGTTTGATTAAATTATCAAGTTATCGTACATTATGGGGTTTTTGGCATTATTGATTGTACATCATGCAGAGGGCAAAATGATCATACAAATACGGCAACGCTGTTGGTCTCTCTTGCACAAACACACACATGCTGCTCACACTGAGGGGTCCATTTTCCAAGCTTGTCATCTCAGTGCGATCCCACTAGATAATGCAAAGTCAGCAGGGGCCGTGCTCATTAAACATTTGCCAACATGGCACCATCACAGATTCCACACACACAACACACCTTGGTCAGCACAGTTACCATGCTCATTCAGTGTATGTGTGTGTGTATAGAGTATTGACCTCAGATAAACCAGGCCAGAGAGATTGAGGGAACATGACTTCAACTTCTTCTTACACAGACTCCAGGACCAAATGTGCTTGTTCAGTAATCCAATAAATTGATTGCTCCGTCAGGCTGATATTGTGGCCTGTAATTGCAGTGGTTAAAGGTTAACATTGGCCCCTCTCTCCCCCATATTGCCCCTTACCCTGCAGCTGTTCTGTGGTAATTTAGACTCATCCCCAAGAGCCAATTTTCTGATTAGTGGAAGCTGATAGCTCCAGGTAATGTAGCTCATGGAATCCATACAGAATACACTGTGTGTGTGTGTGTGTGTGTGTGTGTGTGTGTGTGTGTGTGTGTGTGTGTGTGTGTGTGTGTGTGTGTATGTGTGTGTGTGTGTGTGTGTGTGTGTGTGTGTGTCTGTGTGTGTGTGTGTGTGTGTGTGTGTGTGTGTGTGTGTGTTTGTGTGTCAATTAAATCCTATTTGGGACTACACCAGAAAACTCACAGTCAGAATTTCCCAGTCACTACTTTGCAAGAAGTACAATTTGGCTATATATAAATAAAATATATGCAAAAGAGTTGTTTTCCAACAGTGGTGACTGCCTTTCAGTCGATATATCTTGCTATGATATTCTATGAGATGTAACAGCTGTTCAAATGGACTTGCACTATATCGTATACCATATACTTAAAGTGTATATAATCTATGCAATAATTGTCTAAACTGAAACATCTTTAAGTGTTTGAATATATTTTCATGTCTGCACAGTGCTACCCAATACTGTATAGCCAAGACAGCGACTGCAATCTTAGCTGCTGTAAGTCTGCCAACACAAAGTGCTCCCGGACTGTGAGGATGATGCAGATGGACTTTAGAAGCATGTGCTCTGGTGTGGGGGTGGGTGTTTACCCTGGGCCACCCTTATCATTTTTCCCCCTCATCGACTTGTCCTCTACTCCCATGAATTTTGTACTTGTGTCACAAATACCTTAGGTGAGGGCCTATAGTCTAAGCATGCATGAAGTGTAGGGATACAGGGCTGACTGTAGCCTAGAGCTTCTCAGATCTACACCCTCAAATCAAATCAAGGGTCAAAGGGGCATGGGATCATGCTGTGGATCCATCTCTGAACACCCCTCAAGATGGCGCCGAGGATTACTGCGAGTGCAAGCACCAAAGGTGCGTCTAGCAGGGCTTGACTTTTCCATCATCGTTCCACAGCCGTCTACACATTTCCTGCCTGCTCAACTGTCAGCAAATCACTTTACATTAGGAGCGGTGCTGCTCCCCCATCTGCCGGGCGACCCTGGAGGCCACCGGTGATATCCGCTCATGAGATTGTGAAATGAACTGAGGCCTCCAAAGCCGACGGGTCTCTGTGCCATCTCTCTCTCTCTCTCTCTCTCTCTCTCTCTCTCTCTCTCTCTCTCTCTGCCTTTGGATGAATCATTCCGACAACCACAGGAGTGACAATTCACAGGTAAGGGGGATGTGGTACTGAGCTGTGTTCCAGTGCTTAAATGGTTTGTAGAGGGGGAGATCACACACACAAGCTGTCACTCCCCCTGCCACCACCAGTAAGTGTGGTTACATTGAAGAATGCACTTCTGAGGGGATTGGTGGATTAGCACAGCTAACGTCTTTCAAGGTTCTAGTCTATCAGCACCACATGTGTCAATGTGATGTAAAATGTAAATGTTGAGAGACATAATGCCTCACTATATGTCTCATTAGGTGGAAAACATAACATAAGGATTCCCAGGTGTAGAAAGAAAGACAGATGATGACGATAAGAGCTGATGACAATGGCGCATTGAGAAGGACTTTTCTATTTCAAGTGCATTTTTTGTATGAGTGCATGTATATTTCTCATGTTTTACCAGATGTAAAAGCGCATTAGCATAAAAACACACACTTGGGAGAGATGTGGATGAGGCCAGCACCTGAACACACACAGACTCACACACAGACTCACACACACACACACACACACACACACACACACACACACACACACACACACACACACACACACACACACACACACACACACACACACACACACACACACACACACACACACACACACACAGAGATACCCATTCATTCTTAGAGTGAACAGTCCATTAACTGTACACTGTAGTCTATTGAGGGCCAAAGAGCCTGCCTAGGATTATCAAATCTCAAACTGTAAATTACTACAGAGTAACACCATATCAATGAGGTGGGTCACTGCCAATGTGTACTGGCCCCTTTAAACTGACTACACAGTGTTTTCTCCCCCTTCCTTTCTCTCTCTTCCCCTCCCTCCAGCTATTGATTATCTGCATACTTGTGTTTACTTTTCTCCTCCTAGTTGCCAGATTCTGTTTCAGCAACTCTGTCATTACGGTGGGAAAACGTAAAAACATTCACCTAAAAAAAAATCCAGGAAAAATCGAACCTCCGCTCAGTATAGATTCAGAGCTATGCTTTAAGGCCGTGATGCTGATACCACTGTCAAAGTTTTTCATGGAAATATAAATAGGGAGCGCATAATGTTGCACTCCAGACCTCCCCGTGCTCCATTGATTTCCTCTGCACTTCTCAACAGGGTGTTAAGAAAAGCCAATGACACCAATGATCTAAGGTCCAGCAGGTAGAATTGCACCATTTGTTTATCACAGTTGTTTTGTTTGCCAGCATACAGATGAATTATTTATTGGCGAGGTGTCAGTCATGGTAGTTCAATGGCTTATTTACAGTTGTTGTAAAGGTCAATTCTCCTCCACTTCGATAAATCATCTGGGTACCACAATGTGATGTTCTGCTTTTGCTACGTAACATGCAGTAACCTTAATGCCAGCTAAAGTTGAATGAGAGAGTGGTGTATACATGTTAGCACAGAAAAGTGTAAAACGATGCCCGTCAGTAAGAACCTGCTCTGTAGCATTCTTGTACACTGTACCATTTCCACGCCTTAATGACATGCCATGGCAGAGATTAAGATCTCATTAGCCAGCTGGGTCAGGAGAGGCACTGTCACATGATTGGATTTTCACAGCGGCCATCTCTGCCAGTCGCTCTCATGACTTTGGAATTTCCTCATTCTCTGAGTTCCGCTAGTGATGTCAGCATGGGACTCTGGTGTGAAGAAGAAGCCCAGCACACAGACAACAAAGGGTGAAAGGGTGTGGAGGAAGTATCTTCTCTCTCTCTCTCTCTCTCTCTCTCTCTCTCTCTCTTTCTGTTCTCTGTTCTTCACAGTGCCTCTTCATGATTCCACAGTTCCCCTGTTTTTTTTTTCATCCACTCGCCTCACGTCAGTTCTTTGATAACAGTTCCTCTATAAGAGTTCCCTTCACTACTCATCTCAGTCCTCTTCTCCTTTGCATCTGCCTTCTCCTCCCCCTCTGTCTTATTCTCTGCTGGATTATAAAGTGAAACGCAACATGTATCAATCATACAGCTGTGAGGAACGCCCTCAGTTTTTTACATATCTTCAAATAAGGCTGACTACAAAGGACTGTCCATCCTGTTACTTCATCTACCTAGTATCTGCATCACAACTTTTCTGTTTTCCTTACTTAAGACAATGTGTGAAATTGCAAATGACAAGAGGTATTATTTCAATATAACAAGCCTACTAAGAATGCATGGAATTGTGTATTCAAGTATGAAGAGGATTTAGGCCTGCTGTTCAAGCACACTTATGGTGAAAGCTTTCTTTGGAGCGAAATCTTCCCAGCATCCAACACAGTTTCAGGCCCCCCCTAGGCTCTGCTGCCTGAAGGACACAGCAGAGGCAGGACACAGCAGAGGCAGTAATTGACTGTAATTAGCATGCTCACAGGCTAGCCTACTGATGAGGGAAGGTGAATGTGTAATTAGACTTGTGCCAAAACGCCAGAAAAATATGTCATGTCCATCCCTCTCTCCTGGTCCTTTGACCCTCTCTGTCGACAGTCAGACTTATGGGTCCTGGTCACATCGCACGGATGAGTGCTATTCCCCGGCTCCACAACACAAGTGGTGTTTATCTGGGAATTTGCTTGTCTTATCATTAGCACAACGCATTTAGTCTCGGCAATGGCGGCAGCAGTTATTCATCATGCGATGAGTCATTAGCTATTCTCAGCTCTGACCTTGTGATAACAAAGATGTAGTTAAAATGCAGTGTCAATCCAGTCGGCTCTCTGAAGTGCTCCGTTCGGTTTTTCAGTTAAGTGTGGGGCTCCTTTCAAATTGTTTTAAGGAGAGTATGTAAAAAAAAAAAAGGGGGAGGTTTTCGCAGGGTTTACGGCCTTCGGAGCGATCGGGATGGAGTGGCTCTCAAAGGAGACCTTGGAGAGATGTGGCTTCAGGTGTAGCTCTCTCTTTCTCTTTTTCTTTCTCTCTCTCTCTCTCTCTCTCTCTCTCTCTCTCTCTCTCTCTCTCTCTCTCGGGGGAAATGTTATCTTCTCACCCTGGTTCTCATTTGAGGAGATGTCCTTGTAGCATACAGGGGCACATTCAAATTCCTGCCTGCGTAGGAGCTTTCAAAGTATATACTTTAAATGCATAAGTAAGTAAGATGATACATATAGAAGGAGTAAAGCATTTCTTCGGTTCAATTGGAACTGCAACTGAACCTTGGTCCACACTGTGGCTGTGCATATGCTCGTGGTTTTAACTCCTTTTGACATTATATACATCTTATGCTGCATTTGATTCAAATAGACTACAGTTGCTGATTAATGGCCATGACACACACACACACACACACAGTTATGGTGGCTCGGTGTTGAATCTTTTCTAGCCTTGCATTTACAATGCTATGAGCATCTGTGAGATTTTGAGCTTAGACAAATACAGCAATATATAAATAACACAAGTACATTCTGAGTCATAGATAATTTCAACCGGTAATTCCAAATCATTTAATCATCAGCACATTGTGTCGCACAGCAAAATGGTCTCTTAGTACAGGTCATACATTTAGGACCCCAGCTAAAAGGGTGCATGTAGAGTGACGCAAATATGATGAGAGAAAGAGAGATGGCATCACGTAGTGCCATAATTGTCTTGTTTCATTGAACTGAAGGAGAGGAAAGTGTTTGGACATGAACTGCCCTTTTAGACTTCTCCACTCTGTGGCATCTGTAAATAGAGTGCTAGGAAGAGCCGGAATTCTAAATGTTATTTGACTTGTACTGCCTGTCTGTCATTTCCTGCTGGATTAACCTATTAGGTGTGAGAATCAATGGGCTTAATGCAGCAACATTCTCTCAAAATGTGCTTATGTATTCTAAAAATGTTCAGTTATGAGACACAATAAGAGATATCAACTTTAGATGCACCAAATGTCCTTAACCATCCAAATCTGCTCTTACCCTGGCGTGCTGAATGATGAATCCCACATGATCATAAATTGGTATTATTTTTGTAAAGGAATAGCTTTAATTGAATACATTGATACAGTTTAATTCTGACTCGATATCTATGATTTCCTGTCATCTCTCTTAGGCCAAGGCATCTAAGAAATAGATGTCAAATAAATAAATAAAATAAATAGCTATATCATCATCAGTATACGAGGGTATGGGGGTTATACAGAGGAGATGACGGTGACGGAAATAGAGACAGACACACGAAATATGGAGATAAAAAAGGTTAAAATGGAGACACGCAGACTGTTTTACTGAATGAGCTGTCAGAGGAGTATTTATCACGTACAGTG
>NC_045166.1:22641763-22659263 GCF_900700415.2 Clupea harengus
TGGATAGTGTCAGGTGTTCAGGCAAGGTGTTCAGAATACAAACTGTGTTACCTCTGTACATAATGGCCCCTCTCAGAATGCACACTGGAATTCTATGACTTGACTTGCTTGTCAGCAGTCTAACAAGCAAACTCACTAGTTTATACTGAGCGGGGCTGTACCATCAATAGTGCAGTTTCCCACTGCCTCAACTAGTTCAGACTTTAGGTTATGTAAAATTACTGCATTTGGAAAAAGGCACAAAAATCAATTTACGTGAATGGCAACAACAACAATAGCTGCAACAGCCATGGTGCTTTCAACGCAGTTTTCCAGAAACAATTTCATCTATGGGCAATTTCCTCTCAGCCCCTCTAACTAATCTCTCCTGTGTACGTCCTGAGCATTATGGAATCTGGGACAACGAAACTACATATTTCAATCAGATTTTAAAAGTTATTATTTATCAAACTCATGTACTAGATCCAAAAAGGAAAACAAAAATGAAGTGGAGGTTTTTTGTGGATGGAGGGGGGTTGGGTCAATAGACTGAGCTTTCATCACCACTTTTATCCCACGGACTGTAATCCTTTAATGTTGGGTGCTGTAAAGGGCATTTTATAGACGATTCTTCTGTGACCCACATCACTGTTGAGTGCCTGATTGGGGAATTCAGAGATTCCAACAGACCTGCTCTGGGGTGAGCTAAAGGAGTGACATCATAAGCCCGAGATTATTTCATGCCCCAATCTCGTTAGAACACCATTTTCCAATCTGCTTTGGTACACACAGGTAAACCCGCTGGCTCAAGGTCAGCTCCGATACCAGACTGATTGAAGAATCAGAGACGGAAAATCACAGACATGTCTGCGGACCACCTGGGTTATGGGTATAGTACTCTGTACTGTAAGCCTACTGAGAAAACATACTGTATGCTCTTACTGTGAATTGCTTTGCAACACAAATGTACTGAAATTACCTTTAAATGTAAAGTCCTTAGGGGTTGCCATTGATTGGTCTAATCAGACCTGTTAGATGTAGTGGATCCCAGAGGCAGGTAGAGGGCTACTGTTAGGCCACTCTGGGTTCAGGACCACGGACAGTGGTTGAGGACTGATATGAGGTGACTGGAGTTCAGAGCAGAGAGGACATAGTGTAAAGAGCCTGACTCTATCAGCAGCCTTCCTTTTCAGGCAGGTAAAAAAGGCTGCTGTGTGTCAATAGCAGAATATGTGAACTGTGTCGGCTCCATCTGCAGCATGGCGACAGCCCTCTGCCCAGATAGACATGGCCGAAATGCCTGGCAGATATAGATTGTGGTCCCGGAGGCTTTTCATTTTTCTTGGATAAAACCCCCGCAAAAGCACAAACCTTTTTAAGATTGTTTGGGTAAAGCAATATTCTGGGAGATGGTGATGGTAAGAAGTAAACATCATGAGCCCTGCATGACAATAACTAAATCCCATCTCCCTCTCTTTCTCTCTCTCTCTCTCTCCCACAGTGATCCATCTTCCATTCTCAGAGGAATCTCCCTGCATTGACCAACAACACCACCACAAGCAACAAACCACTATATCACCTATGCATGTGTGGCTGGCTATGTACAAATAAGTCTGTCCCTAAATCCACTTACCAATGCCAGGCTGCTACTGTGTGAGAGAGATAGTGGTAGATGTGATTTGATGGGGAACTGTTTTATTCGAAACACACTGAAAGCAAAAAGGTGCCGATCATCACAGACAGTTTTCTCCGGAGCGAGCCCACGGCAGACGCTAGAGAATGGTTAGGAATAAATGCTTTTGTATTCGTATTCATCCTTGACTATGTCCAGACATCTAAGTGTCTCAGTTGGCGGAGCACGGCTCTGACTGAGGTCATTGAGTCTGTTCTCTGTCAACAAAAGGACTATGTGCAGCCTTTGAGGTACTGAGTCACGTAAGGGTTCAAGAGAAAAAATTTGGTTAATTATTAAATCGAAATGTCTTGCATAGCTGTTGGAGTCAGAAATATAGAGAGGGGGGTGGGGGTGGGTGGTGGGTTGAGTTGGACATTTTTAGAAAGTAATGGGGGAAAAATCAGGTGGAGGGCTGTCTTCTGACAGACCAGCAGGAGGTGGCATGCTGGAGAGAAATGGCTCGACTGCTGTGCTAAAGAGAGGCTAATTGAGTAGCAATCTACTGGAGAGGGCAGTACCCCATTCCAACTCACGCTGAAAGACGTTTATTCATCGCTATTATGGTGTCGCGTGGAAATGGGAGCAAAATGGTAAAGTCCAACCATTTAATGGCTATGTGAAGCCATCTACAATCATCTGCAAGTAGGCTATGCAGCAAATGGTGTTGCCTGGTTGCTATGGATGCCTAGTTCAGCCTTTCTCAAACTTTGTCGTGAGGCCTTGTCATGTCAGACTTTGGGGTCTTAAGGTTGCATGAGGGCTCATGGCTATCTAATGAACAGGGATCGCTGTCCTCTTGCGTTACGACCACTACACCCCTACTACCTTTGTAATGCCTCTGTGTTTGATAACACCTCAGTAGCAGGTATATTTCTTGATCACTTGAATGTTTCTTTTCTTTTTCTGTCAGTCAGCAGTTCCCCAATTCCATTAATTTGTGTCGCAAATTATCTGGCAAGCGACACCGAGCATAATTTGACTTTAGCAGTGGAAAGGCTCTGCAGACAGACAGTTTCCTTGTCGCCTGTCAGTGGCTGATGTTTTAGAGAAATGCTGGCCTAGTTGCTATGCTATCTATAGTTGATATGCTAGCTAGCTAGCATTTAAATTAAGATTTAATTGACCACAAACGGTTTAAATGGCAGGATACCATTTGCATTAAATGATAGCTAGTTATTTAGCTGACGTTACAGTCCCTTCAATTTAACTTAACACACCTTAACAACTGCCAACTGTTAATGATGGCTTCCTATAAAGCTAGACTTGGATGAAATGAGACTCTGCATGTTGTACAGGACAGAAGTTCATGCTCCGTAGTTTTTTGTAACATACAGTCATACACAACGCATGAACACATGGATGGAACACAACTTTACCATTATGGAAGACTGAGTGGGAATGAATTTTTTGTATCTATACCATGTTGTTTTTATCTAATACATTGACAGGTTTCATATGTGAAAAGGGCTTAGGAAACCTACTTGGGAGCTGTGTGGTGCTGAGCCTGATGATGGGGTTGGCTCTGGCCGTGACTACCCTCCTCCTTGGAGGCTTGGGGGGAATGATAAAGACGAAAGCCAGGAGGACTGAGCTTGGGTCTGGGCTGCTCCCTCCAGACCTCCATCCTAGTTTCTGTCATCCAGCTGCTCAGGTGCAAACAGTCCTGTTGAATCACTGCTATAGTGTGTGTGTGTGGGTGTCAGGGTTTCTGTTAGCCGGTAATTACCATTTTTTGCCTGGTAAAATTGATTGAAAAATGATCAATTAAAACCTGCCGGTCAAAATGTTCTCCAATAATGCTTATATAAAACGTAGGCGATCCCTAAACAAGACATTTATGTTTTGGCAGCACAACAGTCTAGTGACAGCCTACAGTACTTTTTTCCCCGAAAGGGTGCGACTTCCCCTGAAGTGACGACTGAATCAGCCCAAGGCACAACGAGATGTAGTGGCAGTGGTGACGGCATTCCACAGGTATGGGGGTTTAACTTTAGCAACAGCATGCAAAGTGCTTATTTATGAGTTCAGCAAGATGTACCCCGACTGGGCTGCACAGGCTAAAATTGCCTGTGTTCGTCCTGTGTCAAGCATGTCTGCAAGAGGCGCTTCTCTCTGCGGAATCAAATTCAACGCAATGTTAAAAGGAGAAAACTAAATATGGTTAGTCAGTTGCTGCAGGAGTGTCTACTAATGGAATGTCCCTGAGTAACGGGCCATTTATAAATGTTAATAAAGTATAGATAGTGCCCGCTTTGGATCAAGCACTGCAAAACACTTTACTAATGATAAGTATAGTATGTCCCTGAGTAACGGGCCATTTATAAATGTTTATAAAGTATAATATGTAAGTCGCTTTGGATAAAAGCGTCTGCTAAATGACTAAATGTAAATGTATTCTAAAGCATTACCACAAAAGGTAACCTGGTGATGCCATGTAGGCCTAGACTTTTTTTAAACAGATGTTACAGGTTGCAGATGTTTTGTAAAAGCCTACATTTTAGCAGCTAATGTTGAAGTTTTGCTGAATTGTTACTGTCAAAGTGATTTAAGGTTGTTCTTTCGTAAACCTAGGTGTATGTCATCTTTGGGTTAACTGATAGTTTGGAAAATATCTATGTTTGTCTGTGGTATCATCCAGCTTGCAACAGTGAACAGGGTTTGTAGATGCAGCCACTTCTCTCAAGGCCCAGCACGATGATGTGTTCTGACAGCGCTGTTCCATATCAAACGGAAAGAAAAAGCAATTTTTCATGTTTCAATTGCGTCTATACAATCACAGGAAACCTCTGCTTAAAGTGGCACAATAAGCAGCAATCATTTCCCTGACAGGAGCGGCTTTGAAATGCACTTGAAAAAGGGACACTGAAAAACAAAGTCAGCGCCCAAACAATAGAGAATGACCCCTCTGTCAGACGCTGCCATTTCAGAATGGTGCCTTTGTTCCCAAGAGATTACCCCCAAAAATGCCAACATGAAAACCCGGAGAATAGTCTATAGTAATACAACCACAGGAGGCAATGGAAAACACATTTATTTTTCATCATTGGTAATTCCCTTTAGTATAGAATGCACACAACCTCTTCTTTGAGTGGAAAAACGTATCTGTACAGCTGTGTTTTTGACACTGGGATATTTGTGTTTGTGTGTGTGTAAGTGTGCACGTGTTTGTGTGTGTGTGTGTGTGCGTGTGTGCGTGCGTGTGTGTGTGTGTGTGTGTGTGTGTGTGTGTGTGTGTGTGTGTGTGAGTGTCATCTCTGTGTGTATGTGTGTGTAGATGTCTGTGTGGTTCTGTATATATGTGTGTTTGCATGCATGTGTGTGTGTTTGTGTGTAAGTGTGTGTATGTATGTGTGTGTGTGCATGTGGGTGTGTGAGTGTGCCATCTCTTTGTGGATGTGCGTGTGTGTGTGTGTGAGTGTGTGTGTGTGTATGTGTGTGTGTGTGTGTGTGTTAGTGTATGTATGTATGTGCGTGTGTGTGAGTGTGTCATCTGTGTGTGTGTGTGTGTGTGTGTGTGTGTTTCATCTCTGTGTAGATGTGCGTGTTGTGTGTGTGTGTTGT
This sequence comes from Clupea harengus, assembly GCF_900700415.2. NCBI lineage: Eukaryota > Metazoa > Chordata > Actinopteri > Clupeiformes > Clupeidae > Clupea > Clupea harengus. The sequence continues at coordinate 22,646,979 of NC_045166.1, forward strand.
GTGTGTGTGTGTGTGTGTGTTTCATCTCTCTGAGTGTGTGTGTGTGTTTCATCTCTGTGTAGATGTGCGTGCGTGTGAGTGTGTGTGTGTGTGTGTGTGTGTGTGTTGTGTGTGTGTGTGTGTGTGTTTCATCTCTCTGAGTGTGTGTGTGTGTTTCATCTCTGTGTAGATGTGCGTGCGTGTGAGTGTGTGTGTGTGTGTGTGTGTGTGTGTGTGTGTAGATGTGCGTGTGTGTGTGTTTGTCATCTCTCTGAGTGTGCGTGTGTGTGTGTTTGTCATCTCTCTGAGTGTGTGTGTGTGTGTGTGTGTGTGTGTGTGTGTTGTGTGTGTGTGTGTGTGTGTGTGTGTGTGCGTGTGTTAGTAGGTGCTGCCATTGTGCATGATGGATTGAAACGTCAACTGAGCCAGTCACAAGGAGGAAAAAAGGGACCCTTTGTGATGTGAGGGGTGTCATTTTGATCAAGGGAAGCCATTACGCGTCCCATTTGCATCCAGCCAAAGACAGGCAGAGAGATGCCGGTTATAGAACATGAGGTACGACGCGTGTGGAACATCTGCAGTACGGGCCATGAATCTCTGGCCTGGCTTCGCCCACCTATTGCTCTCTGCTCCAGTTTTCGCTAAGATTATTGTCTCAACGCCCTCTTCGCAAGGTGAATCGCTCAGCCACTCTGAAGGGTGAACCAGCAGCCACTGGGGGTGGCTAAGTGTGATGACCTGAAAGTTGAAGCATTGGTTTGAATTGTGGCAACAACAATGGCGGCAGTGTTTAAAGCTAGATGAAGTATATGAACAGCCTAATGAAATGAAAGGACGGTAGCAAGGCTAGCAAATAAAGAATTTAATTGAATGAGAAGATTGTTTCAATGTATTCATCAAGGACATTGTTTTCTTACTGCCACCAGGGTCTGGGGAAAGGCTTATTTATCAGCTTGCAGCGTTGGTGGTAAAGTAGGAGGTGTAGAATTCCCACAGTGGTCAATGCCGATTGGCTGGTCCAATGGTTTCAAAATGAACCTGAAGTCTACTCCCATTAGGATGCAACAACTGAGAACAATCCCCAAAGGAGAATGGCCAGACCCTATTCATGAAGTGCATTTGGGTCTGATTATACCAGGCTAATGAATCTCAATGATGTCATGAATCACAATAATGCTGGTTTAGATCAGACTGATGTAACCTTGAAGTTAAAAAGGGAAAGAGAAAAGAAAACATAGAACTCTGTCTTGTTTGATGGCATTGTGATGTGTGTATGTATGCTGGTGGCATGCACACATGCTAACATACAGTGATCAGGAATCTCAAATGGAAGAACTGGGGGCATATCTGGGAGTGTGGGAGATTTGCTGTGGGCTTCTTTCAAGCTTTATCAGGTGGTTGATTTGCATGTATGCAAATTAAACATCTAAACATCTGGGAGAGATCACAGAGAAAATCATACAGAGAATGAGGGAATGTGAAAGAGCACACACAAGAGAGAGCGAGAGAGAGAGAGAGAGAGAGAGAGAGAGAGAGAGAGAGAGAGAGAGAGAGAGAGAAAGAGAGAACCACTGCCTTGATTACTTTCAAAATGAAACCTGAGATCTCATTTATTTTCCTCAGCAGCTGAGCAGTCTTGGCACAGTGAGTGACTAAGAGAGAAACAGCGGTCTGCACCCACATGACCTGCCAGCACACCCCCTCCCACCCCTGGCTCTCAAGAGGAGGGCAGACTCACCTCAATGACAGATTCTTCTTCTTTTCGTTTCACTGAAGCATGATGGTTATATGGCAGTTTCCCATTTCTTTACACAGTCCTTTGCATTTTTGTTGAATACTGCAAGGTCTTTTGGGCTGCAAGGGTTAGGTAGTAGAGGGCAGACAAGGCAGTGCTCCATTGTATGGTCTGCTTGTCCACATTCACAGGTGGTTGGGCCAGTCTTGTAGCCCCATCTGACCAGAGCATCTTTGGATCGTCCCGTTCTTGTTCTAAGGCGGTTGAGTGTTTTCCATTGAGCCCATGATGCTTCTTGGCCAGGGGGTAGGTTTTCAGTGGGGGGTATTCCCATGTCAGTTGGAGGTGGGTCATTGACAGATGACAGAGAGAAACAGAAAGTAGAAACAGAAAGTCTTCTCTTAATGCACTGAATGAACTTAATGCATGACACAACCAACAGTAACATGTTAGCATTATGATAGGTTCAGCTACATGTAGCATATGGTGCACCAAGTGTAATGGACCTTATTTTGTATACAGAACGTATTCTGTGCTATGACAGGCATTCATTTATTACAAAACCATATAACACCATAATGCCTTTTGTCCACCATCCTTTTGTACTTTATCAAAACACTGATGGCTATGAAAGTGCGACCAGCCTTTGCTTTCGTGGACAGAATGCATTCTGTAACCTGCTGAGTCGTGGAATTTATGGACCAAAGTTCTTTTGTGCACGTCATACTTTCAGTAATATAGCCTGTAGATATAATTCCTTTTCTACTTAAGCAAAACACTCATGTCCATGAAAGTTTAAGCAGCCTTTGCTTTTGTGAACGGAATTCCTCCTGTAACTTGCTGAGTCATGGAATGTATCAGGACCAAAGACATTTTGTGCACATCATACTTTCCGTGATATGTCAGAGCTGTTATGTGGGCATCATGAATATTCGATGGTCTAGTATATTATATTACGTGGACAGAGTTACTTTTGTCTATAAAAATGAGTTTATTTTGTTCACAAAGCGAGAAGTGCATTCAGCCTTTTGTCCACAAGACATGAATCATCTGTTTTGTTTTCTGTGCACAAAAGAATGTGCTCTCTTCAATATTTTGTGAACACAATACTAACGTTTTTGTGTTTTGCGTGGACAAAAGGCAGTATGGTGTTACATGGTTTTGTAACAAATGAATGCCGGTCGTAGCACAGAATGCCCTCCGTATACGAAATAAGGTCTGTTACACTTGGTGCCCCATAGTAATAGGATCCTCATCTCAAAATACATTTTCACTGATTTGAGGTCAGGGCTTTGGAAATATCATCCACCACATGCATTGCCCAGTAGCACCTAGATAAGATTTGTAATTCCCCTTGTCCCAAATAGGATAATGCATAAAACAGTGAATATCACAAAAAAAAACCTCTGATCTGACATCAGCTTTTCAGACTTAACCTCCAACCTCTCCCATTACAATAAAAACAAAGCAGCTGACCTCTGACTAGTGATTAGGTGTACAAATCCGGCCTCCCCTACATCAGTCTCTCTTCACTGGCGCTTTTCAATAGACCGACACTGAGTATGAAGTCTTATTCAAAGCTGTAGAGAAGCAGTCCTAAATACAGCACAGGAGAGGGTATCAATAAATGATGGAGATGGCCTCATAACTCTCCCCCAGATGCAGTAAGAGGTTGTCACTACGGCTGGGTTCAAATCATGGCTTTTTTGTCATGTGTGGCAACCTTCTGTTCTAACCCTAATCAGCTACATTGTCTTCTCATCTCTCTGCACCAATGCATAGTATCCAAGTCTCCAAGCGACCAGTAACGCTATTTCATACACTAATATGGAATGTTATGTGAATGATTTTCATTCTGTCCTGCTACACATGCTGTGTATATGAAGGGTGGTTTATTGCTTTGGGGTAGCCATCAGTAAGGCAAACCCTCCACGTCAATGATAACAATGCAAATTGCTACAGCCTAATGTGCCTCATGATACCAAATTACAATACATTAGCCAATTTACAACACTGTAAACTTGTTTTATTGGGATAGCCCTCAGCGTGTTCATGAAAACATAAAAATAGCTTTGCATTGAACCGATGGAGACAGCGCGCTCGTGATCGCTCTTCTACGGTGTGTTCGTTGAATACGCAAGCCGTTGTGGCGCCTCCTACTGGTGAGCATCAGTGCTGATGATGGAGCATAATGGGGGGTCAAGTAGCAGAGCACTCATCAGCTAAGAGGGAACTCAAGTTCTGGCGCGGAGTCCTACACGTACTTAAGCAGCCCATTACTTTAAGTGCCCAGGCGGACGCGTTGTTTGTTTGTGTTTTCCTGTGTTTTGGTTTCTGTCGCTGAGTGCAAGCTGTTGCGTCAGCAAAGACGGAGAGGGATGCTGTGTTGCTGTTGGCTGTTAAGTGCAGTTCAGTTTAGTGTACAGCACCGAGCCTCACATAGTCACTGCATCAATACAAACGAAACGCGGGCGGAGGAGTTTGAGAAAGTTATAGTCATCTGCTTCAGAGAGGGGTTGAGTTTGAATGTTCTACTCGCCTTCTTCCGAAACCATCTGAAGCCATTACTCATTACATGATTCTGAACAACTGAACAGGCTGGTTGAGAAGAGGGTGAGACAGAGAAAGATAGAGAGAGAGGAAAAGACAGAGAGAGATGGGGATAGAAATAACTATCACGTATCAAATGTCCTCAAGCATTGTGTAAGATGTGTATGTGTGTGTTAGTATGTGCATGTATCTGTATGTGTGTGTGTGTGTGTGTGTGTGTGTGTGTGTGTGTGTGTGTGTGTGTGTGTTTGTATGTGTGTATATATGACAGGTAGACAGCGGAATGCCAGGGAGTTGTCAGTCAGCCCTACAACTGATCAATGGATACATCCTGCTCTGTCACCACGTATTAGTGAAGCCTGGCCTGAATGGTTTAGTAATGAACTGGTGTTAAACAATGTCTCTCAAAGGCATAGAGGGAAACTCACTCCCACACACCAGCACAGTCTGACATTCAGAGACAATGCAAATTGCCATCTGTGTTTCAGATGACAGATAGAGTGCTGGTGCAGATGTACGGGGTCTGATAGTGTTCTGTTGTGCAAGCCATGTGTGGCATTAAGTGGACTAAAACTTCCAAGACAGTTGGTTAGAAACATCTTGTTGTTATATTGAGTTCTATACTTTCCAACTTTTGAGACTTTGAGACTTTGAGACTTCTCAAACATGAGACTTGTTTCCTGACAGTTCAGAGAGCTGGTTGCTATGGGCAACCATGCTATATCGAAACATCCATAGTCACAATATATTCATGATGTGTATTATTGTTTACATATAAATGTGTTTACACACACACACACACACACACACACAGACACACACACACACACACACTGAGGAGTTTGACAGTGACAGGATGACAGGTTGGTTGATTGAAGAGTAAGGTAAGGGAGTCAGCTCTCTGAACTGTCAGGATAGCGCATCACCTCTGATGTGTGGTTGTTTACTGACAATGGCCCTCATTCTCGAACATTTTCTGAAGTTTCTTCTGAAATGTTTCTTACGGGCTTCGGAAAAACAACGTAAGCAAAAGACATCGGCCAAATTCATGCACGCTTGAAAATGTGGTCCTACGCAGCAGAAGTTTTCTGGGCTGTGCTCCCCCGGAAGAGTTTTCTTAAATTAAAAGCGCATTCTCGTGCTCCTGAATTTGCATACATACACGCCCTGCCAGCTCCTTATAAGGGCACGCAACCGTAGTGACGTGTGCAGTCGGAATCGACCGAATCTACACGAAAGCAACAGCAGTGTTCGTGTACATTACATTTAGTCATTTAGCAGACATTTTTGTCCAAAGCGACGTACAAGGGATAGAACAGTCAAGCTACGAGCAATAGAGACCTAGTGTAACAATACATACTACTTTACATAAGAAATAGAAAAACTAAATAGGAAATAAAAACGAAGTGCAGGAATGTAACTGCTATAAGTGCAAGTTAAGCACTAGTCGAAGTGCCAGTTAGGAAGGGAGGTACTCTCTGAAGAGTTGGGTCTTCAAAAGCTTCTTAAAGGTAGAATGGGACGCGCCTGCTCTGGTAGTGCTAGGCAGTTCGTTCCACCAACGTGGAACTACTTGAAAATTCTGGATTGCCGTACTTGCACAGACGGCAGTACCAAACGACGCTCACTAGACGAGCGCAGCATTCCGGTGTAGTGCTTTTATTTATTTTATGACATCACGGTGCCTCGTAGAATCATGACTATAGGCCTACATGTGAAACGTAATTGTTAATGATACTTTAATCCGAGGATCTGTAGAGTTGATGTGAACGCAATCACCAACGATTTCTCACAAATTCATTAACACGGAGCGTTTTCTTAAATGCGATTCCTCAAAAAACCACAAGATGGCCCACGGGGCCATCTTGTGGTTTTTTAAGGAATCGCATTTGAGAAAACTCTGGCCGAGTTACGACTGCTATTTCGAGTTCGGAAAGTCTTCTGAAGTTCAGAGCAAATCCCAGATGAGAAAACTTTCATGAATGCCAAATGTTGTCCTAAATCCAATTCAGAAGAAATTCCTCTTAAATTCCTCTTAAATTCTTCTTAACTGCGTTCGAGAATGAGGCCCAATGTTTTTGGATGTGCTCTTGCAGATGACATACTGAGAAATGCTGTATAAAAAGTGTGTGTTTGTGTGTGTGTGTGTGTGTGTGTGTGTGTGTGTGAGAGAGAGAAAGAGTGAGAGAGAGGAAGAGAGAGAGAGAGAGAGAGAGAGAGAGAGAGAGAGAGAGAGGGAAAGAGGGAGCATCACTAAGCAAACTCTTTGAGACGTGACTGGAGAAGAGCTCTCACTCCTGGCCAACAGTGTGGGTACATTGCCTTAGGTACTGTATTTGTTACAAGGGTCAATTTTTGTTGGCCGTACATTTAATGGTCTCTTAAATGGAGTCCTGGAACTGATTGTAAAGCACCTCCATCTGTTGAACTCATCAGTCAATTTTACACTCACATTTCTTTTCTTTGGATTTTGCTGTAGTGAATAAGGGGTTGTGTGTGTGTGTGTGTGTGTGTGTGTGTGTGTGTGTGTGTGTGTGTGTGTGTGTGTGTGTGTGTGTGTGTGGGTGTGCATTGTCATTCCCCACCCTTAGGGCTGTACCTACAACCCCCTATGTAGTTCATGTCAAGGCTGGTATGCTTACAGAAGATCTTTGAAGGCAGGCAACAGAAACTGCACCTAGGGCACAATGTCTTGACCTGTCTCCCGTCTCCTGTGAGGGTAGAGGCAGGCAGGGAGAAGACAGAACGCCAAGAACATGTCTACTGCTGCTGCTCCTATCATCATCTGCAGCATCTGTGGCCCTAATGGAATGATTCGCCAACATCATTAATGTTTAGGGAGGCCGTGCAGAACCAATTAGACACACACAAGCACACGCGCACACACACACACACACACACACACACACAAACATACACACACACAAACACACACACACACACACATACACTTGCCGGCTGGAAGAAAGCATGATGTTTCCCTACACACATACACAGTGGTCAGGGGGGGGTGAGGGTTACGGAGCTTGAGTGAGATATGGGTGAAACAGTGCCTCAAGAATCATAAGCCCTAGGAAGGACGGGGGTCACCTCGCAAAATATTTTGCCCATGAAAAGGCTGTCACTATCAGTTTGGTCCGTCAGCTGCCATTGCCCAGAGCTGAGTGAGGCCAGAATATAGACTCTGTTTGTGGGAGTAATGCTTACTGTCTTCTTACTGTCATGTACTTGTGAAGTGAAAAACAAAAGTTTGAATCACCAGCAAAATCTTTGCTACCAGAGCTACATATCTATCCGGTTACGTTACATATCCTTTGGATAGTACCGCATAGCTAAATCAAAGAACCAGTGGTTCAAATGCTTTCCACACTAAAGTTAAATGTAGTTTAAACATATAAAAACAAAACAAAAATCATGGAATGGCAGCACCAGAGAATTTGAGCACACCTGTTCTGGTGCACCAAAACTGCCTGCTCACTCACACACACACACACACACACACACACGAACGCACACACTCTTTCACTATCTCTGCAGGCGCCCCACTAGCTGGTTGGCCTGAACTTATAACAGAAGAATTGTTCACAGAGTTTTTCTGTTGTCACTGTGACCTGTTGGCATGCTGGAACAGTGCTGCTGCTGATTCTCCTGAATGAACGGCCCAGGTGGAGATGCCCAGACGCTCCTCTCTCCCCCCTCACCACCCGCTCAGCCATCTGGCAGCGTGCTGGCAGGGTGACAAGTGAGGCGCTGAAACGTAAAGAAAGGCTTAGCATATGTCTCATGGTTTGGAAGGGTTTTAATTTTTGCTTCCTCACTTCTGCAAGGTAATTACAGCTTTTGGAGGCCAGTATGCCTCTTTAAACTGGACTTCAGACCCAGTCTAACTTGGCATTGAAAATATTTAAAGATCTTGTGTCCTGGAGGCATGGATCTACATATTTAAAAAAAGTTTTTTTCTATGGAATGGAATACGCTGCACTGACAAAAACGTTTTGGAAGTTTTTTTTAGAAACAAATGTTTATGATTATGGACACTTAGGTTGTATTTCACTGAAAGAAAAGTAAGAAGTCCCTTGAACCTATATGAACAGGTAGTGGCTCCATTTTGGATACCACACTCTTCTTTTGGAAGTAACTCTGTATTCAGAGACACTCACCCAGAGACAAGCCTTGAATGGATTATGATTGACAGGCCAAAATAAGAGGCTTGCCTTATCTTCACATTACGAGGGATGAAGAAGAAAGGGATGAGCGTGATGAGGGGAAATGAGGGAAGAGGAGGAGGAGGAGGAGGAGGAAGAGGGGCGCACAAACTGGATTTATCCAAATGAGGCGATGATATATCCCCTATCATTTTTACCTCAATGCAAATGACATCCAGACATTCCCCAGCCAGCTGATAATGCAGCGCTGCATTCATTTTTAATGGCCTGACAGCACAGGGAGGCAGTGGAATTAAACCATCACTTTGTAGCTGAAGCTAATGGGGCCTTTCCAGACAGATATCATGACCAGCAGGGTGAGAGAGTGGAAAGGTCCCAGAAAAACTAGACAAAGAAAGAGAAAAGCAGTAGACAGAAAGGTAGCACAGATGAGAACCCAAGCAGAATCCAAGCAGTTGGATCCAAAGGATAAAATAATCCAAGCAGTTCATTACAAAAGGATGAAGAGCAATATAGAAATACCACATTCCTGCACTTGACAGGCATCTGGTCACTTACTATGATAAGGCTAACTGTGTCTCGCACAAAGAAAACTGAAATTCAGGAACGCCAGGACAAAATTCTGCACTTGACAGACATCTTAGCACTTAGCCATGATAAGACCAAATCTCTAGCACAAAATGTATTTCTTTTTTAACTCTGTAGAAGACTATGCTGTGCCTCTCATAGCGCTTCAGTGTAGTCTTGCCAGCACATTAACCCAAACATCTGAGAAGCTAATCATTTCTAGCCATTTCAGCATACATGAGAAGAGAAAAACACTGATGCTGGGATGAATTGATTATTCTGAGCAGAGAGATGAATTTCATGGATCAGCGCTATGCACAAAAGTAAATTACGTTTGATGAAAACTAATTTTCGCAGCTGCTGCAGAAAGCCAAGTTATTAAAACACCATCACAGACATTTTAAAAAGTCAATATAAAAGCCATGGGGTGAAGTTTTTATGTAAGTAATATCTAGTTATAGTCCTTTAATGAAACCCAGAAGACGTAATTCAGTCTGGGGTATGAAGCTATCTATCTTTTCGAGGCATTGTGGTAAAGTACTTTTCACAATAAGTGTTATATAGTTGATATATATTTTATGATTCAACAGTATAGGTTTATTATATTAAGAAAAAACGTAGTATGGAGCTCTATACAGAGATATCACTTTCATGACTATCATGGCTGATGAGACTGGTCAGGCAGGTCTGGCAGGAAGAGTTCAGAAACCAAAAAGTCCATCAATCCAAACACCGGAATCCAGGGGAACAGGCCAAAGTTCAAAACCAAACATAAAACAGGCAATTCAAAAATCCAGGGGTAAGCCTCCGATCACGAACACAGAGGGCTAGGCTTAGAACTCAGGGAAGATAAATGTGCTGGCTTAAGCACAAAAACCGAGCTAGGAAGCATAGACAAGATATCTTACTAGGCCAAAGACTCATGAACTTGGCTTGGATGTTCTGACGAGAACAACACACATAAACATGGCATAGAAACTCACGCAGGAGCTTGCTAAAAGAGCAATAAAAAGCATGTTATAAGACACTCTGATGAGATCATCCAGCAACGAGTGAATCTTCAAGCAGGGCTTAAATACTGTGGATGACAAGGAGAGCAGCTGCAGGTGTGTAGCCTGGAGCACTGGCGATAAGCAGAGCCACCCGTCACTCAGCCAGGGAACCAGAAAAACAGGAAACACAGAGTCTAGGGGCAAAACATGGAGTGGGCAAACAGGGAACATGGAAACACACGAAAATCACAACATGACAGGACACAGGGAAAACACGAACCAGGATCACCTTTAAGTGAAACAACACAAACAAGAGACAGCAAGAGATTGATCAAATCAGTACTAATAGTTACTTGATAACTCAAGCAGAGGCAGGAGTGAATGGGACTCTCCGTTGATTACATTGGCATACCAAGACATTGTGGGAGCTGTCCCGAGGTGAGTAGTGTCTCGCTTATGGCATGGCAATCGCAAACTTGTTTTACAATATCATGACAATTGCTTAGCTTATCTGTATCTGTCATTTTGTGTGGAATGATATCACTACAGCATATTTCATAGCTCTCAAAGTGCCCCAAAGTGCATGTGAAATGTCTTTTTAGCTCATAGATTTTTCTTCTATTTCTCTTTTCAGCCTGTCCTATTTTTGGGTAGTTTTTTTCTCACCACCACAAGGTCATTGAGAAGTTTTTGAAATCGTTCACTTGCTCATGCTCACTTTGTCCTTGTGTGAAAATCCATCAATTGATTTACTTCCTACACTCAACCAGCACTAAGCGCTCACTCCTCCTCCTTATCGCTGTGGCAAATGGATGAGTTTGGTTGAGATCGGCTTATTTCACGTTAGCCTCAGCAGTGGAGGTAATTGAGAAATATGACGCGTGGTGGTAGACTCAAAATCTGAGCTCGTTTACAGGCTCTCCCTTGCTTGAAATGGCAAGGCTGGCCATTTATCTAGCACACGTTCTTGGATAAACATGAAAGATAACTATGTTTGCTGATGAAGCCATTTAGTATTAGATGCAGAAACACTACTACCCTCTGATTTGCCTTGAAGTCGAATTCCCTGTGCACTGGATGCTATCCTGGAACAGAAACTGTGATGAGACAGCCATGGTTTGATATCAACTGCAACTTTCTATTCCGTCTCTTTATTTTGATGCTTCTACTTCTGAATCTTTGGTAGACTACAGAGTAGAAGACTACAGAGGACAGAGTAGAAGACTACAGAGGACAGAGTAGAAGACTACAGACTACAGACTACAGAGTAGAAGACTACAGACTACAGAGTAGAAGACTACAGAGGACAGAGTAGAAGACTACAGAGTAGAAGACTACAGAGGACAGAGTAGAAGACTACAGAGTAGAAGACTACAGAGGACAGAGTAGAAGACTACTATAAAATAGGGTGATATTTGAATTGAATGAAACCCAAAAGGACTGTATTACTGGTAAATGAAATAGGTGACAATCGCCACAGGTCTGTCCGGTTAGAACAAGAACGGATGCCAATGTTCCAATGATGATTGATTTATTTCCACACACACACTCGAGCCTTGAATGGCAGGATGGACATGAATGAATGAAGATGAACTGTGAATACGATTATCTGCGTAAAGGACTCATATTCACACATGAATTCTTGAATGGTTGAAGACCGTGAACCGTGGTTTCTATGGAAATAATATATAACAAATATACACAAATATTAACAATGAAATATGATAAAGATGAAACAGTATATACAAACGATGATTATGATGGCTATGATATAAATACGGATCTGTGCCTTTCACAGCGTTACGGTGAACATTCCACTCCTCCGTTAACAACGGTAACTCTTGCTTAACGGTAACAGAGTGAAACATGACAAGACAGTATAATTACCACGCTACATAAACATACATATATTATATACACTGATATGAAACAGACCCGCTACATTACACATACAACCACGAAACACTCACTCTTTCATTGACGCACGGCAAATGATCGCGAATGTCTCTGATCGTGAATTGACCTGATGAACTGCTTGAAGCTCCTCTCCAACTCTGCTTACTTGACCCACAACTGGCCAGTGGTGGCCCAAGCTTATATAGGCCAGAGGGGGGGAGTGAGAACAAGTCCAGGCTAGCTCTGAGAAACCCAGCATGGGGTTAACCATCTGGTCAGTGAAATTCCACTGTGCACGAGCCCCACGGACTCCTGGGATCAACTGATAGGCTGACCTCTGCCTGGACCCCAGGTCCCGTGGTGGCTTTCACAGCGGGGTGCCCCAGCTGGGTGCAACTGG
>NC_045166.1:22664263-22739263 GCF_900700415.2 Clupea harengus
ACACATGATGGCACCACCCCTAACTATTAAAAAAACTGGAATGAGATTAATTGCACCACCTGCCACATTTAGCACATAAAACCCCTGCTGTGCGTCCCCAAAACATGATCGAAATTTAAGAAAAAGCTTCACAATAATGTTATAAGCTTGCTATAACACTGTTATAAACAAAGCATTACGCAGTATCATAAGTATGTTATTGTATTCTTATTAGAACTACTTTATGTGCTACTGTAAACCAAACCATTCACCAGACTGAAGCAATGCATTCACACCAAATAAGCTCTATCAAATATGAGGAAATTGGATGAGATTTCAAATTTGCCAGGGGATAAGCATAATGGCCATAAGAGATGCCGACGTCAACAGTTGTTTTCCTATGTGTCCAGTGTATTCATTATCTTTTATGAGATACTGCCCTCTAAAAAATCTTCAGGGATTGGGCAGTCGGGTAATTTTGCTGATCTGCCCCTCTCTGGCTATCCCAATGCAATTACTGCACCAGTTGCTGTTTGCAGGGCAAATTTATTTCTGAGAAGGCCCGCTAACTTGAAGCTGCACCATCTGCAAAATAGTTGAGGTAAACTCTGTGTTTGTATTTGTTTGTTCAGATCCCAAATTTGTCCCCAAACTGAATAATCTGATCTCAGACAGTCTTTCAGCTGAATAGACGGGGGAAGAAAATACTCACCTTCGAGATGTGCTCTAGCTTCCATTGGACCACCATTGCTGAAAAAGGCTTTCTCTTTTTTCTATTCCATCTTATGAAGCCATGATGGCCCAAGGGACCACATAGTGTTGAAAAGAAAAGTGATGACTTGAAATCTGCCTGGAGACAATTTCTTCTGAATAGAGTTAGCAGAGCAACAGTATAGTGAGATGCTGATGAGTGCTGATCGGCAAATTCTCTGACAAAGATCAGGACTAGCTAATATTTAAGTCCAAATAAAATCATGAATGTAACTTAATCATTTTAAACCATATGGGTCATGCCTTACTCTAAAATAAGTCTTAATCCATGTCTGGGGAGCCTACCCGAAAGGCCGAATAGTAATGTTTAAATGGCAGTCATTCAAGAGCCATCTAGCTGTGTGTTTTTTGTTCGGGCCATAATGGACCCTTGACCTCCTTTTTATGTATCTTTTTCCCTGTAAGCTTTTGTCCAGTGAACAAGGAGGAGACGGTCCACAGGGTCGAGTTGTGAAATAAGATGCACAATGCCACTGGTGGAGAACGAGTGTGTGCTTTTCTCTACTGAATTCAGTTAAGTGTGACTGAGTTTTAGCGGTTAAGTGACTGGGCCTTTTGTTTGCTGTTTCTCTTTCTATCTCTCTCTCCTTTCTATCTCTCCCTGTTTCTTCACTCATGTTCACCCTTCTCTTTCTATCTCTCTCTCCTTTTCCACATCTGTAGCACTCCATCACACAGTCCCTGTTTTTCTTCTCCTCCTTTTCTATGTTTGTTCTTTTATTCTCTTACTATTTCTTTCTTTTACTATTTCTTTTATTTCTTGTTTATGTCTTTGTGTCGTATACTTCACTACAAACAGTTAGTATTACTGGACAAAATGATGTCCCTGATGTTCCGTCTGTGCCACAGAAACGTCATTAGGTTTAATCACTGAGAGTTAAGCATATGCACTGATTTATGCACACAAATACTGAAACTGTCACCTTGAGTTTCAGTCTTCCTGAAGAGGGAGGGAGAGAGAGAGAGAGAGAGAGAGAGGGAGTGGGAGCGGGTGTGTGTGTGTGTGAGAGAGACTGAGGGTGTGTGAGTGTGTGTGTGTGTGTGTGTGTGTGTGTGTGTGTGTGTGTGTGTGTGTGTGTGTGTGTGTGTGTGAGATAGATAGAGAGAGAGAGAGAGAGAGAGTGAGACAGAGAGAGAGAGAGAGAAAGAGAGAGAGAGATAGAGAGAGAAATCCTTGTGGAATTCATTATTTTGTTCATTTGCAGACTGGTGCATTAAAAGGAAGGTCAGCTTGGCATGAACGGTTCATCTCAACCAACAGCTGGGTCCCTCCTCTTGAGCGAAAACACACACACACACACACACACAGGCGCACACACATGCACTCTCATAACATCACACAAACACACAAACACACACACAAAGATTACACTTTACAGACAACCTGTCTCACCTATAATTTTTTTATCTCGTTTCCCCAGGAAACGGGTAGAGAAGGTGGGTGGATGTAAGACATTGAGGAATAGAGACACATCAAAATAACATTCCACAACAAAACAACAAAACAACACAAAAACCATCTCAGAGGAATGGTTGTATCTTTTTGTGTCTATGGTGACACAGGGATTGCTTTGTGGGCACTGAAATTGAGTTGTCCTTGTGTCTGAGAGGGTGAAAGATACGGCTGCTTTTAAACCACTGCAGTCTTACAGAACATGTGCACTTTCTGAATGTAATTTTTCCTCTAGATGTATGTCATTACATATGGTTTATTCCACATTGCTGATACACACACTACTGCAGTCCTGAAGTTTCTAAAGCTTTTACAAGAATATATTTTCTCTGACAGGACAAAGAAAAAAAATCAAACAAACATTATCTGACTGTAACAACAGGTCCACCCAGGCCTCCATAGTAATTTGGATCTCTTTTGAGTGGCCCTTTTCAATTAACCGTCTTGGCAAGGGGTCGGGGAAACGGAGCCCCTCTTGCCTCTCTCTCATAAAATAATAATCTCTTCTCTCTGGCCAGATGGGCCTGTGGCTCCAAATCAACACATCCGGCCCCAGAAAAACCCTCATGCCTTCAGCCAGCGAGTCTCAGCCTGAGAGGAGGGCAGTAGGCCGTGTCAGCTGAGGTGATCTCACTCCTGTCACCCCCAGGAGGAGAGCACCTCTCACCTCAGCATGTCCAGTTCCACCTCACAGACTTGGGAGATGAGATGAGACACAAAATGGCCGCCCCCGCGGTGGCTCGACTGCAGGGGGAGGATTACTGCAGGTGTTTGGTTGTGGAGCTCAGGAGATGACTGGCACACTGTGACACATGTGGAGATCTGTTTTTTTTTTTCATGGGCTGAAACTGGCCGAACACCAGGGGGATTTGAAAGTACTATTAGTTTACTTTAGAGAGAAAAGATCATTGTCAAGATTAAAGGAGAGAAAGAGTAAGAATAAACAGTTAGAAAAGGGGAGGGGGGGGGGGGCAGCACAAAAAGATGTCATAGTCAAAGTTAAGGCCTTTTTAAATGGTTTATTTCAAATGCTCATGTGGTGAATCTGTGATAGCAATAAAAATAATTTTCGACAGAACAAAGTGGTTCAAATTGTTTAACATTTTCTCCCAAGTCCTCTTTCATTGAAGAGTTGGAAATATCTGTATTCATTCTGTATCCCTTGACTGCCTTGAATTCAGTAGCACCTCCTAGAGGACGCCAGGGGAAGCCCGGCACAATAGCCAGGTAACTAAAAACCGCGAGGCTCTTCATCTTCAAACCCGGCACAATAGCCAGGTAACTAAAAACCGTGAACCTAAAAACATGAAGAGGCTAGTGTTGGTGTTGAACTTGGGAAAGCAAGAACTGGCATTTCGTGGGCATGATGAATCTGCTCTTAGTCAGGGTAATTTAATTGAGCTAATCATGGCAGAGTTTGTCCAAGAACTTGCTTCCCATTTGCAAATGTTGATGGTGTTCACAGGAATGTCCAAAATGAACTCATCTCTTGCATCACTGATGTGGTACGAAGTGAGGTTGATACTGACATCAGGCTAGCCTCTTTCATTGCGGTGCAGGTGGACCACACTTCTGACAGATCCTGCAAAAGTCAACATTACCCAGAACATCAATCAAAAGGTCCTTGTGTGTGAGCACTTTCTTGGTTTTAGTGATGTGAGTGCGGAACGAGATGCAGAGGCTATCACCACCGTTCTAATGAATGAGGTCGACAAGTATAATCCCACTGCCAAACTCAATTGTCAGTTGAGGCTCAATGCGATGGGGCAAGCTGCCTGAGTTTACAAAGAGGTGGGGTTCAGGTCCTCACATACACATATTTCGGTAACGCTTAAGAATGACCTTTGCTAATAAACCATTTATGAAGCATTTGTTCATAGTCTGTTCATCATTTGCAAATCATTATTACAACATTTGTAAACTTTAGTAAGCTATTTATAATTCAGTAGTCATGTGTTTATGAACATGTTTCAAATGATTTTCGAATGATTTATAAGATTGCAAGGTATATGATAATGGTCTGCTCACATTTAATACGTCATGTAGAAATGACTAATCAACCCGTTTTAAATGATTTACTAATGATTTGTAAAATAATGTATAAAGTATGTGATAATGGTCTACTCACCATTTACGGGTAATTATGAATAACCTTTATGAATAGCTCTTGTCTAATTCATGAGTGAATTCCTAAACATGTAGCAATACCTCAGTTAATGCCTAACATAGGTATTTAGAAACCATTTATTAATCATTAGTAAAGTGTTTTGCAGTGCTTGATCTAAAGCAGGCACTCATTTTTAGTTTGATCTTTGAAACACATTTTCTTTGTTTTATAGTAAGTGATGACTTGTCTTGGACAATATTATCTTAAACACCTAATTATTGTGGTGCGAAGAAGTTACTGTGACTGTGAAATGTATCACCGTAGCAGGTTTCGCACCATATTCCCATTTGTTGTCGATCTGAAGGAGAAAATAAGGCAGTAGGCCTCTTCTACTGAAACTGTCACACTTTGCTACTACTTGTGTCTCAACTCACAGCTCTTGCGTAAAATGCAGTGACAGTTAAAATCACACTTAACGGAACTATGTTGATGTTTTGGGGGTGAATGTCTGTGTTTATCAGAAACTCCTAAATATATTATTGTTTATACGGATATCTCTGAACCAGGTGATGAAATTGGGAAATTATCTTTTTCTTCCCCCCCCCCCCCCCTCTCTCTCTCTGTCTCTCTTTCTGCCTCTTTGTTTCTCATGAATTTTGATATGAGAAGTTGTTGAAGAATTTTTTCGCAGAGCAAAGCAGAAACTTTTGTATTTGATTCCTTGGATGGTCCTGTGGTGCTTGGTAAGGACATCCTTTATCTGTAGCTGTAATTACAGACCAATAGGAACCTCTTCAGAGTGTGTGCGCCTCCTCTATTCAGGCAGTCGATTCTTGAACAAATTGCTGAGACAAAAGGGCCTGTGGAAGTTGGCCACCAGCCAATTACTGACTAAAAGGGTCTTATGATATTACACTGGATGTTAGATAGTATTCCAACACACAGTCGGGTGGGGCTGAGTTTCTCTGTCTAGGTCTCCGTGATGGATTTCTGCTGTTCTGCAAGGTCAGATTTGTAAATTCTGTACCTGCATAGGATTCACTTTTCACTGAGTAAGTGGATGAGTAAAGGTCTACATGTGACTTTCTAATTATTCTTATATGCACTAGCTAGTTATCAGACAGTGTCAAATATCCGCCATTCTGTTAAACAATCAAAATGCTAAGTTTAATAATGGATTAACAATCTATAACTTCAGTTTAATAATGGATTCACATGACAACGTTTGCCGATAACACACGCCGTCTGATAATTAACACCGTTACGATATATACTTTATAATTTACATTAAGTATATTTGTTTTCACATACATCGTTGCACATACATGCAATTTCTCATAACCTGGCACCAACCATGTATATCATCTATTTATATTTAATAATAGAAACCCCGGTCTGGCCTTTGCTTGTTAATGACCTGACAACCATTCCTTCCTGTCTGTGATTTGTACAGCGACCCCTCTCTACTTGGGTTGAGCTGTGGTCAAATTTCCACCACTGAGCTCATATCAATATTTCATTTATACAGTACTTGTCCATGGTAATGACTCTTTTCAGTGGTGGTTAAATGCATTATTGAAGATTGAAAGAGAGGTCTCGGTTTAACAGCATGTATCATGCATAATTCATACGTGCGTTGAGATCTTTTTAGGCCAAGGGGGGTTGGTTTTGAGAGTGAGGAGAGACACTTTCACTAGGTCAGCGATGATACTAGGTTGTTCAGGCTCTGTTGTATGATAGAGAGCTGCTGAGGGGTTTGCTGTATGGAAGAGCTGATAGTACTTGAGCTCTCTTCAGCTCGGAGTGCTGCTGCATCAACAGGCTCTCTGGGGTAAAGGTGGGAGTGGGGGGTGCACATCAAAACGGATCAGGAATCTACACGTCACAGTTCGCCTCACAGCATTCCTTTGTTTTCTCTTGTGGAGCTCATCTTGGAGGTGCTTGCTTTAGTTTCACACAACACGTATGAAAGATAAATGCACTTGCACACACACACACACACACACACACACACACACACACACACACACACACACACACACACACACACACACACACACACACACACACACACACACACACACACACACACACACACACACACACACACACACACACACACACACACACACACACACACACACAGAGATAGAGGAAGATGCAGATAGAGAGACTCAAACATGAGCACACATGCATACACACACATACATAAGCCTCATGTTAGCCCTAACTGGGTTGGAGACTGGCAGTAGAATATTAGTAGGCAAAGGGATAAACACTGAACTTGTATCTATTCAATATGAACAGCAATTCACACAACACCTATTATTTACCTGTTATTTCGCTGAATGTTTGCCAAAAGACCCAAATATAACATCTTTAGAGTTTACATGTATCACTAAAAAGGCTGCTATTAACATCACATTCAAGAGTACATGTAAAACAGAAAGTCAAACTCACAGGCCATCACTTCCCAGATGTTTCCGTTTACTTTTGGTACATATCACACTTTATTTGGATGTTCCCCTATAGACTGTCTACAGATACTCAGATTATAAACAAACTATTATAAAACAAACTACTAAACTATTATAATCTGTTGAAACTCTGTTAACTACAATTCATGATTAAGGTTAGGGTTAGGGGTTGGGTTTGGTTAAGGTGATGTTCAGTGAACACTTGGAAAGACTTGAATCTCTAAAGTCTCTGTAGGCGGGCTATCCGAATAAAGTGTTACCCAAATATCTTACAGTTCTCCACAAATATACGTTGACCAGCTAGACATTATGATCGTTGATGATGGAGAACTTATTGGTGGAGTAGTAAAAGATTTCTTACTTCTTTTAAAACTTCTAAATGCTGTGACATCATCAGTGATGTATCCTGTAATGGTAGAATGCTCAAAGTAGAATGCTCAAAGTAGAATGCTCAAAGTAGAATGCGCAAAGTAGAATGTTGATGTTCAACAGCACTTTTCTCAAACCACAGAGAAACTGCAACACTGCTTTCATTTGCTCTGAGATATTGCTAATTTCGACTTACAGGATGGCGACGAATTTTGAGTATCATTTTGTGAATTATTCACAAAGTGTAAAAAATGGCTTCCACTACAAGCAAGGTATAGTGTGATCTTTAATTTCTTGAAAAACAAATGTAAAATGTCCTTGTTTTACTTGAGAGGTTTATAACTTTATAACTTATCTCTTTAGATGGCACCAGTCAGCCACTTTCCCTGCTGACCACCAAGTTCCCCTCTTTCCACTGCCGAGAAGTCTCCAAGCCCATCTCTCCCTCACAGAGGGCAGAGAGGGAGGCTATGAAGAGAGAGGCCCAGAGGCAGAGAGAGGAGGCAGCAAGGGTCACCAAGAATGGCCTGGACTGCAGTGTGCTTGCTGACCGCACACATCTTCCCATTACATGGCATCTTGAGCCACAGTTAACCACACCGAAGGAAGATCTGGCGGCCCAAGGAACTCACTTTGGCCAAAGCAAAGCTAGCACCCACTCGCAGCATCCAGATCCGATCAGCTCTCCTAACATCCTGGTGGATGAAGACCTTCCGGCTACTTCGGTGGCACCACCCTCTTTTTACTGCCAGGAAATCTCCGAGCCCATCTCACTCTCACAGAGAGCAGGGAGGGAGGCCATGAAGAGAGAGGCCCAGAGGCAGAGAGAGGAGGCGGCAAGGGTCACCAGCAAGGGCCTAGACTGCAGTGTGCAAAATGGCTTCCATTACAAGCAAGGTATAGTGTGATCCTTAACTACTTGATAAAAAATGTAAAATGTCCTTGTTTTACTTGAGAGGGTTTTAACTTTATAACTTATATCTTTAGATGGCACCAGTCAGCCACTTTCCCTGCTGACCACCAAGTTCCCCTCTTTCCACTGCCGAGAAGTCTCCAAGCCCATTTCTGTCTCTCAGAGGGCAGAGAGGGAGGCTATGAAGAGAGAGGCCCAGAGGCAGAGAGAGGAGGCGGCAAGGGTCACCAGCAAGGGCCTGGACTGCAGTGTGCAAAATGGCTTCCATTACAAGCAAGGTATAGTGTGATCCTTAATTACTTGATAACATTTTTAAAATGTCCTTGTTTTACTTGAGAGGGTTTTAACTTTATAACTTATCTCTTTAGATGGCACCAGTCAGCCACTTTCCTTGCTGACCACCAAGTTCCCCTCTTTCCACTGCCGAGAAGTCTCCAAGCCCATCTCTCCCTCACAGAGAGCAGAGAGGGAGGCTATGAAGAGAGAGGCCCAGAGGCAGAGAGAGGAGGCGGCAAGGGTCACCAAGAATGGCCTGGACTGCAGTGTGCTTGCTGATCGCACACATCTTCCCGTTACATGGCATCTTGAGCCACAGTTGACTACACCAAAGGAAGATCTGGCAGCCCCAGGATGTCACTTTGGCCAACCCAAAGTTAGCAGCCACTCGCAGCATCCAGATCCTATCAGCTCTCAGAACATCCTATATAGTGTGGGGAAAATGAATCCTACAGCGGCAGGTGGAGCTAAATGCACCACAGAAAAGGAACAGGCATTGATGCCTGATTTAAGTTCCAAAGACAAGAAGAGTTTCAGTGATGTGACGGGCAGAAAAAGGAATGGAACATATAACAGAAAAGGGTCCAAGGAGAATCCTCCCAAGAAAATAAAGATTCTTGCAGAAAACATGACAGAGCCAGGGGAGGTTCGTATGGCCAAGTTCAACTCCAGCAACAGGGTGCATGGTTCTAAGAAGCTGGGAGAAAACTCCACTGCTGTCAGTTCAGTCCCTACAAGACCAAAGTGGAAATGGACCAAAGTGGGCTCCATTCAGGCCAAAAGCAGCCTTGACAAGACAACGATAAAGTCTGTGAATGTTCACCAGAAGACTGGTGGAGCTAAATGCACCACAGAAAAGGAACAGGCATTGATGCCTGATTTAAGTGTCAAAGACATAAACAAGAAGAGTTTCAGTGATGAGACGGGAAGAAAAAGGAAGGGAACATATGACAGAAATGACAGAAAAGGGTCCGAGGAAAATCCTCCCAAGAAAATGAAGATCCTTGCAGAAAACATGACAGAGCCAAGGGAGGTCCGTATGGCCAAGAATAACTCAAGCAACAGGGTGCATGGTTCTAAGAAGCTGGGAGAAAACTCCACTGCTGTCAGTTCAGTCCCTACGAGACCAAAGTGGAACTGGACCAAAGTGGGCTCCATTCAGGCCAAAAGCAGCCTTGACAAGACTACGATGAAGTCTGTGAATGTTCACCAGAAGACTGGTAACAAAAAGGAAATATTAAGAACTGGGGCTGGGAACCGAGGCTACAATAGGACAACAAAATTGAGTCAGGGGCCCAAGCCTGTTCCTCCTAAGTCTGTGACAGCATTAACCAGCGGCCAGAAAGGAGAGGAAAAGAAACCCTGTCCTTGTCAAGGTGAAAAGAGGATGCAAAGACACCCCATCAGACCACACAACCAGAAACCTGGGCAGAACAAACCCAGTTCTGTCCACACCCAATCATGCAGCAGGTCTGATGTGAATAAACCCATCTGTAACACACACAGCCATTGTTCTTCTACGGCAAACCCACCAGACAGAGGACTCAAGAACACTGCAGCCCGTACGAGTCGCAATGGACCTGTCAATCCAACCAGAGTCCACAAGGGCATCACCAAGTCTAATTCAGGCACCAAGAAGGTCCCATGTGAGAGTCCTAAATGCCCTAGCTCACACCCTAACCCTCAGACAGCTCTTCGTGGGATGCCACACACTCTCCACCGTCGAGAGGTGTAAAAAGAGGAGGAGGTGGATTGATGATATCCACTTATCCATTGAAAACATGCACATTTGGAAATGAAGTTCATCGTTTTTATTATTATTATTATTATTATTATTATTATCATTATTGATTGATGTTATTATTATCAAATAAATTCACCCATGTAACATCTGTAACAACTTGTTTGACTTTGTTCCTGTTTCTTTTGTTCAGGTAAATAAATTATGTATTAGAACGATTTGGCTCCTATGTGAAAACGTATTCAGAAACATCAGGTGAAATGGCAAATGGGCTAGAGATCAAATGGTTTACTGATCCACACATGATAGGTCTTCATGCAAAGTATTTCTCTGCCTTCTCAAGTGTCTCAGCTTGAATGCACTGTAGCTTCACACCACATCTCTGATTGCACGCACAAACATGGGCACACTCAGATATTCCTTATTCTCTCTGATGTACGGATGTAAGTGGGAATATTCTCAGATTCATGGTTTGATCAAGCATGAAGTCCCTTTGCTCAGATCCCCAATAGATGTGTCCATGTACACGCACATTTTACACACACACTTCACACACACACACACACACACACACACACACACACACACACACATACACTTGAAGTTTTTTTTGCAGTTATTTCTCATGGTTGTGATCAAACAATGAATAACAATAGGTGTTGAACTAGACTGAGCTACAGTAGGAGTATATAGCCATCTCCAGGTAAAGGGAAGAGACTGCAATGGGGCATAGGTCTCAGATATCATCCTCAGCTATTTGTAAATAAAGATGATGATGATGATCATTTAATCAAATAAATTAAATCATGAAACATCTTAAATTAATGTGTTCATGTTTCCTTCGTTGAAGTATATAGGAGCAAAATATTAGAATAATACTGTGGCTCTTCTGAAAACATATACAAAAACTACAAGCACATCAAGTGAAATGGTGAATCTCCTAAGATTGAATGAACACCTTATGAACCCTTCATCAATGAACATCTTAGGAAAAAAAGCAAGAGCACACACACACACACACACACACACACACACACACACACACACACACACACACACACACACACACACACACACACACACACACACACGCACGCACGCACGCACGCACGCACATGGGCGCATGCATCCCTCATGGTAGCGTGTAATAATTGAGTTGGACCCTAGAGTGTGATCAAGGGTGAAATGTCTTTGATTGGAATCTCATCAAATGCACACATGCCCTTGAAGTAAGTGCTTTGCCATGATCGCTATTCATCTCCATGATCTGACCTGACCTGTTTGATGCACCATATAGTCCACCATGAGTGGATTAAAAAGAGGCGGTCTAACCATGGAGGATGGAGTGCACGTAAACAGCCTCCAATGCAGTGCGGAGTAGTTACCACAGTGTGAAATTTCAATGTTTGTTTAATTTGTTTTGTTTCCTGTATTGCTCTAGATCAGGGGTACTCAATTAGAAACCCAAAAGGTCCACTCGCCAAATTTCCATTCAGGTCAGGGTCCGGAACAGTGACGGTCAAAATCCAAATACATAACTCCAACAAAAAAGTTTGAACTATGCACAAAAGGTGATGTGGTCTGGCCTTATTTGTGTGACACCTTTTTGTGCGTTAAACTTGGGCATTAAAGATGTGAGGGCCAGGCGGAGGCACTGATGTAAGTGTTCATTAGTGAGTGTGCTCCTGTATTTGTTTTGCACCATATTCATGGTTGATAAGGCAGACTCACAACAGTATGTTGAGGTATGCATGCACGCTCTTGTTGTGTGGCTGATCTAACTATTGCATTGCATGTTGCTTGGTATGAGGATTGCAGTTGGTTTATTTTTCTGGCCCTTACCTCAGAGTTCTGGGGGTAATTTTGTTCGAAGTGTGCATGCTTTGTTTCATAGTTACGTTTCACGTTACCACTTTTGACAAGGGCAACCGTCTCGTTGCAGATTAAACACATCGGTGTTGTGCTCCCCACAGGCAGCACAAATGCATAGGCTACTTGTCAGTCCACTCTCTTAAATTCGCAATTTTTGGAATCAACGTTTTTTGTCGGGTTTAGAGCACGCCAAAATGTACGTTCGCTGATAAACAGATACCGTTCACAAATCTATCTGCCCGCGTTGTTGCCATTGACACACACAACCTGCGTGACCCACAGAGCTCGCAGCCAACATTGAGTGAGTGAGTTGTCATAGTGATGTTGTTATTACA
This sequence comes from Clupea harengus, assembly GCF_900700415.2. Taxonomy (NCBI): domain Eukaryota; kingdom Metazoa; phylum Chordata; class Actinopteri; order Clupeiformes; family Clupeidae; genus Clupea; species Clupea harengus. The sequence continues at coordinate 22,676,557 of NC_045166.1, forward strand.
GCTCCTGATTGGACCTCTGGATTGGACACGGAAGATAGAAACCACATCGAATAGGAAAAAAATATATAGCACGAAATCACGCAACAATGAAAACTCGCTTGGATCATGATTTAAATTAAAATTTTGATTTTGGCTTCGGTCCACATTTGATTGCGTCTGGGTCCGGATCCGGACCGGGGTCCGCCTATTGAGTACCCCTGCTCTAGATGCATGAAACAGTAAAAGCATAGTGTCAAACTTCAATCTCAAATCTACTATCTACTGATATCTAGATGGTAAATATAGCATCTAGCGTAAACATTCACACATACATTTAGCATATTCATTTTGATGAAGAAGTGAACTGATTCAAAAGTTAAGTACAATACTGGGGGGGGGGGGGGGGGGGGGGGGTCAGTACACAGGAGCAGATACAGGAGAAAGCGAAGTGACCTAACATCTCTACGTCTCTAATGGAGCCTCTTTCACTAAAAGGCACCTGGAGACAATACAAGTGACTAATTAGAAGTGTGACCTCCATCTTTTCTGTGCCTGAGCCTATTCAGGATGCTTACACTCAGCAGGAGATTGTGTGTGTGTGTGTGTGTGTGTGTGAGAGTGTTTATCATGTATCATAGTGAGGGTGTATACCTCATGGCTGTAGCTCTCTATAGTGGGTATAGAGGTTGTCATTAGCAGAGCTGCTGATCTGTTGCTCCCCTGCCACCAATTATCCCACAGCTGTAGAAGTCGCTTATAGAAGATAAACAGACAAAGTAAAAAGTAACATTTCAAAGTGAACTGAGAAAAAAGATCAAAGGGAATTAACTTGTTGCACATGATGTTAGCAATGCCAAAACCATACATTTTGGAAAGAGCGCCAACACTTGTATGACATATGCCTTTCTGTCATTGGAGTTTTTGAAGTCTTTGAAAGAGATCATGTAATTTCAGGTAATACAAAGTAGGTAGAAAACAATGAAGTAATTTGTCCCTCCAGCTAACCTGATGGCTCACTGATGAGTGAGTGGCTGCTGTCAGCAGATGGCCAGATGGGAGAGACGACCTTCCCAGCTTTGCATAACTGAGAGCTCACAGATCACATCATGTGGCATCTCAGCACTTCATTTTTTGACACAGTCGCACCAGATTACTCATATCTGCCCAGGAGGAGACAGCAAACAGCCCATAAATCAGCCCTTTTTATCACCCTTCACGGTGTAAAACAAGGCGCGGTCTCCAACTGGCGGTTTGATTTACAGCACGCCATCGGGAACCTGCAAAAATAAATTGTCACAGGCTGCTGCTGCGCTTGTAATAATTAGAAGCTACGTCGAGTGAAACTGTTTTCTGCCTCATTTTGCAGTGGGGGCCTCCTTGGGAGTTTTGAATTATGAATTTTTCACTGAGTGATTTGCAAATCGGTGACCTAATTTTTTTAGGGCGACAACTTCCATATTTGTATATTTTTTTAGTTGGCTGGGGGTGCTTAACGTCAGGAGACATTTTTTTTTCTCATTTTGCGCCACCTCTCCTCCCCCTCTCCGCGCGGCGGGTGTCGGTTCCCAGACGGCTTCACATTCCACGTCTTCCCTCTGCATTTCTGGAGAATCTCCATTTTTCTCCCCCTTTTCAGCCAGCCAAGTCAAGTCAGTGGCTTAGTGATTATTGAGCATGCTAATCACTCCTGGCCCATGCATCATGCAGTCCAGTGTGTGTTTGAGTTTCTGCGTCCAGAATGCACTCCCTCATCCGGTGGCATAATTAATAGCTGAACGCAGAGCTGCTCTGCAGCCTCATGCATCACACAGGGCTTATTTATCAGCTTTTCTGTGCTTCACTGCAAATATACCATTTGCATCTTAATGCTTTTCTCACCCAATTACCACTGAGGTTTGCTTTTGGGATAGCTGCAAATAAGCAGGAATATTAACTTTCTAATCCCCAGGCGCCAGGCCTAGTGCTGCCAAGTTTGATCAGAGATGTACAGTTTCAGAGGCTGCATCCGTGCGCTCTGGCATTATGTACATTATTTTGTTTGCTATTAAAGTTGTGATTATTTGATCGGATTAAAAACAACCTCTATAGTCATGAGGCATGACCATGAGGTTAGATAACGCAATGCTTGTAGAAAGGAGTTTCAGTCAGTATTCCTTACAAAACAATGTGTGTGTTTCTGTTTCTGTGTGTGTGTGTGTGTGTGTGTGTGTGTGTGTGTGTGTGTGTGTGTGTGTGTCTGAGAGCTAGGCCAGAGCAAGGCAATATAATGTCATTTCAAACCAGAATGGTTTTAGAGCAGACAAATACTCAAAACGTTCCACACCAGCAGCACAAGATCACTTTCCTCCTGGACACAGACACTGTCAAAATCATTGCACATTACAATAGGGTCAGACCCTTTTCCTGTATCTGGAAACACTCTGTGTGGAAATGTTCTCCCTATGTGTATGTATATATGTTCTCCCTATGTGTATGTGTATGTATATGTGATTTATGTATGTATGTCGGTGAGGTGTATACGTGTATATGTGTATAAACTACTGGATGACCTAAATTTCCCACGGGATTAATAAAGTATCCATCTATCTATCTATCTATCTAAATGACATGAGTCCAGAGTGTTCAGAAAGGTATATGTATACACTATATAAAGACATTGGTCCATGAGCAAACACAGTTTTAAATACCTGCTCTTGTTGAAGGCATATTTGTAGACTTGATTACGCAGAGCATGTATAGTAAACAGAGATCACGTTACGAAGAAAGTTTATTCTTTGGTTCTTCTAAAAGTGTCCTGGTCACATCTCTCTGTTTGCCCTGTAGAAGCCAGGGAGGAATTCAAGCTAACGCTGGGATGAGAGATGGAAATATGCAGATAAAAAAATGAGCGTCTGTACTGAGCCGTCTTTACAGGGGGTGCGGTGGATTATCCCCGACGACACGCGATCTCACATCGGCTTTCTATGCGGATTTAGGGGCATTACCCGAAATGGGATTTGCAGCGTCTGCTAGCGGCCACACTTCCTGGCGGCTCCAAAAGAGTGTCGAGAAGGTGTGAATTAAAACTGATGCTAAGGATGCTGATAGAGGCGCTGTTTGTGAACTTATTACATTCAAGGGCAGAGGTCACAAGCCCTTCTTTTCTAAGTAGGCTGGGTACTGGTCGGCAGGTATCCAGAATTCTTCACTCGTTTTCTTTTTGTCTTAACAGGCATGGGAAAATATTTTGATTTTGTATTCATGTTCTCACTAAGAGTGAGTGTAGATCTCTACCTCGCCATGTACAAGATAATACACAACTGAAATGAACTACTGGGAACATTTACAGATTTGTGTTTCTTCTATGACCATTGTCAAACAAATAAAATGAATGAAAAAAATGCCTTGAATTGCTGTAATCACTGTAATCCTAATATATACCATCTCACAGGGTTTTGTGAAAGGCCCTGCAAAGAAATTCTGCACACAATCTGTATTCAGACCCTGCATCTGAAACCGTGGCTGTTGTTTGTTTGTGAGCGCCATGATTCATGCTTCTGTCTGCAGTTTCTTGATCTTACCCACAGGCTATCTACACAGAGCTCTTACAAAACGCAAAAAACCACAGGATAATTATATTTCAGTCACTTGACAGCAGGCACACCACACATGCAGTGTAAACACACCGGCTACATGCCCACTCTGGCGACTGATCTGAAGTCAGAATTCACAGGTTTCTCTCCATCAAACCTGACATAAAAGCTACAGCGCCACATGATGTCATATCACACTTACATGCTGATTCACGCTAAGACCAGTGTTGTATTCACACCAAGAAAGGAGAGATATTTAAAGGCGACATTTAAAGATGAAATTTAAAGATAATATTTATGATGTCTCAATTCACAGCACCATGCCTCGCTTCATACCATCAGGAGATAGAGATAAAGAGAAATAGAGAGAGAGAGAGAGAGAGAGTCTGTCTAGCATACAACAGTGAGTGTGTGTGTGCCTACAATGTACAACCACCTTCACAACATCCTCCCCTTATAGAATATACAAATATCAGGTTTTCATACAGATTTAGTCTCCAGTTTTTTTTTTCTGCGGGTCCATCATACTATCCCCCCCCCCCCCCCCCCCCCCCCCCTTCTTTCATGTGGGTCATTCAGCTTTTATTCCTAATGGCTCCCTCAAGCCAAACTCCTGTAGAAAGCTGTCAGCTCACACTGGGCAAGTCTGCCGGAAATGCATTTGGATTCACAGCAAGTCAAAGCGAGACTGTCAGTACAAAAAGAGCCCCCGCCATGAAATATAGAATAGATGCTGCCTTCTGTGGCGACTCGCATGGCATACAATATTACAAAGGAGAGAGCTTTTCAGTCAGGGAAGAGAATGAATCACTCAAACCCCATGAAACCCCATGTGATCTTCACCAGCAATGTAGTGTTCTGAACTCAAATATAGTGCAGAATAGCATACTGGCACACTATATGTTTTACCTGAAGGCTACATCCCCTAGACTGAATGACTGTATGGCCCCTTCAGCTCCAAGTCATTATCTAGCTCTCTGAACTGTGTGATCGTTATGACAGGTATGTTGTTGTTCATGTATGGAAGACAGCTGCCCAATCACAGTGTCCTAACAGTGCTAATGACACATGAGTATTCCTTGTCGTGTCTGTGGAACCTGTGGAACCTGTGGAACGTGTTCTCCAGTTGTAGAATGCTGATGTTCTCCTCTGGAGTCCCAGTGGTTCCTGTTCTAATGAATGGGGGGACACGGTGGAGAGGCTGAGATGGGAAACGGTGTTTGCAAACGAAACCACTGAGTCGTGACCACAAGCTCCCCATCCTCTCTCCTTTCCCTCAGTCGAGTCCCTCTGGGCCGTCCGTTAGCTCAGAGGCTAACCTCCTAATCACAGGGAGACAGCCATACAGATCTGTGGAATCACAGAGTGGCTGGCTGGCTGGCAGTGACCGCCATCACTATTTGAAAAAGGGCAGTGACCTTCACTTTGTCAACTCATACTTCCACAGACCCATCTCCCATAGGTACGAATACAAAGTCAGAGTACCTACAAGGTACGAATACAAAGACAGAGTACAAGGACTACAAGGACTAATGGCAATGTTCCTCACTTGTCTGGCTTTCATTTGCACTTGATGTGTTTATAGCAGAGACGCATGATCACACTTCAGGTTGCACAGCATCCAGCAGCCGTTTCTGAGCAGGTGGTTTCGCAATGCATTTAAACGTGTCAGTGTTTCTCTCCGCTTCATTCAGTTACAAGCCTGCCGAGATGTGAAAATATGCAGCCTGTGCATGACAGAAGCCCCCCCTGAAGTGAACATGTGCCAGACACACACACACACACACACACACACGCACGTATGCACGCACGCACGCACGCACGCACGCACGCACGCACGCACGCACGCACGCACGCACGCACGCACGCACGCACGCACACACACACACACACACACACACACACACACACACACACACAATCAAGTCACTTAATGATATGCACAAAGACAATCCACATTACAATTTACAAATTGACAAACTAAAAAGGTTGTGTGGAAGTTAAAAGGTCAGAATGCTGATGATGACCTTAATCTAATATAAGTATCTCCACCTTGTTTATCACACTTATACTGTGCACACACTGACAGACACGCTGTATTGTTGTGTTGAATTGTTGGCCCTGTTCTCTCTATAAGTCATCCATTTCTAAGCCTGAAGCACTGAATTATTCAAATTAAACACGACTGAAATTAAACAAATGCATAAGCACAAATAAATTCTCCTCATGTAATGAAATAAAATCCATAATGAATAATAGACCATGGCACAGGGAATTCTCTTTACATTCCAAACAGCCTTCATGAGCATTCATTGCGAGGCCTACATAATTTATAGTGCTACATGAAAACACAAGCGGCGGTAACTATAGACATGTAATTTGGTAATGTGTTTTGAGGAAGAGTCTTAGTCAAGGAGAAAATAGAAAGAAACACGGGGACATTTGGTAAAAAAACTGTTCCCATACGACAGAGTTCAGACACAGACACTTGCAATTATTCATGCCTGTTTATGTAGGCGATCGTGCTTAAATGTCACAGAGGTAGGACCGACTGTCTGCATGCATTAATTCATTTTTGTATTTCACGGAAAGAAAAGATTGTGTTTCGTACACCCTACCGACTCAGAATAAGATTCATTAATCATAAGAGCGTGACTGCTCACCTTTGTTCTCAATTTAGGGAGAATGTGTCGGGACAGCACTCACAGTACGTTTCACTGAACAAGGCACTCTCATGCCTTTTCTTCAAGCACACACAAACCTATTAGGTTCCTGAGGTGTGGATCTGTGGGGCAGTTGTTCTTGTGCTGTCAGAGAGGGCTGTGTCAGGGTGGACTGGCAGTGGACTCATGCTCCGGTTGACTTTAATTAGTTAGTGATGGGGGGGTACCAGGGGCGGACTGGCCATCGGGGATACCGGGGGAATCCCCGGTGGGCCGACGGGGTTGGGATTGTCCAAAATACCGGCCCACCGATATCTTCAACCGGCCCACCCTCTTAAATGGCCGGTCAAATTTACAGATTCCCTATTACACAGCACACGTATAGTTAGCTCTAAGAACTTCGCCAAATTCATAGCACTGACTGAGTTTTATACTCCTCCTCGCGATCTGTATTCACACTCATGGTGCCTATTTTTCGAAAAAATTCTGAAGTGTCTTCTGAAATGTGTTCTTACGGACTTCGGAAGTTTAACGTAAGAAACGATCTCCACCTTATAAATGAACGCCTGCAAATGGGTTCTTAAACAGCCAAAGTGTTCTCAGCTGTACGGATTGAGGATGAGGATTCTTAAATTTGGATTTGCATTCATACACGGCCAGCCAGGGCACGCAACCGTAGTGAAGTGTGCAGTCAGCCCTAGCCTGATTGAAAACTCTGGGCCATTTACGGCTGTTATTTCGCGTTCTGAAATTCTGGTCTAAATTCAAAACGAATCCCACATGAGAAAACTTTCATGAATGCCCTAAAACATCATAAGTGGAGTTCAAAAGAAAGCTTTACTCATCTAATCTCTTCCGTCAGTCTAACTTTGTTTTGTGTTATTAAATGTCGATCACTCTAGTCTACATTTAATTTAATTTAATTTATTTCAATTATTTGTGGCCTTTCCTGTTATTGTATATGTAAAGCACATTGACTTCCATAAATAAATAAATTAAAAAAAGTTTCCTTGCCTTGCCTACTCAACACTTGCGTCACTTGCTAGCAGACAAAGTTGTTTTTGAGAGTGAGCATATCATCGGCACCAAAACGCAAAGGTGGCAGGGAGAAGAAAAAAAGATGTCTGGAGGAAGGTGCATCAAAATATGCAAAAATCTCTGATTTATTTGGGAAACCACCGACTGTTGACAGTGATAAGAAGGTAAGTTGTTGACTTGGTCAATGTTAGCTTGCTTTTCACAGATAAGATAAGATGAGGTAACGTTCCCTACAAGCTAGCCTAGCTAACGTTAGGTAGATAAATGTCCAAAATTGAGACCGTTATGATCTGGTAAAATAAGCAAGCTGGCGCTGTTGTCATCATCGAGATTATCTATTTAACATGTTAGCCGTAGTTACTTGTTTACAATCAATGAGCAAGCTATCCATGGTGGTAGTTGTAAAGAGGGAAATCTTATCATTTCTAATAACTTAAGTTAACCAGCTAGCTTGTTATGCTAAAATCACCGTGTTACACACAACACATACATTATAAACAATGTTAATATGGTATCTAGATTGATGATTCTGCTGCTAGAAGCAGCAGCCAGGGGCCCCAGAGCCAAGATAAGACCCAGGGTACAATGTACACCTAAGTTACACTTTAATATACAAAAATAGTGTATTTCAATTCAGCACATGTATTTAAAGTATATTTATCTAAGACACTTTGAGTGTACTAACCAATAGTGGAAAGTTAAGTACAAAAAAGTATACTTAGTACACTTTAATGTAATGTACTTAAGTGTAGTTTTTTTTTCACCTGGGGCACTAATACTAAATACTACCATAGTTTGCTGATAGTGTTGTGTCAATGGTTTAACATACTTACATAATAATCCCTATTTACCACTCATGTAGGCTGAAGATGACAGTGACTTTGACAGATTCCTTAAGGCTTTGTAGTTATACCGTACGTACAGTATAACCATCTGATACTAGCCCAGAGTTAAGCATATTCATCTAGCAAACTATACCTACCTTGGAGTGTTACAATAGCCAGTATCATTTTATTCCATGTGTCCATCCAGGCAAATTGGTGGATCCAAATGTTATTAAAAAACAAACATATATGATGTAATTGCTTTGTAATCATCCAAAATAATGTTAAGTGTATGAGTATTTTTTCCAAGTAGGCCTCTGACTGGTCGATACGTGCGATGCATTGAGTGGGCAGCACGCCGTGTACTGACTGGGCAACGCGCCGTGTACTGACTGGGCAACGCGCCGTGTACTGACTGGACAGCGCGCCGTGTACTGACTGGGCCGCGCGCCGTGTACTGACTGGGCCGCGCGCCGTGTACTGACTGGGCCGCGCGCCGTGTATTGCGTGGGCCGGTCTGACAGTAACTCCCGGGCCACTTTTTTCCCCCAGTCCGCCCCTGGGGGGTACTGATGATGAAAGAAGGGGGGTTGGGGGTTGGGACACCAGAAATAGAGAGAGAGAGAGAAAGTAGGAGCGAGAGAGAGAGAGAGAGAGAGAGAGAGAGAGAGAGAGAGAGTGAAAGCAACTTGTTCTCTTTAGAGGTCTCATCCTGGATTAGTATGCAGACATTAGGCTGAGAGTATCTTCAGGGACAGTGACATCGTCATGGCACCGCTTAGAGTAAGGGATCGAGACAGGATGCACTGCCTTCGTTGTCCTCTTCTCCATAGTAATGAAAACAAAGCCAAAGGACCAAATCTGGGATCCAACACCCTCCATCAGAGCATTCATGGATGACCTGACAGTCACAACCAAGGCATGTCCAATAGAGGTGTCAATTATCTGTATCTGTATCTTTTCAACCAACAAAATTATCTGTTCTGTATTTGGATAGAACGCCGGACGTGGGAGTGGTTTGTACCGTACGTCACATTAAATTGGGCAAATGTTGTATTTTCCAACCTAATATTCTTTGGCATATTAGTTTAAAATTAAATGTATTTCCACATCTCCATACCAATGGCGTGGCCAAAACATTATTTTCATTATTTTCAACTTTCACTCCTAGCCTACACATTCTTTATAACCTACTGCTGGATTGAATGACAAGCCAGACACCCCGTATTGGAACTGTAGTCGCCAAACTGTCCAACATTCTCATGCAACATCATATTTGCCACGGCAGGCAGGGGAAAAACTACATTAGCTTACCTGCACTACCTGCAGTTCAATATGACCAGCATACGCCTATAGGCTACATGATGAGTCGGAGATGACGAGCCTTGGCGTTGAAAAGTGTAATTATTTCATTATTGTCCCATTGTATGAAGAGGAATGACCCATTGTATGATATTAGGTGAGGGTGTCGGATGTTTGAAAGACCTGAAACGCCCCGTGATCCCAGGAACATCAGTAATGTGTCTGAGGGGCATCAACAGCATATTTTCTAGTTATTGACTGAACTGGCACTCGAACAAACGGAGACCTACTATATTTCACACTTGCAGGCTGTTGAAGCAAAGTGTCTGAGCAGCATATTTTACCACCCAGAACATGAATAAGCTAGGGCTTGCTACAAATTTTGTCAGTCTCTTAAGAGCCGGGTTTGTAGTGGCCTGTCAAAGAGAGAAAACCAATTAAACCCACCACTTTCCCAAGATTTGTCCCTTTTTTCCCCGTACGGTGCTCCTAGTGACAAACAATGAATCACAACACCCACCTCACACTCCCTGTGGGTACTGAGGAGGAGTAAGATGCATTGGACAACGGCTGCTGTTTTAGAATTTTTAATGAAAGAGTGCAGTCACACGTGCATTGCCTGTGTTATAACAGACACTGGGAGGAGAGCTGGTATGGCATGCCCTGGTACATATGCATGTATTGTCTCTCTGTGGTGAATAGTGAGGAGCAATAAGCTACATTGGACATGCTGTTGCTTTAGTGTCTTTAATAAAAGACAGTGCGGTCATGCATGTGTGTAGGTACGTATTTTATCAGGCACCAGGGTGAGAGCATGAGCTGGTATGGCACCATGCAAGTACAGTTTAGGAGATGGATGTTTCCTTGTACCCTGGTCCATATGTATGTGGTGTCCCTGTGGTGTCATCTGGCTCTGGGCAGTAAGCAGAGAGGATGGCAGCTTCATGTCCCATCAGCCTCCTGTGCGCTGAGGATCCAGATCTGCCTCTGAGCATCTCCTCATCCCAGGAGGCCAAACACAGGAGCTCTAATGAGGGAGGATGGAGGCCCATGTTTACAGAGGCCAGGAGAGCGGGGGTGGGGGGGTTCTCTGATATGCAGAGATGTTGCATGTTCTGCATCACAGAGGCTTTTGCTGTAGGTTGCTACTTTTACTCACTGGGTTGACTACAAATTCTTCTCCCCTGCTCTCTCTCTGTCTGACAAATCCTCATGAAACTTTAGCTTTGTTTTCTCGTTCTTCTGACCTCAAGGATGTTTCTATTGAAAAAGGGCTTTTCACCGTAGCCGTACTGCATGTGTGGTAAGAATAAATGATTTCATAAACAAAGCAACAAAAGCATCTTTACCTCTTGGTGCAACAAATCCAAAAAGTCAGAACGGGGACTGGAGAGTTTAACGGGAAAATGTGCATTTGGACTAAGGAACAGGTCCATTTTGATCTGGGCCAGATGTTATGATAGGTGCAGTCCATATCTGTCCCAGTGTCTATGCTATCTGGGAGGTATTACCATGGAAACAAACAAGGCTTTCTTTAACAGGCCAGTTTCAGCTTACTAACTGAGTGAATTGTCATGTTTTACTTAGTAACATTGCGTAATGTATATGGTACCAATTTTGTGTTTAATGCATAGAAAAGGAACAACCAGTTACAAAGGATATGGTAAGAGCCTGGTAATACCATTGAAACAAACAAGGCTTGTTTAGCTTACTTACTGAGTAAATTGTAAAAACATCTGTAAGAACATACCCAGTATTAAGGAAGTACCATGACCGTAGAGAAAAACTGTTCCTGTGGCGATTGTTAGAAGGTAAGTATGAGGTAAATTGAATAAATCCTTTATGGGCGTACCCATGAACAATAACTATATAAGAATAAGGAATTTGTTTGAAAGTACTATCTTCATTTCTAGGTAGTTCGTAATTAAAAATAAACCTTGGATAACTACAATTGAAACGTGAGGATTCCTTAGTATTTCACTTTTTCTGTATTCACCTCCTTACCTACTGTGGTAATTACTCAATAATCTACTATAATTTACCATATATTAACCAGGTAAATGGTTTCATGGGTGTAGCACTAAAACTAAAAAAATGAATCCAAATGGTGATTGTGTGCTCTCTGGTGCATGTCTGTGTGAAGGCTTAGGAAAGTGATGCTCCTCTGGTTGGCGGCATGTGAAATTCAGTGACACTTGGCTGCTTATCTTAATTCAGGTACCATTTTTAACAACAGTGAGATTACTTTTGTGCTTCACTTCATACGGAAACAAATCACAGCAGTGCTTAATCAAAGTGAGATGAAACAATCACAGCAATACTAAGAAACATATCACTGGGGACATTTTAATTATCACCCCTTGATATCCATTTCACGGTTTCTGGATGATACGAACATCCTGTTGCTCTTGGCAACGGATCACATCGGGGCCCGGCGCTGGTAGAATACGTCCTCACGACGGAGGCCATTTTGGATTAATATTTCATTTGCGAGCATATGCTTCAAAGCAGAAAGGCAGATCAGAGCTGGGTCCCCAGAGATCCCCTCTCAAAGCAATCCCCCACACGCGAGCACTCACCCTGGGAGCCACGTGCTTCTGTCTACCCCCCCCCCCCCCTCCCGCAGTGGCAGCTGTGGGAACCAAACAGGTAGCCGGTGCCTCACTGATGAACTACAATCCTGCTTCGTACGGTACATCCTTTTAGTCTGTCTGTATAATGAGTTCTTATAATTTTAAACGTGAAAATCTATTTTTTTATTGAAGCACACATCTGGGTTACGATCATGTCAATCTCAGCTCAGAATGTACACAATTCCGTGATTTTAACTTCATGGAAAGTTTGAAACGAAAGACAATAGACTCTCTCTCTCTGTCTCTCCCTGTTGCTCATCCCACTGTATTCCACTACAGGAGGCTACAGGCTGCTCTGTGCTGCCCCAGAGCTGGGGCCGCTGTTTTGTGTGTTTGTGCCGGGGAATGGTGGTTGATTAGGCAGGATGCCTCAGAGCCCTGCTGCTGCTGAACCTGACTGGGAATGATCCTCTCAGGCCTTAGGCTGACGTCCCTCTGCCCTGCCGCCTTGAGGAGAATTTCAGACCTTTGTTAGCCAGTGGAGATACACAAGCTGTTAGGAAGCATCCAACCCACAGAACTGACAGGAGAAGACAGATGAGGAAAAAAAGAAACAGAGGTTGGAAAGCAGAGAGAGAGAGAGAGAGAGAATGTAAAAGAGTGGTAGAGCTACAGAAAGATGCAGACAGTAACGGAAGAAGACAAAAACTAGGAGAAAATGTCATGATAGAAGGAGACAACAATAAGAGAGTGGAAGACAAGAGAGGGATAAAAAAAGAAAGAGATAGTAGTGGGATGGCAGAGACTGAGTGGATGAGACTCCCCAGTGGCTGTGCTGCTCAGAGTTAAATCCAGCCTGATGACAGTGTTCTAGCACTTCCGTGAGAGACAGAGACTCACAGAGCAGACACAGAGTCAGGCTCCAGGACCTCCAGAGCACAGAGGACCGAAGAACAGGAGCCTCAGAGAATGCATGTCAACAGCACAGGAATAGAATAGTCATTAAAGGAGGGATACTAGATTTCAGCATTGCTCTGTGAAAACGCATACAAACATACATATAAGTCTGTAAAGTTCAGAGCCTCAGACAATGCGTGTCAACAGCATATATAGTAGTCTGTGAAGTTCAAATGCAGTTATGGCTAAAGGAGTGTCCGATTTACCTTCTTTATCTGAAACAGACAAGTGCAGAGCATAACTCCCGACGCTGCCAGCCCAGGGGTCATCCACACCACTGTTGTTTCTGACAGCTGAGACCTTGCAAGAGAGCTGCTGTGTGGTCTACTCAGGTAACTTCCTTGTTCACGCCACAGACTTCAAAGGCGCCCTGGCTAACCTGAGTGACGTCTTCCACTCAATTCGCTGAGCTGTTCTGCGTCCGCACACAAGAAGTGCCATGTCTTCTGGCAAGAGCCGACCACCAGCCTGGCCCACTTCCTGCAATGTCGGAGAGCTGCAGGGTTTCCTGAGGCTGGCGTCCTACTACCAGCGCTTCGTCAGAGACTTCACCAACATCGCCATCGCTAGACTGACCCAGAAGGGGCAAGCATTCCAGTGGAGTGAGGACTGCACTGCTGCCTTTGCCTTTGCCCGACTCTGATCAGCACTCATCAAGGCCCCCATGTTGGCATTTCCAGATCCGCAGCTACTGTTAATCCTAGGCACCGATGCCAGCAACGGGGGTCTTGGGGCAGTGCAGTCCCAGGAGAGAGAACATGGTGAGTAGAGAAAAACGACTGTGATACCAGCCGAGAGCTGCTAGCTGTCATCCTGGGAATTCGCAACTTCAAAGCCTACCTCTATGGGAGGCAGTTTCTCCTGCACACCGATTGTGCCTCTCTCGCCTGGCTGCTTAACCTCTAAGAGCCGGAGGGGCCGCTGGCTCGGTGGCTAGAGACTCTGCAGAACTACGACTTTGAGATTCACCACCGGGCTGGCTGCCTCTACGCTAATGTAGATACTCTGCCTCTACGGCTGGGTGAGGAACACAGGTGCCGGTATTGTCAGCGTGTTGAGGACCAGGACACAGCGACTTCAGTGGTGGCAGCTCTGCAGACCAACCCCCCTGGGCGACGGTGACGCCTCTCCGGCAGCAGCAGCAGCAGCAGCCAGTGACGGACGGGAATGTATTGATCCCCAGCAGCTGCGGTGCGACCAGAGCTTGGACTCTGTCCTCTGCCAGGTTTGGATGGGGGTGGGCCTCCCATAGACCTCCATGGGCTGCCCTTCTCAGCACTGTCTCCTGAGACCAAGGCTCTTTACTCGCAGTGTCCCTGCCACACCAGCCAGGATTGGCTCCTGCATTGACGCTGTTAACACTTCCAGCCCCACGGCTTTTTTTTTACTATGTTAGGTAGTCTGCCATGCCTGATATTTTTGTATATTTCACCTAACTAAAAACCATGAGGCAAAAGTGGCATTCATGATTATATTCTAGAACACCTCAGCAATAATAAAATGAGAGTAAAAGGAATGTAGTAAAAAACGTTTTTTATTAAAATGAAATCTAAAGACACTAAAATTAAATCTAGTTTTAGAGGTGCTCAGACTTTGTAAAAAAACACATTGTTAATATTTTGGAAGTTTTCTTTTTTACTCTGAGCCCTGTAAACATAGGTGTTTTATAAACTCACCTATGTGGAGCATTCAGAAAGTGTGTGTGGTTTCAATACTAATTTTAAGTAATATACAATGTAACACTTTTCTTCACTTAGACCACTATGCATATTGATGAGAAAGGTGTGAACATTCTGGGACACCTCGGTCAAGAACAATGGCCATGACGTAATGGGCCTGGAATGTCTTTGTTCCTACAGGTTTACTTGACACATCATGAGCCAATAGTGATCACTGAATTACCATCTCCTTATCATATGAATAGTTGTCATTTGCTAATGGGAGGGTCGAAACCTCACTCAGAGGCTGAAATTTGCAAGGGATTCGTAATATTGTCCTTACAAAGTGATTATTTATATTTTAGTTTCAAACTTTACATATTTTAAAAGAAAAGGGTTCAAGGTTGCTGTGGGTGTTAGTTTTATGTTTCTAGGACAAAAACTCGCAGAGATTTTTAAATATATTAATCAAAATACCAAAAAGTTCCCCACGGGGCACCTTGGGGCTTGAAGAGTTAAGACTCCTGTGGGCCGTCACGATGTTCTGCAGCCTCTGGTGCCTCTGCGACTGCATTCCAGAGTCCTCCAGCTGGTCCATGACTAGGTAGGGGTGGGCCACTTTGGAGTCACTAAGACTATTCATCGGCTCTGGTCCCTTTGCTAGCCGGGGTGTTGTCTGGAAGTGGATCTCTGCGTCCATCAATGTGACTCCTGCAGGTAAAATGTTCCTTTCGGGGCATCACCTACCTAACAACCTAACTGGTTTATTCTTACAGAAAGATAAATGGTCATTAAATGCCTTACTATTAACAACCACTGTCTGCCACTGATTGCACCACAATTGTATATGTGGATCCAGTAGTCAGTTCAAGGTTGGCAAGCCTCGGGAGGTGGTGTTGTGTGTGTATATGAGTGAACTCCCAAACAATTGACTTACCCTTTTCTGCAGTCGCACCCTTCCTCTTGTTTACCAAGGGCTCTAACTGGAAACTGAGTGCGTGCGAGATCTAGTGTAAAACTTGAGATCCTCAAGAGGGGTTATTACGAGGTGTAGGTAATAATTTCACGGAGACTGAGGTTTCGAAACTGAAATGCTTTACTGCTCCACTGACAACCAAAACACCCTTACGCTCATCAACTCTTATCTGCTCTCAACTCCCTCCAAAACCTGCTTCACCCCAACTCCAAAGAGAGCAGTTTGGGAAATATAGTCAATACTAACAATGAACAATATTCAGAAACAGGCCCTTTTTCAGTTCTTACACTAGCATAACGTGACTAAAGAGTACTTGATGTTAATGTAGAAACTCAAAGATTAATGCAACTGCTCGAGTGCTGTAATGCTTGAGTACTTGAGTGCAGCCCCTACCGGGGACAGATATTTCCTCTGACATCAACTTGTCAGAGAGAACAATGTAATACTACAGTCAGGGGAGAGAAGAAGGTGCAAGAGTCTTCTGAGCCTGAGGCAGTCTCTTCTCTAAGGAACCTCTATGAAGATGCTGCAGCACTATTCTATTGAACTTCCCTTATCCTTCATGTTTTCTGGCCAATGTCAGAATTCAATTTCATTCAATGAGCAGTGGAAGGATGCATAATTGTGTGTGTGTGTGTTTTCATATGCGTGACTGTGTCTGCCAATGCATTTCTCACTCTCTCTCTTCGTGTGTGTGTGTGTGTGTGTGTGTGTGTGTGAGAGAGCCATTTTTGCACGTTTGTGTGTGTGTGTATGTTTTAGGCCTGTGTGTGCCTGAGCCAGCACATCAGTAGTGAGATCCAGCTATCCACTGGTACACATTAAGACTCACTCGCTCCTCTAGGGAAATTACTTCTTTGGCTCAGACCTGCAGGCTTTCCACCACTGACCAGAGACACAAACCCAAATGTTTACAGTGATGTTGTGGCACTGATTGCTCACAAATATATTCTACAACACTAGATGACAATTTCTATATCATACGTAGCATCAAGTCCACAGGGGCCCACATGTCCAGAAGTGCCATTTTGGTAAAAAAAACAAGTGTGACTTACATAAAGAGGCATGGCCGTTTGAAGGGTCAGTTGGCAATGAGGTTGTTCGAGACAGTTTCTGTTTTTTTCTGTGCTTCCACTGGTTAGTAGCGGACGCTTGGGTAAATGTCACTGTTTTTCTCAAGCCCATAGAGAAAGGCATCGGAACAGATATTAATGACCAGTCCCAGTTTTTCCTGCCATTTCAAGGAGTTTGTGCTTGGGCATATTTTTAATGGTCAGCCAGGGATGCCCAAATGTTCACCCTACTTTTGGTAGCTTGTCTGTGGTGTTCTCATGCCGTTGGTCGTCTAAGTGGACTCAGCTAGTTCGAAACAAGAGGCTAATTGTAGCGTTCGCTGTCCATGGTGCTGAAGTGGTTTTAGCGAGTTTGCGCATCGATGGTGCAATGAGGCGGGTTGGATACTCTGCATCTGATTTACACAATTACAGCTAAGACATGGAATACATACAAAAGTCAGTCATCCCTGTCAAAGTCATTACTTCTGAGCTCAAGTGCCCGCAACAGATTTATGGAATTCCTTAAGCAGATCGTTGAGCTGACTGCTGAAGGTCAAACATAATTAATAACCATGACGTGTTTATCAGTTTATGTTGCTCAAACATTACCATCACGAAGCACAATAGGGCGACTTCAGAAATATCCTTTGTATTTCAAACAACAAGAGAAATTAAAATATCAAAATTCAACTTTTTGTGATGAGTAGCCCATGTGAACAATATTCTGTGTGTGGGTCATCTATTAGGAGAGTTTTTAATGGTAAATGTATCGGATACTTTAATGTGTTGTGCTTGCCCTGCACTGTTTCATCAGTCAGATTGGAGACCACAAGCGAACAGCGAGACATTTTGCGTAGGGCACACAGTGTCCACCTTTAAATGCTAACTAGATCCAGAGGTAATATATGTTCAGGTTGGCTAGACACACTGAGAGAGAAATGAAAAAAGAAAATGCACACACGCACACGCACACAAAACTCAGTAAAAAACAAAAACAACAGGTCAGTTACTGTCATGCATGTAAGACACACAAGATCTTGGCCTTCAGAATGGGAAACATATATGAGAGGGGAAGTCAAATCGGTGTATTTTACATGTATGTTGGGGAGCTGAAGAGGGCAGTAAGGGCAAGTTCAATCAACCATGTTACAGCAGCCACTTGTTTCTTTCCAGCCTCCAGCTAAGTGCACCTCTCTTTGCTCTGAAGAGTAAAAGTAACCCAATCAGTTCCATTTCCTATCAAAACAAACACAATGACATGTTTTTCTTTTGAGATCAGCCTACCCATTATACATTCAAGATGAAGAAATTTGCTCCAACAATGTTGTTACTGTGCCCACCTTGCATGGAGTTACATTATGTTACTCTCTTTCTCTCTCTCTCTGTCAGTGTGTGTGTGTGTGTGTGTGTGTGTGTGTGTGTGTGAGTGTGTGTGTGTGAGAGAGAGAAGAGAAACAGTAAATATAAGATGATGCTTTTCTTCCTCCTGTGGCTGCCTGAATAGCTGTGATGCTGGGGTGTGTGGCTGAACACGCTCATGCAGGGCTGGTTGAGCTCTGAACAGCAGGACTAATGTGGCCATTAGAAAGGAGTCTGCTGTTCTCCAGCCTCCTCAGGAGACACAACAGAGACAAATAATACACACTGCTGCAGGATATGTGGCGTTGCAGAACCCTGTAGCAGCGCTGCAGTGGTGTGTGTGAGTGTGTGTTTGTATATTGGCTGTATTCTGTGTGACTTGGAGTTTGAATGTAAGTCCTTGCGTGTAAAACCTCTATGATTTAGCTGACCAGATCAGAGTTCATGTGTCTGAGGGGTCTGAGTGTGTCTCTGGACTCTGGACTCCAGGTCTGTTTATTGGTGCATTTGTGTCAGTCAGATGAATGGCAGTAATAGAGATCTCCTCCGCTGCCACAGTAACCAGAGCAGAGGCCAGTCTGTCCCCTGAACTGTCACATGAAATATATGGCCCTGTGAAAGGCCAGGGTTTCAACTCTACTGTCCTTTTCCCTTCCTCTGTCTTTTTCTTTTACACACACACGCACAGACATTCACACGCACACACACACACACAAAGACACACACACACACACAGTTACATGCAAATATACACACACATACGCAGAAGTGCACACGCACGCACATATAAAAACAGAGGCAGACACACACATAAAAACAGACACACACACACACACACACACACACACACACACACATACACACACACACACACACACACACACACACACACAAACACACCCTTTCTCCTCTTGCCTGAAGTTATGCTTTCAAACCAAAGTCAGTGTGTCTGTGCCTTTGTTATAATCACCCCCTACACAGAGGCTGGGATTAGGTCTGCTCCCTGATACAGCAGACACTCGTCACCCCCAGCCCTCCTCTACGGCCCTGATCACACATCAGGGCTGCAGAACAGAGCTTTGGCCTCCTACTGTATTTGTAGTGGGGCTCTGCAGCTCTCAGAGCAGTAGCAGCCTCTCAGGTTAGCAGAGCAGCAGCCTCCAGGGAGAAGCAGCCCTGGCACTCCTGTGTGATGTGAATGCAGCCATCTCTGGTCTGGCCCTCACAGGGTGTCCTGCTAATCGAACGGACAAGCATGACCGGGACCGGACACACACACACACACACACACACACACAAACACACACACACACACACACACACACACACACACACACACACAAACACTCACACACACAGAGACAGGTGACTCGTAGCCGTTCCTTGATGTGGTCAAATGATGTGGGGGTGAGAAGAGAGAAGAAGGGGTAGCACGAGAGTGTGTGTGTGTGTAAGACTGTGCGTGTGTGTTACATTTCTTGTCTCTTTACAATAGATACAATGAGGAGAGAGCTAAGTTGTTGTCCAAGAGTTACTCATGAGTCATTGGCAGTGCTTTGGAAAAAAAGCCATGCTGTTCCTCCACAGACTTCCTGTGACAGATTTGACTTTGCGGTGGATGAATCTGTTAATGTGAGGGGTCAGAGACATGCGTCACCTCACTAAACTTTGCACCAACAACAACAACAACAACAGCCCCCTAGGATAATGTTCCCCGGATTAGGGTAAGGGGATAAAAAAGGAGACAAACCCTGGTCTCCTTATGCACCCACACATCTTGCGACGAAAGGCCTCTTCACGTAATGCAGGTTAATTCACCAAGTAGTCTGTGAGCGCCTCAGCCATAACCACTGGCTCGCTTGTTTCAGCAGCCTCAGACCTTAACTCCTTTAAAGCTTCCAGTGACTATCTTCGGAAACCAAAATCCAACAGAAGCGCTGTGGTTGATTTAGCTATAAGGCCTCTGACACCTATCTCCACTGGTCTTGTGTGTGCGCTTGCCAACCTCGTTCCCTCGCTTCCGCTACCAGTTCAGCTTCTTCCTTATAAAGACCTCCTCCATCGCATCTTCAAAGGGAATCATTAACTCAATCAAATAAACAACGCGCTCGCAATCATAATACAACGAATGTGGCAGCTTGACTGCTAGTGGTGCACTGGGACTCTGGAAAACAAAACAAAATTCGTTAACCTGTATGCCACACACCCTCCTGGAGGGAACTCTGGCAAAAACAATCAGGTCTAAGCAGTCCTTTGGATGCATTGTTAGAGCATTACTAAAGTTTAGTCATTTTTAGTAATTTGAAAAACTAAATGGAAGAACCTTTGGTGGGCCAGGAGTTTGACTGACACCGGGCCTGAAGAGAATGAAGAGAGCAGTGGAGTCATATTCTCTCCCAGTGTTTAGTGTCACTCTTCTGCACCGTAAAGTGAATGTGGCAGCTTGACTGCCAATGGGGCGCAGATGTCTGGAAAACAATAAAAGTGAAACAATGGGGTTTAATGGGTTTTGTTAATCTGAGACAGACATACACACACACACACACACACATACACACACACACACACACACACAAACACACACACACACACAAACTCACACACAATGCTTCTTTAGAAAAGTACATAGAAAGCACAAAGCTCGAAGTAGGTTTTCCATTGTCGTATTGTTTCACTGTTAAAATAGGAAACATGTATCAAGGTTCTAGCGAGATAACCTGCATCAAATGAGCATGGTGGAGAGTCTGTACTTTTTTACATCAGTATTTCAACATCATGTTGCCTTTCTCAAGACATTGACTCACATGTCAATTCAGTTTTGATCCAGATCATCCTTAATTATTTCTAAATCTCACACAGAGAGATTGGCTTCTGCCTTGTGTGTCAAAATTTGGAATAAAGATGGACAATATGATCCCTTCACGATAGCAGATCATCCAGAGATGATTAAAAATGACAAAAGTCTGTGAGGCTTCCCAGATTGTGCATTATCGTAAACCAGGTTTGGGACTAGGCTCCACTATTCCCTCAGACAACCTAATCATGTCTATAATTGTAGGCGTGCTCTTCATTTCTGTTCAAGGATTTACGAATCTTAGTCTTCAAAATGATGTGACAGTAATGTTAAACAGTGCTTTTCAGATCACAAATACACCAGTCAGTCAGTACGATTCAAAGCAGTGGCCTACTCAAAGCTCTGTTCTTAGCTGCCAAATCCAAGTATCATTGCCTTTCATGTACCCTGAGGCAATAAAGAGGATTTTAGATTATGGTAATATATTAAACTGGAACATATTACAGTACTAAATGTACTCACTTACTAAAGGGACAAAGTTTCCAGTTCACTTTTTTTGTTTTTATTCAGTTGCATAACACCATTAGCGAGATTGCTTCAAGTGTCTGTACCCTGAGAGCAAGTCTGAGGTGACAGTGGCAAGGAATCCCTCCCTCCCCTCAGCAAAAACATGTCCTGCCATACAACTCACTCTCAGTTTTAGCACCCCTGAAATTGTCTTTATAGTCTACATCTCACACCGAGGGTTTGAGCATACACACGGGACAGTGAAGTTATCGAGTCACTTTAAGCAGAAGAGGCATCATAAGAGCCCCCAAGTGAAATTAATTGAAAATTGCCATAGAAACATGGAGTATGATCATCATCTTTATCACAGAGGGTATTGAGGGTATGAAAGTCCAAAACGACAGCATGGCTTCTTTTTACTGTAGCTTTGTTGTGCTACAGCCGTCACTAAATGATAGAGAGACAACACACACACACACACACACACACACACACACACACACTCTCTCTCTCTCTCTCTCGCTTAGTTTTGATGGCCATGGCACAGCAATGCCTTTAGGAAAAGCAGCCCAGCTCAGTGGACTTGACACCAATCATGCATCAGGAGTAACAATACATGACTCATATAGTTTTGTATTGTTTTATGGGGTTTATTGGCGCAAACACATTTATCTCATACAAATGACTGGCTCATTGTTTTTAAAGACAAACTCACACAATATGAAATAAGCCCTGTAAGATACTAGGTGTAAATGGGAACAGCTCTGTAGGGGGGATTTGTGTCATACAAGTGAGAAAAGCTTCAGTTATAATGGGTCTGCTATGCTCTCCCCACCTGTAATTAACCAACATTGTGTGAATGCAAATGTGTGCATTGAATGTGTTATTCAAATCAGATGGAAGTGGCAAGTCTCTAATCAAGAGAGTTGCTCTGCTGTGATGTTCACTGAAGCATCTCAATCTAAAGAGGAAGAATACATCTAGCATTTGATCCATTTTTTTTTTAAATCACAAAAGGGGGGTTAAGCTTGATAAATGGTTCTCCGATTCTCTTGACATGATGACCGTGTGCTTGAGTGTAGTTGAGGATAAATGGAATCCACTAATTGCCCATGGCTTCCTGTTTATCAGCTGGCAGAGCAAAACTCTAACAAGGCCAAGGTCTTGTGTTCGACACCTTAAGGGAAACACAGTGATATAAATGTTCATCTGCAATACAAAAGCGTCCGCTAAATGAAATATGTTAACACAGGACGGTTCAATAATATCTGTGAATGTAGGCATGTAGAGACTTTCAACATGGACGCCCTCCGCATGGACTTCTTTCATTGTTGCTGTCTTTGCTTTAGTGTATGTTGTTGTGTATGGTGTATAAGAACCCTCCACTGAGAAGCATAATGAAGGCATTTATAATATATTACCTTACATTCATTATGCATGCTGACACCTGCACAGTAGAGTCATCACTTCTCATGCCCTTAATGATTCATGATGAGTCCTACATAATATTATTAAAGCTGTGAATGTGCTTTGCATTATGGGAATTGTAAATATCGCTGCAGGGGGTGATTAGCATCATAGATAATAATAGCAGGCATAATTCCTCATGATGATCTGGAGACAAAGGTGTGATATGCATTATATATATGGCCCCGGAGACAGTCATTACGACTTGGTGTGGTTTTGTTCCTGGGAAAGTAGTAGTAAAGATTTTCTTGGAACCCAAGACATATATATAAATAAGAAAGTGTCCACTGCTGTTCCTGGAAATAGATTTCTCCTTGGAGCGTTGTGTGTGTGTGTGTGTGTATGTGTATGTGTATGTGTATGTGTGTGGATGTGTGTGTACAGTATGTGTGTGTGTGTGTGTGTGTACTGTACAGTTCATTGAGAGGCTGGTCACTCAGTCCGCAGGAACTGAGGGTGTATCGTTAATTAGAGCTGAATAATCAGCTGAGCTGTGGTCAGCTCTGTAAGCACTTCCTCAACCAGCACACTGCCACACAAATGCAGCTAATTGACATGTTTTATTCAGTTTTATGATACGGAGCCAACTGAGCTGATTCATGTGAATAATGAAACCTGAATTAACCAAAACATTTATGTGTACAAAATGGTTGTGATGTACATGGATTTTATGTGACTTTACAGTGTCAATATATGACCAGTAGGTAGCTTTTTTCTGTGAACCAAAGGGGGTGTGTGTACATTCTACTGCTGATACCAAATGATAGGTATTATGCATCAAAATAACAGCAGTAAACAAACAAACACTAATTGATGTATTCGTTTGATGTTCCCTGACCTGAATAACCATAAACAACTTAAGAAATAAGGTAGATAAAGTCCACATTCCGGATACTGAGAAACACTTTGTTCTGGCTTCAGAATAACATTATTGTCACAAAAGTGACAAAGTCTTCCTATTTTTTGTAAACAACATTAACACGTTAAACCTGTAATAACAATGCATCACAGACCCCTCACCTATCTTAGTTTCCCTTCCTGACAGCCTGATATTCGTCATATTCAGTAAGCAGGATTCCCTAGAGCGTAGTTAAAGTTCCTGTGAATCGCGGGCATCTCCCTCTCTCCAAAGCCTTATCAATGCTGATCACGCCCGGTGGAACTATATTTAAAGGAGAGCTGTGAATTTGCCATGTCTGACTTAATTAAAGCGCAGCCACTGATGTGAATGGCAATTAGACCCAACCAAGACATGGCTGCTCCAGTGGAGGCCAGTCTACCTTCCATAAATAATCAGCATCTGCTGCTGCATTCAGACCCGTCCATTTTAGATCAGGCATTGCTATGAATTCCATATCTGAGATGGATCCGATATCAACAGTGTGACAATCGTTATGGAGTAGCATTCTGGTACAGAGATATCTGATCAGGTTGGGGTTTTTACTTGAGTCATCTTGAAAAATGCCTTGACAGCTCCAGTAAGTGTCCATGCTTAGTTAAACCTACTTGAGGCTTCATTAAAGTCTACACATGTCAAATCAAATAAGGGTTGTGTTAGAAAAACCTTAATAAAGGCCAATTCAGGGACCGGAAATGACTTAGATGTCTATCAAATAAACAGCACATGCACACATGCAGTGGACAAATGTGCTCTACTATATTTTGAATGTATATATGCAGCCCTCAAAGCTACAGAATAAAACCTCTATTTGGCCATTTACTGATTCGTTCAATACTTTGGGATACTAAAAGAAAAATGCTATACAGAAACCAAATAACAACACTTCATGCTCCTTGTCTGCTCCAGTTTAAAGTTACAGCCCCCTCGCTGTCTGAGAGCAGTGTGTGAAAAATGCCTATTTCATTTGATGATCTTTACATGGCAGCATATGCTGGCAGACTTCTATGTTCAACAGCCCATGTCCTTTCCCGGTGATGGAGTGGCAAGGAGAGGTCAAGGCCCTCATTCCTCCCTAGTGCTGATCTCTTAACCCTGACCTGGGGGATGACATGGCCACCGATCACAAAGGCCAGGAAGGATGTGATGAGCAGGCACCTCCATCTCGGTTTAGGTGGGTGGAGGGGGGGTACAATGGAATTAGTGTCAGAAAAGAGAGGCTGATGGGATAGCCACAGTCCTTCCCTCTGTTCTCGCGTTCTATGGCTCTCTCGTTATCACACTAATGCATCCCCTCCTTCCACACACACAAACTCACACACACTTAACCGGGACTTATGAAACAGCTATTCTCAACACTAGACGCATAGCCACATTGTGAGGGACCAAGGCGGTCACCCTGCGTTATTTTAGGATGTGGCGACTGGACTTGGTGGTGTAGTTGGGAAGGAGGGTGCAGGAGATGGTGGCTCTTATAAAAATATATATATATATTTATTTACAAAGGCCTCTTGATTGACCCAAAAACATGTGCCGACACAATAAACAAACAAAGCAAAATACAGACAGTACTTACAGGAACTCAAGTAATGGAGCGCCTTAGGCACCAGGGGGGTATTCGTCATAGCTCGCTAAGCGGTTTAGCGAGCTAATTTTCAGGGTAAGACAAAAAACGGCCCTCTTTTTGGTTGGTGGAAGCAACTTTTGATAAATCACCATAGTAACATATCAATTAGCACTAACCTGCTCCAGCGCAGGCTAACTTAAGTGTAGCTGGATAAGCTTGCCACATCCCCAGAAAAAGGAGGGATCCCATTGACCAAGGACTGATATTAGATAGTTAGATTAGCGCAGGGAGAGAGTTCTTTGAGATCGCCAAGATCCATTATTCCATTATGATGAGCTCTTGTATGAGCGCTACCGATTCAGCCGACAAGGAATAATTAATTTACAAGACCTTCTCGAGTCATTTATTGCAAACACCACAGTCGAACATTGACTGTCTTGCGCTTTTTTGCGAGTGGTACATTTTTGTAGTGTCGGTGATGCGGAGAACAAAGCACTCATAATTATATGAGTGTTATTAGTACACCATAGCATATCATTATTGTAGAAAATGGTTAAGGTGGACTCATGATAAGAATAGAGAGAAATACAGACGATTTATTTTCACTGCTTCAATTTATTGCATTTGTTATTAATACATTTAGTCATTTAACAGACGCTTTTATTCAAAGCGACTTACAAGGAAATGTAAAACTACATCGAAGAAGGAGGTGAGGGGATTTGAACTAGCAACCTTGCAGATTTGAACCGGTAGAGGAAACCTCTGTACCAGTTGACACTTGCCGTCAGGTATTCATACATAGATATCACCCTATAAACATCCCAACACACCTTGCTCTCACAGCGGTGGCGGTGTTGAATTTTGCCATGATTATGGTCTTGTATTCGTCATAATAGTTTAGAACCATTATACCGTTAGAAAATCATTGTTTTGGTGATCGACCTTTCCTGCCTTTTGAAGTAGGACGTGCACGCGCAAATGCCCTGATAAGTTTAGCCTGGTTGAAATTAACCATATGATTTGGATGCGGATCAGCCGTTAACGAACCGATATTTGCTGTTCTCAATCAGCTCGCTAAGTACAGAAACTAAGCGCATAAACTAAGCACAAAAACTAGGCACGAAAACAAGGCACAGAAACTAAGCACATAAACTAGGTACGAAAACAAGGCACAAAAACAGTATCCACACATGTAGATACAACCACTTCAGTGTTTTTTGGTCTTACGCCTTTCACGGCCTCTCGTGCCTGTCTCTCCTCAAAAAGCTCTCTCCTCGTGGAATGAGGCTCCCTTTAAATAGGGCACAGCCACTTGGGCTTAGTAAGTTCAATTAGGTCCAACCATTGGCGCAGGGGAGCCCGGACCCAACCATTGTGGTGGGGGAGTCCCACCCACATTAGGGCCAAACTCCTCTCCAGCGAGTCACGGTGAGAAGGGGGGAAATTCACCTTCTCACACACATCAACAGATGTGATACCTCAACATGTAGGCTTCTATCCCTCCAGAGGATCTTTCCTGTGGCCATTTCTGAAAATCATTTCTGGCCAAAATCAGACCTGCAATATTAATTGGGAACGTTTATGCGTCTTATCTGTTAACTGACGGCCATCAGCTTCTTCCTCAGACTCTGTTTGACAGGCGATGATATGATGAGTCAGCGTCTACGGCTCCTGTTGAGGGGAGCCAGGGATGGTCATTAGAAGAGCATGAATGTTATCAGCTGGATTGATTAATGTTCCACTGCTGCTGGGTTTCAGACTGGCCACGGACATCACGCTCCACCCCCCCTCCCCCTGCCCCCTCCCCACCTGCCCAACCCTGTGCGAGGTGCCTATATTTAGAGTGAGCGGTATGTATGTCCATCGGGGCATGTCACTGTCAGTCTTTGTTGCATGTGTGATTAGTATGACTGCTGTTTCATGTTCCTTTTTCTCTCTCCCTGTCTCCATCTTCATCTCTTCCACTCTTACTCCCCCCCCTACCAAATTCTCAGCTTTTGTCTGTGCTGCTCACAGACCGTGACATCACGATTAATTCTGGTACACCGAAAGTCCCACAGAAGTTGCCAGGCGAATCCTTAGAGGGGCGTATTGATAAATGAGGAGGGCGAAGTCAGGTTTGTTTGAGCTGTTAACTTTGAGAGTGCTGGATGGCCACTTCGCCAGTGTCATTTGTCACTGAGGCGGTGTGTTTGGCTCTTTCAAAAGAGAGGGCTTTCACCCTCAGACTGGTTTGGTTTGGGGAATAAAAACGGCTGAGTCACTGTTGTTTAGAGAAACAAAAACTGCTGAGTCCTTGCAATTAAGGGGAGGAGCAAAGAAGAAAGCCACCTCATTCAATTATAGTTTGTCAATATCGGTGACTGCCAACACACCAGCTACCGGAAGACAATTATTTAAAAACAACCTGAAATAATCCTCTACAGATACAATTCTATTTTTAAAAATCTATTTTGAAACAAAGTTATGTTGGAAAAGAGAGTGGTTAAGTGGAGAGATTAAAACCAGTAGACAGGGAACTGCCAAATGCCAAATTAGTTTAATTACAAAGAGAATTCAGAATCTCTGGCTTGGAGCCAATGCACCCAGGAGTAGTGCCACTGCAGCTTACCTGGACAGGTCTTAGAGTAGGGCTAACAAAAGAGGTGCAATCAATCTCCACTTACATATCAATCACACTACCAAATGCCTTTTTCCTCAAGAGGGGACTGGTTTGGTCATGGAACTGGTACTGATTTGTGGACAGGCCCGGAGACCAGAGTCAGAACTATTATACGACGAACATTATACGATGGACAGATCATTAACAGTAACGTAATCAAGCACGTCACCAACACACGAGTTGAATTCGTTTTCAATAAACATGGCTGCCGCTGGAGAGCTGAAATGTATAGATTCGAGTCCATTTAGACATTGACAGTGCATTCATTTTGAAAGAGGAACAGAGAAACGCGATCAAGGCATTTGTCAATCGAAAAGATGTTTTTGCCTTCCTTCCTACAGGATCCGGTAAAAGTTTAATTTATCAGCTGGCCCTGGTCACATACTACGTTGTTCTGTTTGGTTGTAGGTAACCAATTGAGCGAAGAGGCATTTTTTCTCCTGGTTCGGTTGAAACACGCCCCATAATCACAGCCCAATGGAGCGATATCAGACTCATATTCTGACTAGAATTATGAATATGACATCGTCAGGCTAGGTAAAAAGGGATGTATAGACAAATTCCTTTTCTTCTCTGTACCTCAGCTCTATATGTTGAGCAGATGTTACAGTTTTACTGTAGCAAGCCTATGCCCCTTCATACAGATATCCTCTCAGAGAACCCCTTAATAGAGAAACACTTAAACAAAAAACAGAAATATACATTGTGGCAAGCTGATGTGAGGTATGGATTCAGTATAGACAGCATGTTAAAAGACTGAAAGATCAGAGTCAAAGCAGCAATAACTGGAACTCCCTTGAGTGTACGTGACACAGACAGGATTATGGACAGACTACAAACAGATTACAAACACTTTGTAAACCCTCTGTATAGGCAGACTATCCAAATAAAGTGTTACCAACAATTCCCTTGCAAACTTTGACAACAGCTCCATTCTAATATCGAATGAAAGCGGAACAACATTCGGCCATGACCTTTCAAACAGCTCACCGGATCGTTAGCGATGGCAGTGGCCGTTGTCGAACGGGTCAGCGCATGGCGTGTCTGCATCTCTGGAGCTCTGGCATTCAGACGAACAGTGAGCAGCCGGTGCTCCTGACATTTCCGTTCCCCTTTCTCTTTTCACACACACGCCAACACACGCACACACACACACGCACACGCACACGCACACACACACACACGCACACGCACACGCACACGCACACACACACAGAGCGAGTCTCTCCCTCTAGAGATGTGGCTTCCACTGGGCCCCGTGCAGAGCAGATGGTGTTGTGTTTTTACACATTGGCCAGTCGCTCAAGGTTCAGTGCTATGATTCGGTGTTATTAAAGGTCAACTGCACCTTGCCTCTTGGTGGGTCTGTGTGGGGAGTGCCTCCGATGGCAAATCATCCAGATACACAGACACAGAAGTTTTTTTGTATGGCAACTTGCCTCTCTTCCAGAGCAGAAGTGCTAGCTGTAATACGGTACAGAAGTTAAAAAATGAGTTCAGGCCATCAAACAAGCGCCATTTTTGGCGAGTCATAAGAACAGGACATTCCTCACACACACACACACACACACACACACTCTTCTGTGAGGAGAAAGAAACAATCACACGCTCTGATGATTTACCACTGCAGCTAGGGGCTTTGAGCACCCAGTCCACACACACGCACACACACCCACAACCAGGCGTTGTCTCCAGCAACTGACCTTTTCTTATCAGCGCGCGAAGAGAGGTGTATCTTTGGAGGACTGGAGTTGTACACTCCTGGACACTCCAGCTCAGGGGTTCAGGCTCAGTTCTACTGTTGCAGTCCTCATGGGGCAGCCTCTTCATCAGATGTACTGTTTCAGTGATCCATGGGGCAACCTCTTCATCAGATCTACTGTTTCAGTGATCCATGGGGTAGCCTCTTCATCTGTTTGGAGAACACCAGCTCTGGCCGTGTGCAACTACAAAACACGGAGCAAAGAGAAATTAGATCACTAAAAACACCAAATGCGGAAAAGCCTAGGAATTACTGGGGAGAATGCTTTGTTTTTGTTTAGTTTTGTTAATTACTAAATGCAACCTCTGCAATGAAACAGTAAACTTGTTAAAAACCCGTGCACCGAAGTGCAGATGCCTTCTGAACACCCTTTTCAGAACGCCAATTTAGACTGTCAGGGCCTTTTACGTACATTTGCGAGCGCAGCATAAGCCCTGTCTACATTTACCCGGGTAAATACAAATACTAATACTCGCAATAAAAACGATCTCCGTCCACACAACGATCTCAGTTTTCTCAGATCTCATCTTTTCCGAGTGTTTGCCGTCCACACTAACACGTTGAAATGACAATTGTTGTCATGGTTACACCCATGGACGGATTATGAAACCATGGGCCCCGATAAACACATTGCACAAGGTTTATATAGACAGAAATTTAGTGTTCAGCAGAGATACCCACGTGGTGAATTTCTGACGTCCGAGGCAAGGATGGAAGTTTTGCAAGGTCGTAAGAAGCACAGTTTGGAAATGATCTCCATCAGTCCCTCCTTTTATCCGTTTCAATGGATAATTCAAAATCACAATCACAAATCATCTTTCTTAATTCGTCAATTACTGATGGAGATAATTTCCAAACACTGTTAATGACTTAAGAATATAATAATCAAGTGCCTTGTATTATTAATGACCTTATATGAATCATGTACTTATGTAAGCAGGAACATGGCTTTTCTGTGTTTCTGCGTGTGTGTAACTTAGAATTATTAGGTGCCACAGTCTGCATACGTACAAGAGCATGTTTAGACCAGAAGTGATAAGAAGGGTCGAACTGTGCTTCTTCCGACCTTGCAAAACTTCCATCCTTGCCTCGGACGTCAGAAATCCACCACGTGGTTATCTCTGCTGAACGCTAAACTTCTGTCTATATAAACCTTGTGCGATGTGTTTATCATGGCTTCACTTTCAGCCTTGTGCTGGGAGTGAGCCCGATTGCAATTGTTGTTTGTCTAATAAATATACTTATATGCAGCTCCGGAGTCCTGAGGTAACTAGGGTGAATTTTCACCTATCATAATTGGGGGCTCGTCCGGGATTCCAACAACTATTAGACGGGAAGCGCAACTTGCCTCTATCCGCTTCAGCAGCGGGGAATCTGCGATTTTGCGAAAAAGCCAGATAACACCCAGATGTCTCTGCTACTGTTTCTCTGCCGGCTCTGTCAGATAGTCTTCACACACAGTGGCATATTCCCTTGATTTCAACACTAATGTCACATTATTCCTATGGCATAAGCCTATAGTAGGCCTACGTTTAACGAAAGATTAATTTTAGACAAAAAATAGTGACTTTTAAAATAGTGAAGCATCAGTCATAGGCAAGAATAGAATTAGTTCTACAATTAAATCATCATCATCATCATCATCATCCTTTATGCCTATGTGGCGTGAAGTGCCAACACTATGGACTTCCACCTCTCCCTATCCTTTGCTAGTAGATCTATCTCTTCTATGGACTTCCCTAATTCTTTTGCTTCTTTCGATATAGTCCTTCTCAATGTTTCCTGAGGCCGTCCCCTTCGTCTCTTGCCGCTGTCGGGAGTCCACCTTGCTGATATTGTAGTGATGTTAGTCGGATGTTTCCTTAAGACAACTACAATTAAATATTTACCTCAATACCTAAGCTACTAATGGGGGAGGGAGAGGGGAAGGGTGCAGGCTTCAGTACCCAGCCCCACCCAGACCATTGACTGTTACGAATGTTTGAAGGGCCAAGCCATCAGCTGATGACTGTGGTCAGTCCGATTCCTGAAAACCGCCATTTAACAGCTGTATTTGGACATTTGGGGAGTCCGTATAATACATTTCTGTGGGTATCTGAATACCTCCAGCAAACAGTAGGTTTGGCAGAGGCTTCATGTGGATATTCCCAGATACACCACTATTTATGCAGTGAAAAGTTGTGAGTGTGTGTGTGTGTCTGTGTGCGTATGTATTTTACAGAGTATGTGTTTTAGAGTGTACTTTTATCTTTGGGTGCATTTGAGTGAGAGTGTGAAACTGAATTCAGGTGTGTACATGTGTTTCAGTGAACGCGTGTCCTCATGTCGGTGTATGTTTGAGTGTGTGTCTATGGATATGCACTAGTGTGGGTGTATTTGTGTGAATGCGCCTCTGTATGGTATGCTGTCATGTCAGTGTGATTGACAGGTGGAGAGCTGCTGTGACACGCGTTGCCCTTCAGTGCTGTTACACAGACAGAGCTGAGTTTGCTGCTTACCCTCACAGCTTAACTAATGAGGATCAAACCATGACAACAGTGACCTCTATTCACTCAGCTTTACTCTTTTCCTTCTCTCTCTTTCTCTTTCTCTCTCTCTCTCTCTCTCTCGCTCTCTTTTCAGCCTGTTTCTTTCCACTGTATAAATATAAACCCATGATGAGCAACTTGACATTTGTGTGCTTTGGGAATGGGCAAGATGAGAACAACAGATTATTTTGTATTTGCTTTGCAGAGATGAAACCCAGTGATGCTTATCTGACTGATTTGTATTCCATTATGACAATGTCTAGCCACTGCACTGATTCTAAACACCAAGTAGTAACCGGTCTTTATCCAAACTGACAGAGAAATTGTATTTCAGCTATGCATGGCAAACACAATCCATTCCTTAAAAACAGAACACTGTTTTCTGTGTTTAAAAACAGGTGTTTAGGCAAACCACCGCATATGGAAGAGAAAAAGTGAGGTGTGCAAGTTAGTGTAAATAGAGTTCATTAGAGTTAATAACACTCCGTAGCACCTGCAAAAAAAAAATGCCACACCTATAGTCCACACCTGTTAATGCTTCACTAAACAGGATACAAACAAACACATACCAAGTTTGGTGTCAATATATCAAACGTTTGCTGAGTTATGATCCTTCTTCCTCACCTCAATTTGATTGACATGACAAGTTGCCATGTCGACCTGTCTCAGTGTTTCCCCATTGATTTCCATCGGAAAAAGGAATGAAAAAGTGACTGATGGAGATAATTTCCAAACACTGTTAATGACTTAAGAATATAATAATCAAGTGCCTTGTATTATTAATTACCTTATATGAATCATGTACTTATGTAAGCAGGAACATGGCTTTTCTGTGTTTCTGCGTGTGTGTAACTTAGAATATTAGGTGCCACTTAGTCTGCACATGTACAAGAGCATGTTTAGACCAGAAGTGATAAGAAGGTTCGAACTGTGCTTCTTCCGACCTTGCAAAACTTCCATCCTTGCCTCGGATATCAGAAATCCACCACGTGGTTATCTCGCTGAACGCTCAACTTCTGTCTATATAAACCTTGTGCGATGTGTTTATCAGGGCTTCACTTTCATACTTGTTTTGTGAGTGAGCCCAATTGCAATTGTTGTCTGTCTAATAAATATACTTATATGCAGCTCCGGAGTCCTGAGGTAACTAGGGTGAATTTTCACCTAACAGTGAGAAAAACGAAACAACGGCTGGAGGGATTGTATATATATTTTTACACAAGCACCGCAAGGGATCAGGATGGATGTTTCAGAGTTGGAGCGGTGTCGATGTGTCAAAAGCACTAGGAGCAGAAGCTGTGCCAAAAAATGTGTGGAAAAAAGAACTCAACTAAAAGAAAACTTCAGCAGAGCAGTAGTGTGATTACGTCATGCTGACACAATCACACTAAAAAGCACATATTACTGAACTACATGATATTTTTTTCATTTGTATACAAGGCCTCACCCAGAATTTACCTTTCCCATTTGGTCCTGCCCAAAACGTGCCAAGCGCACCGAAGGTGGTTGGTGGTGCTCCGAGTCAATCTGCCCAACACCAGCACGGAGAAAGTCAAAACATGACCAGCAAATTAGGCAAAATAAGTTTCCTCTGTGCCAAAAACACCATCAGGCATTAAAAAGCTACATGACTGTAGCACCTATACTTGCTTTACTGTAACAGACTTCAGCTGCTACTTCAATGCTGTCACTGACTTCCCTAAAATGCAAGTAAATATTACACATGCACAATTAAAGTCTATTTGTTAATTGAACTTTTTTCTTGTGATATGCTGACTCATTGCTCTGCATGTTTGGAGAGAAAAAGAGAGCGCGCTTAGCCTTGATGTTCCACCTCTTCACTTTCCCCCGACATTACAGCGGCCCTTACTGCCCACTCCTGCGGCTGCCAACGGAGCCCCTGGAGAGTCTGTGTGGAGGCCAGCTCTATCCAGCTCTCTCCAGCTCTGCCCTCCTCTCTCCCTCAGCAAATCAGCGAGTCCTACAGTCCAGGCAAAGGCAGGGGGGGGGGGATTAGGCTCGTGCATTTTAATTGAGCTGAAATCCATTTGAAATTAAAAGAGAGTTGCAGCAAAGAACAGGAGGATGAGCCTTCCAATTTGTCCCCATCTTTACTCTCCTCCGCCCATTTTCATTTATATTACTTGGTACAGTTCAGGATCGATACAGAGGGCTGCTATTGCAACTCGAAGACAGAGAAGAGGCCTCTGGCCTTCGACAGGATAGTTGCTCAATTGGCCGGCGTGTCAATCTAAAGCCCTCGGCTTGCCACTGTAGATCTTTCAAATAATTGGTTTTGAGGAAGTTTACGGCAACGATGCTGCAATTATCTTTGAGAGGGGGAACACCAGGAAATGCTTGAAACATCTGAAAATGAGAGGTCATTCTGCCATAGGGATGTCACAGATCCTTGGTGACTGGGTGGCGAAAGAAAGAGGATGTATGTGACTGCAGCATTCAAGTGGAGCGATGCCAGGGAGAGGTGGGATCTGATTAGTGTTTAATCATCTCAATTATGACGAATTAGCCACCTCAAATTACTTCCCATAATTTAAGCGCCATTATTCAGACAAACTGTAAAATTGATCGTCTCTATAAAAAGGTTACCATAGTCACCTTCGGAGCAGTCTTCAAACATGCAATTTATCGCAGATAATGAGTTTTCTCTGTTCCCAACAGCGCTAATGTAAACAGCTCATTAGGTACGGTATTAATAGGTCAATTGATTTCATCATATTGATGCATTAGGTTATGCTAAGCAGGAGCGGAAGAAAGAGAATAGCTCAGTCAAACAAGAAGAGAAAACCCACCAACCTTACTAATATCCAAACAAGAAAACAACAGTTTCCCCCGTAAACATACATTCATTAAACATTTAGTGACGCCCGAGATGAGAAGCCAGTGTTATGCATCTACTAGAGGGGTTCATTATGACAGCCACTGCACGCAGGTAGGTGGTCGAATAGTGTTGGTCAATCATTTTCTTCTTCTTCTGATGCTTTTTTCACTAAAATTTAGTTGGCGATATCATATTCTTAGACTTCACCAATCCACATGAAACTTAGTATGGTTGTAGCCCCACATGGTTGATAGAAGAATAGAAGGTTTGTGTCACTGGGCGCTCGGTTCCCTTTGTGCTAGTGCCCCCTGAAGTGGGGTTGGGTCAAACGCACTTTTTGGGCAATAGCTCAAAAACTGTACTGCCAAAAAATTATGAAATTTTGATGGCAAGCTGGCCTCTAGGAGGTCATTACCCTAGCTCATTACGACTCATATGTGGAGTGGTGCCATCTACTGAATAATGCTCGAGGCAATAATCTAGCATTCACTAGCCAATATCTTGCAATTTTGTTACAATTTTGAAATCTGTTATGCTTATACTTGGCTACATTTGTTTACATATGGGCCCAAGAAAATGGCTGCCAAATGGCCAATCAAAATGTAGCAGCCAACACATGCCTGTGTTTTATAGGCTGATTTATAGAGGCACATAAAGGCTATTTACCCAGTTTCAAACAAAACTGTCAAGTAGGATAAACACATTATACATGAGCATTTAGTAGTGCAACAGCCGCCTGAAGCAGCTTGCGAACATCGGAGCTGAATTTATGTAGTATTATGTATGTAAGGTGGCTTTAGTTTCAGCTACGAAACGACCGGAAGTCATTCATTTCCTATGTGGTGTACCATTGCTGTACTGTAATACATTTTTTTTTTTAAATGTATTAAAAAAAATGAATGACTTAACAAAAATGTTAAAATATATTGCTCTCTATGGGATTAACTGTTACAGTGACAGTGATGACAATGAATAATAATAATAATAATAATAATAATAATAATAATAATAATATCTATCTATCTATGCATATTGTTACTGTAAAGTTGGGCTATATATTTCTCTCTAAAACCTTTGACGATCACTAGATCTATAGATTTTCATTCATGACGGTCAATCGCCAACTACGCTCTTGCTGTTGCACTGGAGTACCTAATTTCGGAGGTGCATTAGCCAGGCCGAACACCTGGCATTATGTCTCAGGTGAGCTTCTCCTACTCCAGAGGATATATTATAGGCTAATATTACATTAACTAAAAGTAGGCTACATTATAAACATTATAAGCATTATACTTTCAAATTCAGTTTTTTCCCCCCTATGGATATGTGCACAATGATGACCATGGGCCTACTGCAAATAACCTAATAGACTATTTTAAAAAATGAACCATGAAAAATGGAAAACCAAAGTAGAACTGATTGTGGCAGTATTATGCAATAATGTTGCATGCCCTGTCTGGGGTTACCCCGAGCATTCCTATGGTCATCTCAACCCGGGTTTCTAGTTCTGTGGTGAGCCACATTGAACCGCTGCTGGGGCCCCGACCCCGGCCAAGGGTCAGGATGAGGACATTTGTGCCAAGCTTTACTTACCATGTGCAAATCTGAAGCTCAGGGTACACTCACAATACATTTGTAAGTCATGCACAGAGCCAGGCCACTTGGCTTCACGTTGGTGATCAAGTCTGCTGCATCACATATGATCTTGATAGTGCAAAGAATGAGTGATATTAGTTGCAGTATAGTGATAGTGATAGTGATATGTGATGTATAGTCTTTGTAAAGGCCCCGTCACACCATAGCGTTCTGGTCAACGTTCTATGACGTTAGAGGAAATGTTGGTAATCGTGCATGGTCGCTGGTATAGCGCCAGAAGAGCGTTGTGTGAAAGCTGGTGAACGCTGTATTCGTCGGTAATCGTCGGTGATCGGCGGAGAACGCTGGTCCGAATTTTTTTTTTGGAACATGCACAAAAGTTCTCATGGAGACCAGCGTTCTTCAACGTTTAATTTAAACGCTGGAGGAACGTTCGTGGAACGTTTTACTAACGTTGCACGCGTTTGGCTTTCCTTAGTCAGTCGTTACCCTAGCGTTACTTGGTTGTTATTAATCGTTTACCTTGCAGTGAACGACTCACTGGCGACCTGTCAATGACCACTGAACGAACCCCTAGCGCACGCAGCGTGTGACTAACGTCAAACGAACGTCATATTGTGTCCAATTAGCGTCATTTAGCGATTCCCGAATGTCCATGCATGTGGGTAGGGTAGACTGAGTACAGTTGATGCACCCGAAATAACTTATGTGCGCAGCAATACTGAGATGTGATTTTTAGTTTGGACATGCCTAATAACGTCCTCTTTGATCCCGGGAAATTTAAGCACCTAACCCATCTCTCGAACGAAGATATCGGCGAAAGTTTTTTCACCAAGGGAAGATCTTGATTTTATCATGTCCCTTCTACAATTAATATGTTATTAACCATACGTGATCAACAAACGCAACCTACATCATTGCAAACGTTATTCTGTGCACAATAAATCTACATATTCCATGCTATCATGTTATGCAAGGTGATTGCATAATCTAGCGAAAAGCGTGAGGTGGTCAGCGGGGTACAGTTGAGACACAATGTCTCAACTGTACCCGCGATAAGCAGGTTAGAAGTCAAAGTTAGACAACAAACAAAGCAAATGAAAATAAAATGTTATATTTTTGTTATTAGAACTGTCCTATATGAATGGGTGTCTTTTCAAACATGAAAGTAATAAGAATGATTTATCTTGGGGTCCAAATAAGCAAGGTGGGAGATCGGGTACAGTTGATACAGCTTGATTGTGATATAGCCTGTATTTTCAATCCTTGGTCAGTCACCATCAATGGGTTTAAATGGGTGTCTCAACTGTACTCAGTCTACCCTATATAAACCAATGCTTTTTAAGTAGGGTTCAGTTGATTTTGGGCTACCGTAGAGGACACCCACTATGGAGGATCCAGAAAGACAGAAAGACTTGCTTGAGCCCAGCATGAAGTAGATGTACTGAACTTGAACATAGCTGAGCACTGTTATAGCTGGGGCTGTTCCATGGCAGATGGATATGATATGAAGACTCTTGTGACATGGACAATGTGTGTGGATGTGTTGATGTTTTCTAATAATGAACATTAAGAAACACAAATTCAGTGTCAAATTTAAATCATTTATTTTAAGAACATAAAACCCCAGGAATAACGCCTGTTATTTCGTAAATCACAGTAATAATAACAGTAAATCTTCGTCTGAAGACATTGCTAGTGAAAGAGGCTTTGTATTCTTCTTACTTTCAGCAGTATTTATCATGTTCTTACTTGCAGCAGCGCTAGTAGCAGAAGCCCCCCTCACACCTTTTCGTCGTCTTGGCGGCATGATGTTCACTGTTCAGATCATCTGAATCCACTATGATTTTCCAGCGTTTTATACCCGTTTGACCATAAAACCCACACGCCAGCAAAACGCTATTCTGTCGTTATTCACACATTAATCACACGCTCAACACGCTCGTCTAACATTGACTTATCGTTCGTTGCGCGCCAGTGACACGTCAGCACACGTTTGTCGCGCGCCAGTGACACGTCACGTGGTCGCTGTTACACGCTCCTCATGCGTCAGTCCCACGCTAGTCGTGCGTCAGTCCCACGCTATTCTGTCGTTAGTCACACGCCAGATGTGTCCACCTCGCCCTAGAACACTCGAAATTGAACGATTAGAACGTTCAGAGAACGTTATGGTGTGACGGGGTGTGACGGGGCCTTAAGGCAGTAATCAATGTACCTGCACATTAATGCTATGGAAAGACATCCTATTCTCATCATCCTTTATTAGCTGTAGGAGCTGTTATGGGAATATGTGTGCCATCGATGCAGCCTATCACATTAGGAAACCCTGTAACATGAAAACTAATGACTTATCTCAGTGTTAGGTCATAGCAGAATGTCCTGAACAGAATATAATTTAAAGTATCATCATTAACTTCAACTGAATGATTTCTACATCAGTCACCTGCAATCCTGTGGAGTTTCATCTTTGATGGTCCTTACAGGTTTGTGCTAAGGGAACATTAAGAAAAAGTGTGAAAAAAATCTAAGTACGCCGTTGCTCTCCCAATGCAATGCAAAGAATTTGCTTTGATCTGAGAGCACATCCATGTGTGTCCATGTGTGTGTGAGAGAGAGAGAGAGAAAATATGAGCCTTACAAATGAGTAAAAAACATAAATATAGGGCCCAATATTACAGATAGCTTTTACAGAGAGAAAAAGGTACCTTGTGCTTATGCTTATATTATGCTATACAATCCATTTAGGCAAATGTGTGAAGCCAAAAGCAAGAAAACAGCCCTTAAATCAGGGGTCTCAAACTCCCGGCCCGCCAAGCGATTCGTTTTGACAAGTAAGCGAATAATAAGCGGGATAATGTATAGTCCGGAGGTCATTATCGGAAAATAAATCTAGCTGTGTGTCAAAGGCAAAAGTTTCAGTTCGCATTCTGTGGCTCTGGATGAGAGCACTGACGTAAATGATTATGCTCAGCTCGCGATTTTTGTCCACGGTGTTAACAACCAGTTTGAAGTGACAGAGGAATTACTTTGTGTAAAAACAATGCAAGGCCGTACCACAGCTAAGGATGTATTTGAGCCACTGTGTGACGCAATTGAGTATGCTGGTCTGTCATGGAAGTCGCTCTGAGGAATAACAACAGACTGTGCACCATCAATGATCAGCATATCAGTAAACTATTTATTTTAGATAGATGGAAAGATGCTGTTTTTGACAGACAAATGAAATTATACACTTGAAATATATGTATTATGAATACATTTATTTTATAAAATAAAATAATTCAGATTTTTGCTGAAACTTTATTCAGTTTTCTTCTTTGTTTTGTTTGTTTGCAGCCTTGTTACCAACTATACAAAAGTGGTGCAGTACAGCATTTGCTTTGAAATGTGCATGTATGAAGGAAAAATATAGATGTAGTTGTGGATGAAGACATTATCCCACTATTACTGCTGTACATGTAAGTCATGGGCTATCAATGAGACAAAGTGATCCAAAAATGCAACTATAACAAACACCATTATCCAAAGAGCATCTTGCATTGCCCAGGAATTGAAACCCAGGTCAGCTACTTGTACAACACTAACCATTGATCACACGTGGTAAATTTGCCCTCAAAGGTGGAATCCACAGTATTGTGATGAAAAAAATCTGGCCCCCCACTGACCAGACTGGACGCTCATCGGCCCCCGGGTAATTTTAGTTTGAGACCCCTGCCTTAAATGGTACCTTTTTTTGGGGCTTCCCTGTTGTTTTCCCTTCTGTCTGTGCATTACTACAGTGGGAGGGCTGCCCGGAAAGCAAACCAAACTAAGTGACATGTTCTGTCTGTTGATTTCAGTAGGCCTACAATCACAGCGTGGCACCTCCACACATCAAACATTGCTGCTACCTGCTGTGCTGCCGCTATTATCAACATCCTGTTGATTAGCAGACATCACTTTAGCTGACTGACCTACTGGTTTGAAGAATTTCAACAATTAGATTGTCTTCTTGACATTTTACCAGTATACTCCTTGTTGCTGAGGTTCACATCATAGTAACACTACATACGTCACTACATGACCACAGTGATTGTCTTCTCTCTTTTTTAAATCAGATTTAAAATGCATCCAAAATAGACAAACAAGCGATTTTTAAATAACTTCAATATAAAATAAAAAAATGAACGAACATATATTAAGTATTACACAAAATGTATTTACAGATTTTGATAGTGACAAAGGAGGTGCCGTATCCGATCAAATAGGTGCTGCTCCCAAATCCTGTTTCTGCATACAAGGCTAAATGAATGATTGCGTGGGTTGCTGTTGATGTGAATGTAACATGTCTGCTTAAATTAAGCAATAACCATTAATCAAGGCAGCAAACAATGTAGTCTTCAATCAGGAGGATTTTATTTGCAAAATGCCACAGCATAGTGCTATCAATTGTTACATGCACAACATGGACAGCTAACGACTACAAATAAACTATAGAGGCAACAAATACAGTGGTATCTTTTAACGATAGTGTTCTATTACCAAAACATGCCTTCACTAAGCATACTACCAAGTGTTAAAACACACCTACACGTGTATGCAAATAGTCTCAATCAAACACACTCATACCACTTAAAATAAATGATATACACACACAAAATCAGATGCGATGGTAAGTGGCTCGCCTGTTGTGACATGGAAGTTCTGTCTGGTCGTTCTAATGGACAGGACTGTTCGGTATCAAAAGGCTCTGAGTGGTGTGCGTGTGTGTGTGTTTGTGTGTGTGTGTGTGGTCTCGAAACAAGAGGTTCCAAATTAGGATGTTCAAAGTGTGTTCAGTACACAGACATTTCTGAAAACTCCGAAAGGTTCAGAATGCAGGTTTTGCATCCAGAGTTGATTAGTCGTTCGTCTCCAAAGGGTTCCAGAAGATTTCCCATCATCCAGAAGCATGCAGGATACTCTTCATGTCCGCGAGGACCATGGCTCTGTAGCGGCGCTCCAGTCCCTCCATGAACTCCAGGTAGTTACACACCTTGAAGCCTGATATGGGCTCCTCCTAGTGGACAGGCAGGAACCGCAGGTTACACACACCCTCTGAGCAGGACACACACACAGACACAGACACACACAGACACAGACACACACACACACACACACCCTCTGAGCAGCGCAGCACACACACACACACACACACACACACACACACACACACACACACACTCTTTCTGCTACTTCATCCATTTACACACTCATCCAATCACCCACACATACATACATACATAACCTAATTATTAAAGGACCAATACGTAATACATTTCTTGTACTAAATCATAACATGAACATGTAATTTAGATATGCTAAACTAAACTGAAATAATGGCTTCTCCAGTATTTTGTACTACAGCCAGTATTTTTTCCTTTAAAAATGTCCTATCCGGGGGGGAATGTCTGCTTGTGTGATTCCCTCCTTTTCCACATTTATCCAGTACCATTGTAGGTGGTCTAACCATAGACTACATTACCCAGAGGTCCCTTATCACCTTTCATTCCTTATCTACCTTTCATTGACTCTTTATTGGCCGCAACAAGGTCATAAAACCGGGTGACGCGTTTTGCCCCTTTAAGACCGCGGTAAACCTGAAACTCGTCCTCTCTCGTTTGGTTTCGCTGCAGTGAAGTCCATCCATCATATAGAGACACCCTCCCTGCAGATGACCCTTCATCAGGACAAAGGACAACACGACGACTCATAGCTTATAGGACTTCTGATCAAAGTTCTAATCTATTTGAAATCGCTAGTTAAAACCCTGAGTATATCGATATAATACGCTGCAGCCCCGCAGTTTAATTGAATAGGAGAAGGCGACCGGATCCCTCCTCCCTGCTATTCAAGTCGACGGAAAGAATTCTTCATCCCCTTCACGACTCACCACGACCCTCACCAGGCCGCACCAGAGTCCAGTCGACGGACTGATTAAGAAGGAAGAAACCCCGGCATTTCCAGAAGCCTGCGTTCCACGCTGCTCCAAGGAAACCCGCAGAAAACATCTTGGTCGCCACGCAAGAGCGATCGAAGTAAGGCTGATATCTGGGCAGAATTTAGTTTTACATGTATGTTTTAATCTGTGTGATAAGTTTTGTTATTTGATTTCGTTTCAGATCTAAATGCAAACTGTAATTTCACAAGCTACCCGGTCTTTGACCGTTAATAATCTTGCTTAGTTCTTTTGCTAGTTAATTAGATAGGACTGTGCATGCACTATCTCTCTATCTCTTTCTCTCTCTCTCTAACTCCCTTTTGCATCACCACACGAACATATACACGCACACATTGCAATCTCAGTGTTGTCGAAGATCTTGGTATCTGAATTAAGGCCCAGCCAGGATTTGTCCTTAAGGCAAAATCCTTTGTTCTAGGCATTCCATACTCGTGTACCTCCCCCCAACTAAAGTTGCGCCTAAGCAAACTAAAGTTTCCTGTCTCGGACCCGCAGCCGCATCCGGTGACTATTCTAACTCTAGTTGAAGCCGGAGACACGATTGACTTCGCATACAGAGCATCTCTCACCTGTGCGCTTGCGCATAGCCTTCCTCTCACTTCCCCCATCTCTCCATTGAGCGCGCGACCGCGTTTACTCGCAACTGCGCATACCCACACACGCACCCGCTCACACACGCACGCATCCGCTCACACACACACACACACACACACACACACACACACACACACACAGACAGAGACGAGGAAGCCAACGCACTCTCCTCAGCCTTGCTGAAACAGCGTACCTCGTTTCACAACTCCACTTTGTGCCTTGCTCGTTTTGTTACTCCAGTGTATTGTGATTATACCTGATTTTATATTACTGTTAATCACCGTTTATTACTTTTAATAAATTGTTTATATTATACTTAAACAATTGTCCTGCCTGTTATTGTTCCAATATTACACTGAATGCCATTTTCCGCCAATCAAGTACTTCAAATACCTTCACTTTTCTAGTTGTTTCATAAAGTGTTATAGACTGTGTAGTGATATTGTAGTACTTTAGTATTGTGATACCATACATAGATTGTAGCATAGTGATACAACTAGAGCTTTCCATTGTTTAGTAATTTAATTATAAAATATTAAATACTAAATTTAATGATTATTACATTTTATGAGACTGATTTAATTAACTTAATGTAATAACCCCGGTTTCACCTACACCATATAGACACCATGGGTTGCCAGATAAGAATGCGAACACAGCATGCGACTGCCATCGAAGTAAGCAAACAATCTGGACCACAGAGATAATATTTGATTCTACCTGACCAAAAAAGCCTCGGCATCCTTCTAAAAACATGCATGACCAGACTTAGTAAAATGCGGGCAAATACTGGAGA
Organism: Clupea harengus; assembly: GCF_900700415.2. Taxonomy (NCBI): domain Eukaryota; kingdom Metazoa; phylum Chordata; class Actinopteri; order Clupeiformes; family Clupeidae; genus Clupea; species Clupea harengus. Next base: position 22,720,503 of record NC_045166.1, read on the forward strand.
TGCATTTGAGTGATGGAGACAGCTAAAAGCCCAGAGGCCGAGTTGGCTAATTGTCTCCTGAACAGGTAAGGATTGAGCTTCAGCTAAGGTTAGCTAACCTCAACTCATTTATCACAACTACTAGTAGGGATGGGCATTTTAAGTAATTTCAACATTCCAGTACTCACATTCATACTCTGTGTCCTGGTCTGCGTCTTGGACCAGGACCACACCTGTCAAGTCTCACCAATTCTCAGCATTTCTCATGTCTCACGTACGTGACACTGAATCTCAGGGATCTCACTAGATCTCACATATTTTCACGCCCTACGATAGTCAACAAAGTATAATATTCAATATTCATCATCACTGAACAATTTATCTTGAGGCCAACCAGACCTGTTTACGAAATGCAAATGTAAGAATATGCTTGCACGTGTTGTCTTTTGTGTGTGTGTGGACGGTGGGGATGGTTCAGGGATTTTCACAGATTTTAGTCATGTTAACTTGATGCAGGACCTGTACTCTCTCTTCTCTCTGTTGCTCTTCCTCTCTGCTCCACTAGGACATGCACTCTCTTCTCCTCCTCCTCCTCCTCCTCTCTCTAGCTCATCCACTCCGCCCTCTGCCCCTCATATCAGTGGCACCTGACCAGCCCTCACTGGTTTCACTTGACACTGGTGAGGGCATTTTATAACTGAGATCTGCATCGGGCTGCAACAAGGAAGAACAGTAGGCTACCACTCCGAAATAGATGTGAAATTATGTATACGTTATCTGTTAATTTGAGCAATATGTTATCATTATCTGGGCCTAGAAAGAAGTAACTTCAACTCCAGTGTGTAGCCTATTTTCGGAGCAGTGGGCTTGTTTTCTGGATAACAGGCTGAGCTTTGGCTAACATACATAGCCAGCCATGCATCCAGCCAACACAGACAGAGTATAAAACATTCATATGAGCTGTTTTATCATTTGCAAACAATACAAAACACAGTAAACGTATACTGATCTACTTATGGTGTAGGACTCGTCGTCGCTTGCCATTGTCAAAGTTTAATGTGGAGCTCGTCTTGCGCTCCTTTGTGTAGGTTCAGTGTCCTCAACCTGGCAACCAGTGTGAGCTTTGAGCTTGGGGAGGAGGGAGACAATGCTTTCCAATATTTTTAATTTGCAATGCAGTACCAATTGTGAATGCTTCCTGCCTGGACTTCAGATAGCTATTTAAATTTTAGCTGAATTACTGGCATGGTATGTGCTCTAATAAAAAGAAAACCTAATAAATCAACTTTCATTCAGCAGATTCTGCAAGTCAGTACTGGATCAATGAGGATTGTTTTTTTTTTTAAATGAATAGAAGGGGATATTCAGGTTTAAAGAGGTATATTAAAAACTATAGCTACAATATGAAAATATTTAACTGAAAAATCATAGACAAAAGGCCTTGAATGCCACAAAACATCAATACCAGTTATGAAAACAACACAGGTTAAACATCCGTCAATCATTTACTATTGTGAATAAATAGCTTACATCAGCTTTCCCTCCTTCAGTGGGTGTTTTGACTGTTTGTCAGTCTGTCTAAGGCGAGATGTGACAATCACTTTGGGCTTAAAGGACACATCTGGAAACAACCTGTTGTGGAGGTGGGCGGTGGTGAAATACACCATTACCAAGGTTATGCCTGCGAGGTTCCCTTCTCGGACCCGTCGTTCCAAGCCAACACAGCACCATGAATCATCATCCATACTTTGAGATCTGCTCTCATGAGTCTTTGGTTTAGACATTCAAAAACTGTAAGGCTAACGATTTCTGTAACAAGTCAAAGGAAAGGCAAGGCAAGGCTAAAAGAAAAAAACAACATTTAAAAATTGTTTTGTAACTAATGAGGCAACTGATATAGCATGCAGGGCATTTTAATTGGATGAAACCAACCAGTAAACAGGGCGCTGTAAACAGAGCGTGTCTAAGGAACACATTAGGTCACCATGCACCTGGGCAGCATTTCAAGCATTTCTCAAGTAACATCCGCAGCAGCATCAAGACAATCAGGCTGTGCCGTTTGCCTCTCAGAGCAGTCAGGCTCCTGTTGCACATCCTTGAGTGGCTCTCTCTCTCTCTCACACACACACACACACACACACACACACACACACACACACACACACACAAACACACACACACACACACACACACACACACACATTCTCTCTCTCTTTCTCTCCCCCTCCCTCCCTCTCTCTATTCTTTAAGCCAATGTACAGAGGATGCAAACAATATGAAACCGAGCTGGCACAGAGAGCACTGTCAAGTAGAGGATGACTGTTGAATTGCTTGTGAACGTAAGGGGCTAGTAATAGTAAAGTAGTAGAGTGTGACGTCTATGGTGTATCTTGGGTTACTGATATGGTGGGCAGTCTGACATAACAGTGGGCTGTCCACTGAATAGGCTTAGATGCCATTCCCAGATCCTTTGACTGTGAAACCCTGGATGAAGCTGTAAATAATTGAGAGAAAAACGAATGTGATGTAACAGAGGAAGAAGGAGAAGAAGAAGAAGAACCTTTTTGGAAGCTGCAGATGGAATTTCAACACTTCAATCAACCCGTTCCATCTCAAGGGAAAACATTTTCATATGAATAAGCAAAAGTAGAGACCATTAGGAAGAGGTTTAGCAAAAACACTCCCTGATGAAAAAACCCACTAAAGACACAGACAAGGCGAAGGGAGGGGATTTGCTTTGATAGGCTTTTTAAATGTGATGCCTTTGTACAGGCCTTTGAATGTGCAAAGTTGGCCGCAAAACCTACGATATGTAAGTATTGTGCGGTGACAAGCAATTACGTTTGAGTTTGGTGTGGACCAAAGACGGGGGCTGCGATTCAACTTTTTTTATTTCATGTCTGGCAGAACAGGGACAAAAGGGACTCGCATAATGTCTTTTCTTTCTTCAGAGCCGCCTCAGAAACGACGATAACATGCATTTTCCATTTCAGTCTTTAATTTAGATGAAATATAGATAAGAGTTTTAATCTTGGATGTGCTAAAAGAACAACAACATAATGCTTTCAGACAACCTGCCCACAACAATGAGGCTTTCGTGGTTATCAGAGTGGCACTGCCTGAAAGCATTTCCCTTAAACTTTCAGAACAGAAAAGTGATGATTGTAGAACACAACGCACACAGACACCGGGCTTGCTGTCCTGCCCCCGCAGGGCAGTCATATAGTGTTTGTTTTTGTGTTTGTTTTTTCTCTTTCTCTATAACAATATCATATACTTAGGCTTCATCGATCCACATGAAACTTGGCATGATTGTAGCCCCATATGTCTGATACGGAATATAAGGTTTGTGTTTCTAGGTGGGGGGTCCCTCTGTGCTAGCGCCCCCTGAAGTGGGGTAGGCGCAAAGCACTTTTTGGGCTCGACAACCGTTTCACGGAAAATTCAGAATTTTTTATTTAAAAATAAATGTATGCTTAAAATGAACTTAAGCATCTAGCACTCCACTAGCGAATATCTTCTGATGTAAAGGTTCAACGTTCATCACTACCACATTCTTTGTACACACACCAAATTTCACAAACAACTTTTATAGGGGCTGTCGCAACTGACACATTTTAATATCTCAGGAACCGCTTAAGCAAAACAAAATTGAAATTTGTTATGCTTTTTGATATGTTTTCAACACTGACATACTGATAATGTCATTGGAAAGGCCTGACTACATGGAAGGAATCACTACAGAGATAGACCGATGTCTGTTTACCTCAATAACTGTAGAGAAACTGTAGAAAATGACTGTAAAGATGGGCGGCAGTGGTACAGGAGGTAAAGTCGTTGTTTAGTAATCAGAAGGTTGCTAGTTCGATTCCCTGTCGAAGTGTCCTTGAGCAAGGCACTGAACCCCTAATTGCTCCTGATGTGCAGTGTGCCATCAGTGTAACTGTAAAAAAATGTGTATACATTGTAAGTCGCACATATGTAAGTCGCTTTGGATAAAAGCGTCTGCTAAATGACTAAATGTAAATGTAAATGTAAAGACATTGATACATGGACCATGGGGTTAGACGTTTTGCGGTTGCTGGTTATAGCTTTCGAAATCAATACTGGACCGATTTCAAGCGTTTGTCACTGATACAAATTTGGACCCAAAAAGATGGGAAATTAGAACCCAGGTTAAAAAAATCCTGGTAACAGCCTCCTCATATTGGTTTTTACCAATTTTAGTGTAATTGACACCTCTTCAGTTTACCCAACATATGGTATATTTGTTTTACTAAACCCTATAAAGCCAGTTGTATCATATTTGCTACATAGGTTTTTGGGACATTAACGTCATCATGATCAGTGCTTTCCTGAAGAAAACTGTTATATGCAATGATATATGTCTTCTGCCCTCTGGTGGATTATCCATGCACCTGTAGGTAGTAGTGGGCCTTTGGATGATGTATCAAAAATGTCAGGGAAATCTTCTGCAGTTACTGTAAGAATACTGTAGTTACTAATATTTCAATATAAAAATGTACTATACGGAAGAAACTTATAATATTATGAAGCAAGTATTTAAGGAAATGTATATGAAAATCCCTCTACTGTCTTTGAATTGCAATTCATGATGACAGAAAGATCATATCTCAGCAACTCTTTGATGACACAAAACTTGGTATATGGACTCAGGACCCCTTCCTGAAATGGTGCAAAAGTTTTCATTTGACCACTGGGGTTGCTGTACAAGGCAAACTAGCCTACAAGGCATGTGACGGAGCAAAATATGCGCCGTCACTATAAATAGCACACTGAAAGACAGAGAATTGTTTTCTAAATAAGTGTGCAGCGAACATTATAGCGTGAGTGCTTGGTGGACTGTGAGTTGAGTGATACCCAATCGCGGCTGGAACAGCATGGCGCCGTCCTGTGAGCAGGATCACTCATGAAATACAAAATGGAAGATCATGGAAATCGCGGAGCTCACCTGCAGCATAACATGCCCCCAACCGAAGCAGAGCGCATCTGAAACGTCTTCCTTATTCACGCAGAAGCGTCAAAGAATGGACGGTTCCACCTGAGACGGGTGTTTTCTTCCGTATGGAAGAATTACATTATATCTGGCTGTCAGAAGCCTAATTAGTGTAGTTGTGCATGTGAGGATGACAACTATGAATTATTGTATGAATGATACATGTTTAAGAGTTATAAATATGTCTGTTTAGGTAATTGATTAAAGTATAATGGTTAACTCCTGGGAGGAGGAGTTAGGGTGAATATAACCTGCATCCAGGTAATGGCAGGGAGTCGAGCTTTGTCCTCTGAGGTGAGAGGATGACTGTACTAATTAATTAAGCGATTTATTGCAAGTCAGTAGAACTATTATTTGTATTTGTTTGTGGGGAAAGTTAGTTCTGTTAAATGTAGAGTGCGTCTTGTCTGTTCACCTGCCGGCAGCATCAATAAATCTGCACCTTGTTGGCTTACTTGAACGCTTTCTGCTGGTTACTGCCTCTGCCGCTCAACACTCTACTTCACATTTGGTGGCAGCGGTGGGATGTGACGCTGACCGAGACACTGGAGGTGAAGGGGAGCAGAAGACCAGCACCGGCAGGAGATGGCCTACCTGGGGCCAGCCAGGAACAGCGCCGGAGGAGGATCCACCCCGCAGCGGCGCAGAGCAGTTGGGCCGGCTTGTCCCGCCACTGGGTGGCGAGACTCCAGAAGGGGAGGGAAATGTGAGAAGGTGAATTCTCCCCCTCCTCACCGTGGCAAAAAAAAACATGGTGCCCTAAGACTTTTGGACTCCACCCCATAATGGTTGGGGCTGGGCTCACCTGATGCCAATGTGGGAGTTAATTAAGCCAACGTGGCTGTGCCCTATTTAAGAGGTGCCTCATTTGCAAGAGGGAGGCAGGCTGAGAGACACACAACAGAGAGGCAGCGGAGAGGAATGATGAGAGGTAGTAGGGTAAAACACTTCCCTGTTTTTAGAAGGTGTATGTGTTTTCTGTCTAGATGTGTGGACAGCGTTGGCCCTGTTTTATGCCTGTTCCTTTGTGCTTGTTCTGTGTGCCTTGTTTCTGTGCCTTGTCTGTGTGCCTTGTGATGTGTTAAGTTCATGTGTTTATTTTGGTGGCTAGCTATGTACTTAGCTTCGGACTTAGTGCCTGGGCCTAGTTTGGGGGCCTGGCTTGGGCCTTGAGCAGGTGCCGGTACTTGGGCCTAATCGGCCAAGCAGGTGCCCAGGGTGCCACGCACTTAAGTTCCGGGCGGTACGGCCTGAATGGTTTTGTTTGTTTATTTTGAGGGCACTGTTGGGGTTAGTCCCCGTGTAAATAAATATATATATATTTTTATATGAAAACCATCATCTCCTGCCCTGTTCTTCCGCACCGCACCACCCAGTCCAGTTGCCACATCCCCAAACAACGTGGGGTGACCGTCCGGTCCGTCACATTTGGTGGCAGCGAAAAAACTCCCAGTGGCTAGGGGGCAGTACAACCGTGGATTGTGTACAAGATGGCTTCCAGGAGGGGCGGACGCCAGACGAGGGCCGAAGAGAGAGCGCCTCCGGTGGATATGCCGGCATCTGATGGTGAAGATGAAGCATTAACAGACTTAAGGGTTATGTTTAGAAATTTCATGACAAGTCAGAAATTGCAAGAGCAGCGACATGAGCATGAACTTGCTCGGCAGGAACAAAGATGGAAAAGCCTGCATCATCAGTTTGTGCTTTTTCAAGGGGAGGTGACTCGGGACCGGCAGGAGAGAGCCACGGCAGGAAGAGGTTTGTCGGCATCGGCTCCAGTCTCTACGGTAACCAGTCCCTCGACAAGACAAGCAGGCCAGGACCAGGTGACGGGCCTGAGGATTCCCCAGGACCAGACAACCGTGCAGAGGGCACAACTTGCAGCAGGGGGTGCGACAGCAGCACACACAGCTCCGGCGCCAGGACAGGCAACAGCCACCCATGGATTAGCTCCGGTAAGGGGGACCGCAGCAGCAGCGACCAACACCGCACCATTGGGCCTAGGAGGGTCTCAAGGGATGCCAGCAACTGCCAGTACACCAGGAAGGAGCGTGGGAGGTGGAATAACTGTTCCAGTGACGCATTGGGGAGCAGGTATGCATACGTCTGGTTCTTTTCAGCGTGACATGGGGAGCCCTGTGGAAGAGGGTTACCCCCAACTTCTTTTTGTTTCTGGCTGGAGGGGTCCAAGAATGCAAAAATATGTGCAAGGGGAAGACATTGAACATTTTTTGATTGGCTTTGAGCGAATAGCCAGTGCAAGTGGTTGCCCTAGAGCAGAGTGGGCAATGCACTTAGTCCCGTTGCTTACGGGTAAGGCTAAGGCAGCTTATATAGCCATGGACTTTGAAGAGACAATGGACTATGATAAAGTCAAGATAGCAATCTTAGACAAATTTGAGATTAACCCAGAGACATACAGGCAGCGCTTTCGCTCATGGGATGTGCGGCCAGATGAAACACCCAAGGAACTGTATGTTAGGCTCAAGGAGCTTTATGAGAAATGGGTGTGCCCAAGAGCTCATTCCAAAGAAGAGATTGGTGAGTTGCTTATCCTTGAGCAATTTCTGCAAATGGTGAACAGTGAAGTGCGTCTGTGGATTAGGAAGCACAACCCCAGAACTGCCAAAGAAGCGGTCAGTCTGGCAGATGCCTTCATGTTAGCGCAGAGAGGCTCAAGACCATACAAGTTGGGGCCAAGCCGGCCATACAATGCACCAATGCCAGGCCCAAGCCGTCCATACAATGCACCAACATCAGGCAGGACAGAGGCTGGACAGACGGGGCGTGAGCAGAAGTGGCGTGAACAGAAGTGGGAGCGGCCCATACAGACCAACCGTGAAGAGTGGGTTTGTTATCACTGTGGTCAGGCAGGCCACATCAAGCCCAATTGCCCTCTTCGAAAGCCTAAGGATGGCCAGGTATGTTGCAGGCCAAACGATGGCATCACTGATTGTCTTGAGGAACAGTGGGAGTCCGTGGTGGAAGTGACCATTAAAGGAGAGCAGCTTAAAGCTCTGGTTGACACGGGTAGCAGCCAAACCCTAGTGGGGGCTAAGTGGGTCCCAGAAGATGCAATCCATCAAGAGCACACTGTGAAGATACGCTGTGTACATGGAGATGTTATGACTTATCCTACTGCTGACATTTACATGCAAATTGGAGAGCAGGAGTATCTGGTGTCGGTGGGGGTGGTCGAGCACTTACCATATCCAGTCGTGTTGGGAAGAGACCTCCCAGGGCTGTTGGAGCTGGTGGAGCCGGTGAAGTCCTGTAATGTGGCTGTGACGAGGTCCAAAGCCAAGGAGATGGAGAAAGATGGGTTATGGGATGCATTGCCATTTTTTGAACCTCCATCTAAGGTGCCGAAGACCAGGAGTCAGCGGAGACAGGACCGGTTCAGAGGGACGAAGGTCCACGAGACGCTCCCAGCGCCTGACCCAGGTGAGCATAACTCCTTTACCTTGCCACCTAACGTCAGAGAGCTGCAGAATTCAGATGAGACACTTAAGAACTGCTTTAAAGACTTATGTGCAGACTCGGAGGGAAATGGAGAATCAGCCAAGTTCAGACTGAAGCAAGGGATCTTGTATCGCCATGCAGATGGAGGAGAGCAGCTGGTTGTACCTAAATCACTCCGGGCCACCGTGTTAGGGCTGGGACACTCTGTGCCGTGGTCAGGTCACCTGGGGCAAAACAAGACGTGGGAGAGGGTTGCCAGAAGATTTTATTGGCCCAATATGTACACAGACCTCATTGAGTTTTGCAAGACCTGTCCACAGTGCCAACTGGTAGCGCCAGGCCGCAAAGGTAACAGAGTGCCACTAATACCTATGCCTATTATTGAAGTTCCTTTTAGTAGGATTGCTATGGATATCGTGGGTCCCCTGGAGCGCAGCCGGAGAGGCAACCGCTACATCCTGGTTATTATGGATTATGCCACAAAGTACCCAGAGGCATTCCCCCTCCGACACATCAAAGCCAGACAGGTAGCCAATGCATTGCTGCAACTGGTCACCAGGGTGGGGATTCCACAGGAGGTACTGACAGACCAGGGCACCAACTTTACATCCAAGTTGCTCAAGCAGGTTTATCAGTACCTGGGCATCAAAGCAATCAAAACCACCCCCTATCATCCTCAAACTGATGGGCTGGTGGAAAGATTTAATCAAACCTTAAAGAATATGTTGCGCAAGTTTGTGGCAGATTCAGGTGCTGACTGGGACGAATGGCTGCCATACCTCCTTTTTGCCTATCGAGAAGTCCCACAGGCTTCAACAGGCTTCTCCCCATTTGAGCTCTTGTATGGGAGGCAGGTGAGAGGTCCACTGGACATCCTCAAGGAGGCGTGGGAAGGCCAGCAACCCCAGCAAGGTATGAACATCCTTTCATATGTACTGAAAATGCGCAATAAAATGGAGTCTCTTGCAGAACAGGTTCAAGAGAATATGAGGACGGCCCAGGCAGTGCAGAAGCGCTGGTATGACCAGACGGCGAGGGAACGCACATTCAAGCCTGGACAACAAGTGTTGCTGTTGCTACCAACCGCTGAGAGCAGTCTCCTGGCGAAGTGGCAAGGACCCTTCACAGTGGAGCGGAAGGTAGGCACGGTAACGTATGAAATTCTTATGCCAGGAAGAAGGAAGGGGAAGCAAATCTTCCATGTCAACATGCTGAAGGAGTGGCGTCCTAGGGAGGCAGCAGTGGCGCATCATCTCTTGGCCAGGAGAGTGGACGAGGAAGAGGAGCAGGACGAGCAGTTTTTCCCGGTGGAGCAAGGACATGAGGTGAGGTCAGATCTGTCCCATCTCTCCCCAGGGTGCCAACAGGAGCTGGAGGCGTGTATCCCAGAGGGGCTTTTCACGGAGACTCCAGGGCGGACGCCGCTGGTGGAGCACCACATCAGGCTCAAGGCACCAGGACCGGTGAGGTTGCCAGGATACCGCATCCCTGCTCAGCTCCTCCCGAAAATCAGGCAAGAGGTGGAGACCATGTTGGAGATGGGCATCATTGAGCCCTCCCACAGTGAATGGTCATGCCCAATTGTGCTAGTTCCTAAGAAGGATGGAACCATGAGATTTTGCATGGATTTTAGAAAGTTGAATTCGATATCTGCTTTTGACCCGTATCCTATGCCTAGGGTCGATGAGCTGATTGATCGGTTGGGTTGTGCAAAGTACCTGACTACCCTGGACCTCAGCAAGGGATATTGGCAGGTACCCCTGGCTGCGGACACCAAAGAACTGACGGCGTTCAGAACTCCCTTTGGTTTCTATCAGTACACCATGATGCCTTTTGGCCTGCAGGGGGCGCCAGCCACATTTCAGCGCCTTATGGATAAGGTGCTGGAGGGGGCTCGGGAGTACGCGTCAGCGTACCTTGACGATGTGGTGGTCTTCAGTCACACCTGGGAGGACCATCTGACCCATGTCCAGGAGGTGCTGAGGAGGATCCAGGCCGCAGGACTGACAGTGAACCCCAAAAAGTGTGCCCTGGCTCAAGCAGAGGTGAAATACCTGGGGTATGTCATCGGTGGAGGAACCGTGAAGCCTCAGCTCAGCAAGGTCAGTGCCATTCTGGAAACCCCCAGACCTACCACGAAGAAGCAAGTGCGCTCTTTTCTGGGTGTTGTGGGCTGGTATAGAAGGTTTGTTGAGAACTTTTCCAATAGGGCAGCCCCTTTGATTGAATTGACCCGTAAGTCCAGTCCAAATCAGGTGGTGTGGTCTGAAGACTGTGACAAAGCTTTTAATGATTTGAGAAGTTGTTTGTGCAGTGAGCCTATTTTACAGAACCCTGACTTCAGCCAGCCGTTCACCGTGCAGACGGACGCGTCTGGAGTGGGCCTTGGTGCTGTGCTGCTGCAGGGGGAGGTAGGAGAACAAAAGCCGGTGGTGTACCTCAGCCGGAAGCTCTTCCCGAGGGAACTCCGGTATTCCACCGTGGAGAAGGAGTGCTTGGCGTTAAAGTGGGCCGTGGACTCGCTGAAGTACTACTTGATGGGGAAGGACTTCATCCTGGAGACGGACCACCGTGCTTTGAAATGGCTACACCGGATGAAGGATACCAACTCCAGGGTCACCCGGTGGTACCTAGCACTGCAGCCCTTCAACTTCGAAGTCCGGTACAGGGCTGGACCTGAAAACACAACGGCGGATTACCTTTCTCGGGTTTTCGAGGACGAAAATCCTTGAGGAGGGGGTAATGTGACGGAGCAAAATATGCGCCGTCACTATAAATAGCACACTGAAAGACGGAGAATTGTTTTCTAAATAAGTGTGCAGCGAACATTATAGCGTGAGTGCTTGGTGGACTGTGAGTTGAGTGATACCCAATCGCGGCTGGAACAGCATGGCGCCGTCCTGTGAGCAGGATCACTCATGAAATACAAAATGGAAGATCATGGAAATCGCGGAGCTCACCTGCAGCATAACATGCCCCCAACCGAAGCAGAGCGCATCTGAAACGTCTTCCTTATTCACGCAGAAGCGTCAAAGAATGGACGGTTCCACCTGAGACGGGTGTTTTCTTCCGTATGGAAGAATTACATTATATCTGGCTGTCAGAAGCCTAATTAGTGTAGTTGTGCATGTGAGGATGACAACTATGAATTATTGTATGAATGATACATGTTTAAGAGTTATAAATATGTCTGTTTAGGTAATTGATTAAAGTATAATGGTTAACTCCTGGGAGGAGGAGTTAGGGTGAATATAACCTGCATCCAGGTAATGGCAGGGAGTCGAGCTTTGTCCTCTGAGGTGAGAGGATGACTGTACTAATTAATTAAGCGATTTATTGCAAGTCAGTAGAACTATTATTTGTATTTGTTTGTGGGGAAAGTTAGTTCTGTTAAATGTAGAGTGCGTCTTGTCTGTTCACCTGCCGGCAGCATCAATAAATCTGCACCTTGTTGGCTTACTTGAACGCTTTCTGCTGGTTACTGCCTCTGCCGCTCAACACTCTACTTCACAAGGCAAAATAAAAAGATTGTAAAAAGAACCTACCCACATGAAATATTCCAAAATGTTCTAAATGTCATGAACAATACATTTTTATTTTTAAAATATATATATTTTTTGTGATTATTAAATTGGCAACAAGGTCCGATGTATCACATATGATACAATCCCCCCATCATATATGTAAATAGAATAGAATAGAATAGACTTTATTTGTCATTGTGCATTAGATACACAACGAAATTTGTTTGTGCAACCACTAAAAAAAGTGCAGTTGTGCTGGGTGGAGGGTATGAGGGTTGTGTGATTGTTTAGTTCTGTGATGGCCCTGGGGATGAAACTGTTCTGCAGTCTGGAGGTGCGGGCTGTAGTGGCCCGGTAGTGCCTGCCAGAGGGTAGCAGGGTGAAGAGATGGTTTGCAGGCGAGTCTCATCCTTCAAAATTCCACATGCTCGGCGGAGGCAGCGTGTCCTAAAGATGTCGTCCAGGGGAGGCAGTGGAAGTCCAATTATTCTCTCCGCAGACCTTATGACCTGACTGAGGGATTTCCTGTCCTTGTCTGTGCAGTTGACATACCATGCAGTGATACAGTATGTGAGGACACTTTCAATGCAACAGTGGTAAAAAGACTTAAGCAGCTTGGGAGACAGGTTGTTTCTCTTCAGTATTCTCAAGAAGTAGAGCCGCTGCTGTGCTTTCTTGACTGTGGCGGTTGTGTTCATCACCCATTTCAGGTCCTCTGAGAGCATAACCCCCAGGAACTTAAAGCAGGAGGTCCTTTCCACTTCCTCACCATTGATGATGAGGGGTTGAGGGTTTGCCTTTTGCCGTCTGAAGTCAACTATGATTTCTTTTGTCTTTTTGAAATTCAGGGTCAGGTTGTTTTGCTTACACCATCCTGTCAGTCTGTCAACTTCGTCTCTGTAGGCACTTTCATTTCCGTTGGTGATTTGTCCTACCACAGTCGTGTCATCTGCAAATTTGATTACTGTATTTGAAGTATGGGTGTTGGTGCAGTCATATGTGTAGACGGAGTAGAGCAGGGGACTCAATACACAGCCTTGTGGAGCTCCGGTGCTGAGGGACAGGCTCGAGGATTGGTGAGGACCCAGTCTCACTGTCTGGGGGCGATCTGTTAGGAAATCCTTAATCCACATACACAGGCTGTAGCTGAGGCCCAGATCAAGGAGTTTGGTGATCAGCCGGTTGGGGACGATGGTATTAAAAGCCGAGCTGTAATCTATGAAGAGTAGTCTCACATATGTCTCCTTCTTGTCCAGGTGTGTCAGCGTTGTATGGAGGGCTGTGACGATAGCATCCTCAGTGGACCTGTTTTCCCTGTAAGCATACTGATGCTGGTCCAGGGAGCGAGGGAGGGCAGCCTTAACGCGCTTCGCCACCAGCCTCTCAAAGCACTTGGCGATGATGGGAGTGAGCGCCACAGGTCTATAATCATTTAAAGTGCTGATGTTGCTTTGCTTGGGCACAGGAATAATAGTTGCTGTTTTGAAACAGGTTGGTACGACCGCTTTGGCTAAAGACATATAAAAAATGTCCGTAAAGACATCTGCGAGCTGGTATGCGCATTCTTTGAGCACTCTTCCTGGAATGGCATCTGGTCCCTCTGCCTTCTTTGTGTTCACAGACCTGAGGATGTGTCTTACCTCCTCTGCTGTTACCATGGCTGTGTGGTCTGTGCCAGCAGGTGGGGGAGCAGCTCCATTATCTAGCCCAGATGTCTCGAAGCGGGCATAGAAGTGGTTGAGCTCCTCTACTAAGGAGGGGTCATTATTGATGACCAACTGACTTTCACGGACCACATTGCCTCTGTCTCTAGGTCCTGCCGCTTTGCGCTATTCAACATCCGCAAAATCAGGCCGTACCTAACCCAGTATGCCACCCAGCTGCTGGTGCAAACCTTGGTGAATTCCCGCCTTGATTACTGCAACGCCCTCCTAACGGGCCTGCCGGCTTGCGTGGTGAAACCACTACAAATGATCCAGAACGCGGCGGCGCGTCTGGTGTTCAACCAACCGAAGAGGGCACACGTCACCCCGCTTCTTATTGACCTCCACTGGCTGCCTGTAGCTGCTCGCATTAAGTTCAAGTCACTTATGCTTGCCTACAGAGTGCTTGATGGTTCTGCTCCCACCTACCTAAATGCTCTTGTAAGGGCAAATGTTACACCCAGGATGCTGCGCTCTTCTAGTGAGCGTCGTTTGGCACTGCCGTCTGTGCAAGTACGGCAGTCCAGACTATTCTCATTTGTAGTTCCACGTTGGTGGAATGAACTACCCAGCACTACCAGAGCAGGGGCGTCCCTCTCTACCTTTAAGAAGCTCTTGAAGACCCAACTCTTCAGAGAGCACTTCCCGTCCTAACTGGCACTTCGACTAGTGCGTAACTTGCAATTACAGCAGTTCCATTTCTGCACTTCTTTCTTTCTTTTTTTATTTCATTTTCATTTTTCATTTCATCAAGTAGTATTTATTTATTGTTACACCAGGTTCTATTGCTCGTAGCTTGAATATTCTCTCCCTTGTACGTCGCTTTGGACAAAAGCGTCTGCTAAATGACTAAATGTAAGTGTAAATGCATTGGTGTTTGTGGGTGGGTTGCAGCTTCCCCTGTAGTTGGTGATCTGTTGTATGCCTTGCCACACTTGTGTTGGGTCTCTGTTGGTGAAGTGGCCCTCAATCTTCTCCCTGTACATGGCTTAGGCCTGCTTGATGCCTTTTTTCAAGTTGTGCCTGGCTATGCTGTACTGTGCTCTGTCACCTGATTTGAAAGCTGTGTTGCGCTCCCTCAGAAGGGCCTGGACCTCCCCAGTCATCCAGGGTTTCCTGTTAGGGGGAATCCTGATGCGGGTGTTGGTGGTGATATTTTCAACGCAGGTCCTGATGTAACAGAGGACAGCAAAGGCATACTCATTCACATCCTGATTAAAAAACAAGGTCCAGTTTGTTCGTTCAAAGCAGTCCTGGAGCTGTAGAGATGCCTCTTCAGGCCACTTCCTAACAGTTTTGATGGTAGCTTCTTGTTTTTTAATGATGGGGCGATATGCTGGAATCAGGGATAGTGACAGGTGATCAGACTGGACCAGGTCTGCGAGGGGTGAGGCCCTGTATCCCTTTTTAATATTAGAATACACACAGTCCAGAATATTTTTTCCTCGAGTTGCACACTTTACGCGTTGATCAAAGCTGGGCAGCACCGTCTTGAGGTTGACATGGTTAAAGTCACCAACCACGATAAAAACGCCCTCTGGATAAGTGGTCTGCTGTTTGTTTATAGCTTCTAGTAGATAGCCAAGTGCTGCATTAGCGTTGGCATCTGGTGGGATGTATACTGCTGTTAGAGAGAGAATTCGGAGAATTTGCGTGGTAAATAAAATGGTCTACATTTGACTGCTAGCATCTCTAGATCGGGTGAACAGTGCTTATCGATGACAGTGGAGTTTGTACACCAGTCCTTTTTTACATATGCACATAGTCCTCCTCCACGGCTCTCACCAGAAGCCTCTGTTCTATCGCTGCGATGAAGTGAGCGACCTGACAGCTCCACCCCTGTGTCTGGGATCCCCGAGTGTAGCCAGCTTTCCGTGATGACAATGACGGAGCTGTCTCGTATGGTTGACTGGGTCGATATATCCAAATGAAGCTCGTCCATCTTGTTTCCTAAAGACCTGACATTCGCGACGTAAAGACTGGGCAGTGGTGGTCTGTTTGGAGCCCTCTTTAGCCTAGTCAAGTCACCGGACCTGCAACCCCGCTTCTGTTTACGTTCCCTCCTCCGTCTTCGGGGTATGCCGCTCGGTGTAGCTATCCATGGAGACGCCGGTGTTCTGGCTATTCCCGGAGGAATCCCATGCGAGTGTTGAAAGGCACTCGTTATCGGAATTTGGCATGTTCTACCAAAGTACAATAAATCCTCTCTATTGTAGAAAATATTTGACGATTGATTTGGTTGATTTGAATGATTTCACTGCATTGTTTTAGGGAGCACTGAGCCGCTGCGACTATGCGCGCCGCCATGGCAACTGACTACTGTTTCTTTCCCCCCCAGAAGGTTCAATAAACATTTCAACTGGCTAACACTCTTTAAAGGGTTAAATTACATGTATATATAAATATATATTATGTCTTTTGATATATTTTTCAATACTGTTTTTATTCCTTAGTTTCCCTTAATTCTTGCGTATTTTCTCAGTTCATGTGATCTTTCATCTGTACCCTTTGACATCCCCACCCCCCGACGGTGGGCCTGACACACACACACACACACACACACACAAACAACACACACACACACACACACACACACACACACACACACACACACACACACACACACACACACACACACAGACACAGACACACACTCACACACATACACAATCACACACACATACACAATCACACACACAGACACTCACACACACACAGACAGTCACACAGACCCAGACCCAGACACACAGACACACACACATCTAATCTCTGGAAACCTCACAACAGTACATAAATGGGTATTGCGTTGGGTTGTTTTTATTTGTCCTCTGTGTGTGTAAACTGTGTCTGTGTGACATCCAGCAAGGCAGAATACCAGCAGGCCCCAGCACTGATTGCGCAGGTCTGAATGATTTATGTGAGTGCGTTAGTGTGTGTTTGCACAGTAAAGTATGCACATCTTTCTGTGTGACCTCATCTTGGGGAACAACTGAAGTTCTTTTACACAAGGGCATGCATCCAAATGCATGAACATGTGTGCATATTTAAAAAAGAGTGTGTTTGTGTTTGTGTTTATGCGTGCGTGTGTGTGTGTGTCTGTGTGTGTCTGTGTTTGTCTGTGCGCTTACCTTGAGAAAGACTTGCAGGTCCTGTGTCTGTGCGTGGAGCAGGATGTCTGGCTGCAGGTGTTTGAGGACGGCAATACACATGTACACCTGGTAGTCTGGCCCCAGAACGACACAGGTGCACACGTAGTGACAGATCTCAGGCCAGTCCAGGTAGTTCCAAAAGCACTGACCCAACCACTGCACACACATCTGAAACACAGAGAGAGTGAGTGAGTGAGTGAGTGAGTGTGTGAGAGACATAGAAAGTGAGAAAAAACCCCCGCCTCAGTCTGACCTATGCATTTTTAAAATATAATCAGCATTTGATGACTGAGACAGAAATCCCTAAAGCTTCCTCGGCAATGAGAATGCCCCGAGTGCATTAGCATGTGATTGAGGTGACCAATCAGCCCACGGCTCAGTTAACACAAGAGCACCTCATCACACGGAGCAGCCTTATCATCAGCAGTGGCCTTCAGGAGCACAGACGCACCGTGAATCTAAACAGGGTTGCTGCCTAAATACCAATTCTCCACGGGTTCCTGTCACATACCCTACAAAGGTGACCAGATCCAGATCCAACAAAGCACTCACGAAAGGGATATAAAATGACATGGTCCTGGTAAAAGAAGGGGGATAGAACCTCACAAGAAATCCTAATAGAATCTGACATGAGGATAGATCCACTGCTGATCTTCTCTCTCAACGTCTGAATTACAACCCTGGCCATCCATCAGTGTGCCTCCATTGCTCCTGAGTCAGATGAATGTAAACCTGCTTTTCAGACACCTTCCTTTGAAAAGGACCATCCTCTCCTGTCACTCTCCTTTTAACTGATATAGGACACATTTCTCTAAAAGCCAATGAAGGCCAGTTGAACGTTATGAAGGTCACCACATAAATGAAAGCCCACAACCATTGGTGAAGAGGATTTAGAGTAAACAGCTTGAGAGTGAAGTGATAAACTATTCAGAGATCCAGCTTCAGAATATGGCTAAATGTCACAGGGCTCTGAATGCTAATAGACTTTCAAACTGGATTTAGACCCCAATCAGAGGCAAGTCTGATAGCACACTCCCACCAAGGCCAACGCAAAGAAGGTGAAAAGCAAGACAGATAATAATAATAATAAGACTGAGCACTAATACTACTACTACTATTTTTGGTAATCAAGTCAAGTCAAGTCAAGTCACATTTATTTACATAGCACATTTAGTTGTACCAGAGTGCTTTCCTCTCAAGGTGGATCAATTTACATTAAAACTAAACAAAAATAAAAGAACAGAATAAGAGATTAAAAAGACAAAAAAAAAACTAAAATATACCCAAAAAAAAGAGAAAAAAGAGAGAGATACATAAGCGAAAGCTGCTAAAACTGATACAAATAAAAATGATGATAAACAAGCTAAATCTATGTCTATGAATATCGAATATTCATCCAATAAATGTACACCATTGAAAGTTCACTCTTTTGCTGTAAACAAATGGAGATAGATGAATGTCTATATATAGCAGTAGAAACAAGTTTTGACATATCAGTGTTTCTGATATTCAAACTAAAATAACATTCAATGAAGAACATATTTTATGGCGAGATTCACCAGAGCTACCAGTGCCTCATGAAAAGGAAAGGCTTTAACATTCTAAAAGCCATATCATTACGAAGACTGCTTACACACTCATAATTACATTGATGTGCTTGAAGGGAGAATAATAAGCCGATTTATAAATCTGTTAAACATGTGCCTGAAGTAAAAAATACATTAAATCATTTTCTAGCTAACACAGCTCAGAGCTTCAGGGTCTTTGAAATACAGAGAAATTTGAACAATTCATACCTAAAGCTGAAAGGACTAAAATGTATGATGCAATATTCGTGATATATTTTATACGTCACCCATGGACTCAGATCTAAATCTTACTGACATCAGTAGCAGTAGTTTGGCTCTATAACATACTTCATTTAATG
>NC_045166.1:22744263-22914263 GCF_900700415.2 Clupea harengus
CCGAAGCGTGCCTGGCCTCGATAAGCGGCCCCTTTCCCGGGTGCGCTCGTGGGCACAGTCTAATTGGGTTCACGGTGGGGGGCTTAGCCATTGTCTTTGGTTTGGTGCTGAGCAGCAAGAGGCAGTAGAGGATTATGAAGCGCCTCTCTGATGTGTCCCTTAATTTGGTGTTATCGGAGAGAGGCTGCTGAGATGACACGCTAGGAGGACGATGACACGGAGGTTCTCGGCAGACGACAGAGGAAGAACAGTGTTCTGTTTTGCTAATGGGAATCCTGGGTGTCAATTTACATCACAAAGTTCCTGTGCTCGCAAGGGTCTATATACTTGAAGTTTTTATCTCTTTATTTTATAGAAATGGACACAGAGACCTTTCGACTCAACATCTTTGTTAGTGAATAAAGCCCCTAAACTTTGAAATTGTTCAAGTGTTAATTGATTCCTAGGATCTTACAGTCTAGCACACTACTGAAGACTGAAGCCTGTGACATACTGTGAAGAACCAACTTTTACTTTTGCAAAGTAACTCAGTAAAATGTTTGCTCGTCTCACAGCTGCCTATGTGGACTCATCTCAGGATGTCTCATGGCACAGGATGACAGTCTTCATTGACAGCAAACAAGACTTTGTGTTTAGTAAGGCAACACACCCAAATCTATTTACCCAAAGTCAATCAGTATCTACGGTGCATGGTGTGAGAAGAACACGGTTGTAAAAACATGGTTTTGTAAAGTAATGTTCAGCAAGATGGGGTTACACTTCAGTCATTCTGACTAATCAAAGCAATAACGCTCTAAGAGAGAACTAGAAGGCTGTTGACAACATCATATGAGAACCAGATGCCACTGAACCCAACCGGGTGCTGCCCACCAGACGGCCATTTTGTTGTTGCCAGTGTGATTGCTGCCTTGCAGCCAATACCCAGCTCTCACAAAAACAATATCGCAGGTACAACATCTTTCTCTTCTATTATCAAATCCCTTTAAACAAGACTACACACAGAATTGAAATGTCATGCTGGAGGCAGGTACAGTTTAAATGAAACTCTTCCCACACCACAACACTCCCTCCAAAACGATCCTACAGGTAATCCCTTTCTGTAAGAGAGGACACAGAATTGAAATGTCTGTCTTTCTTGAGGCAGGTAAAGCTTGTTTGTGTGTGGAACAGACTCTAGTAGCAGTAGCAGCAGCAGGATAAAACTGAGCGTCTGTGAGTGTCATCAAGTGTCTCTGATCGTCTCGGAGTGTCTGTGAGCATCTGATTGTCTGAGAGTCTGTGAGTGTCTCTCAGCGTCTGTGTCGATGAGCATCTGTTAGTGTGTGTGTGAGTGTCTGTGACATCACTGTGTAGCTGGTCTGAGAGTCTCTGAGCGTCTCTGAGCGTCTGTGAGCGTGGCTGAGTGTCTGTGAGCGTGGCTGAGTGTCTGTGAGCGTGTCTGAGAGTGTCTGAGCGTCTGTGAGCGTGGCTGAGCGTCTGTGAGCGTGTCTGAGAGTGTCTGAGCGTCTGAAAGTGTCTGAGTGTCTGTGAGTGTGTCTGAGAGTGTCTGAGCGTCTGTGAGCGTGGCTGAGAGTGTCTGAGCGTCTGTGAGCGTGGCTGAGCGTGTCTGAGCGTGGCTGAGCGTCTGTGAGCGTGTCTGAGCGTCTGTGAGTGAATAGAAAGGATGCTGCACCTGAGGGTGGTTCTCATCCCCAGCTGTTCCACAGGAGACAGGTCACAGCTCACGTCACCACTGCCCTCCAGCCCTGCAGGAAAGCCAGGAGCAGAGGAGGACAACAAGGAGGATAGGGGGAGAGGTGGAGAAATGGAGGGGGTGAAACAGAGGGAGGAGAGGTCCAGTAGTGTTAATGTTAACCAGAGACTTTTTCCACAAGCTCGCTGCCAGTCTGCATGGCTGCCATCGGTGGTCAGTGTGATCCTGCAGCTGCTGCTGAAACTCCTGTGAAGCTTCCAGGCTCCCAGTGCTGCCTGCTGAACTGGAGCTCCTAATGGAGACCAGACGGCCATCTGTGCCCATCAGGCTGCCATCGCCCGCCTTAATGGAGAAAACGTCCTTGATCGACTAAGGCGGAGGGTGTGTGTGTGTGTGTGTGAGTGTAAGTGTGTGTGTGTGTGTGTGTGTGTGTGTGTGTGTGTATGTGTGTGTGTGTGTGAGGGTTATCACACAGCCAACTCTGACTGCATTAATATTGGAATAATGTCATGACGGCAATTATAATGTAATTTAGACAAATGGGCTCTCATTCTCACACCACCCTTCTCTCTGTTTACCTCCCTGTATCTCACAATCTCATTCTCTTGACAGGTACGAGTGTGTGTGTGAGTGTGTGTGTGTGTGTGTGTGTGTGTGTGTGTGTGTGTGTGTGTGTGTGTGTACGTGTACGTGTGTATGTGTGTGTGTTTGATAGCAGGGGGGTTAGACATGACAAATGGCCAGGTAAGGAAAGGGAATCACTTTGAACCTGGGGTTAATTCCCCTCAGCAGAAAGAGAGAAAGGAGAGAGAGAGAGACAGAGTGATGGAGAGAGAAATGGAGAGAACAAGAGAGAGTAAAGGTTTGAATTTGAGTGAGTAATGGGGAGGGAGAGAGCTTAAAAGTCAGAGACAATCAAGAGAAAGAGAGTGAATGTGGGAGAGTGAGAGGTTTAACACTTATTTATTAGACCTTGGTCTAAGTTTCTTACATAATTACACTAATAAAACACATACAACGTTAGGAAGCTAAATTAACAAGGCTTACACCATCACATTAACGATAACAAAAGTCTTCAAACCCCTCCCATTTCTCCCCATTACGCTTTAAAAATAATCCCACGACAACCTCCCGACACTTGAAAAAGACATAACATCCTTAACCAAGATATAATATGCTTATTCCATCTTAATGTGACCCTATCCCCTTTAAAACCTCTACAGGATATACTGAGCCCACCCCAAAGATTTAGTTCTTCCAAATGGCTGACTTAGTTGACCCCAATACAAAAGTTATTATACTGTATTAAACAGACCTCCCACTTCATTTTCCACTTAGTTCTCAGAGGGCACTTATTAAACGATGGAGCAAGACATTATCCCCCAGTTCCCAAAACCAGACAGAGGGACCAGACCAGAGAGTCAGAGAGAGAGAGGGGGGTGGAGAGAGAGAGGTGGAGAAAGAGAGAGAGAGAGAGGTGGAGAGTTGAATAGCTCTGGCCCTGACGCCTTCGAAAAATATGTCCAGGAGAGAAACACACACCTTCAGGGGGAGACACGTCAGGAGAGTGAGAGATGGGCATGGCTATATGACTCACAAACCCAAAGCCACATTTAAAAGAAAACAAATGTGTGTGTGTGTATGTATGTGTGTGTGTGTGTGTCTGTGCCTATTGATCATACATTATTGATCCAGGCATCAGGAGAGCCCAAACCCCCCTGGAGTACAGGGTCCCCCCCCCCCCCCTGGCTAGCCCGTCCATCACTCTCCAAAGCTTCTTAGCTTGCCCTGGACATGGCAACACAGGCCTCTTTTGTTTCCGTGGGGGCATGTAGAGAGAATAAATACGCAGGCCCTTGTGATGAATAACATCATTTGAACAACATTTTAACAGTTGGAGTTCAGTGTGGTGTGTGCTAGGGCCGGTTTTTCACACACACTGTGGAGTTGTGGTGCACATGTGCGCGTGAATGTATATGTGTGTGTGTGTGTGTGTGTGTGTGTGTGTGTGTGTGTGTGTGTGTGTACATAGATGTGTTTGAGGGTGTGTACGGTTAGATTAAAGAGCACAAAATAATTCACTGAAGTCCAAGGGGATATCAATGGAATCTAGAAATGAAGCCCAAAAAAATTGAAGCGTTTACCGATTCCCACTTGTATAAAAACATCAACAGTCAATAGTGCCAACAGTGTCTGGTTTGGGCTTCCTGGAAGTTTAACAGACACAACAGCAAGCTTTCCATGTCGCAAGAGAGAATCGGTACAACTTTCGAGGATGGAATTAACTAAAAAACTATCCTGATATGTGTTGGGTACATATTTGGGGACAGCATGGAGACAGCACATCGCAAGTTTATGTCTGTACCAACTGCAGCTGCATTTGTAGAAATAAGTCTTGAATGAAGTTTACTTTATGATTACTCAACACAAAATTCTGATAAACTGCTAGTTTGTGTCCTGTACAACTTTTGACGGTGATTTAAATAAGGTAGGCCCACTGAACACTGTAAGGTAGGTTAGCGAATAGGGAATGAATGGAGCAAACGCAGACGTAAACAGTATAGTCTTGACCTTGTGTTACCCTTTAGATGACTGTGCAGCAACCACAGCTTCTGAACGGAGAGCTACATCTCAACTTAAATGTCAGCCATCCAAAGTATCATCAGGATTGTTAGTGAGAGGAGAATGAGCGCGGTCAGTGTAGGTGAGGTCATACAGACGGAGGGTTCCGTTTCATACTGACCGCTCGGCTCCGCAGCGGGGAAGAAGCATTCAGCAGGCGAGGAGGAGAGATGCAGCACAGCTTTCTCCAGCAGGTCACACAGAACTGAGGATGAAACCACAAGAGGAAGAGGTTATGTGAAGGTCTCTTTCTTTCTCTCAGACACACACACAGAGAGAGAGAGAGAGAGAACGAGAGAGAGAGAGAGAGAGGAGAGAGAGAGAGAGAGAGAGAGAGAGAGAGAGAGAGAGAGAGAGAGAGAGACACAAACCTCAGCCATCAGCGGATTAAGGGTAATCAGCCATACTATTCACATAAAGAAAAGAGCGACTGAGCTAAAAGACTGAGCCCCTGATTTGAAAAGGCACAATTTTAATCAACTACCCTCTTTGATGCATTTACAAAATAACATCTGGAAAAAATGAAAAATAAAATATGGAAATCTCAATCGCTTATGCCTGAGCAACATAAAGCCCTTTTGACAAGCCATATAGTTAACTGATGGGTTTGGATGAATTAAATGGATCATTGACGGAGGGATGGGTATGCGAACACCTCATGGCTTTCCCACTGTAAATGAATAGCAGCTAATCATCTATGGTTGTACCAAAAAAAAAATCTTAAACAGAGATGCCTTCAGTCACACAAGGAGACAGGCAAAGACTTGTGATCTCTTTGAATGTAATTTCAATATGTGATCATATTGCCTCGCTGGTGAAAAGCTGGTGTCACAGCAGAGACGAGGCTCTTTATGCTTGAATATTATCACTGTGGAAGCAAGGTGAGTACTCATTAGGTTGTAAAAAGTTGACTTTATAAAATGTTCTTATCCCCACATCTTTGAAAGAGCTGTGCGGGAAAACTACATTTCCGGTTAACCTTTTAAAATCTCCCAAGTGATCAAAAACTAGTGTCAACATTAAGACATGCTGGGTAAAGACGTCTCTTTCAAATAATTCTCAGCATGATGTCAATTTCAGTGATGAATAGCTGGCATCTGAGCTAAGATAAGACAGCTAAAACGTATTCTTTTCAGTATGTGAAGGGCACATTGTAAATGTATTCTTTTCAGTATGTGTAGGGCACATTGTAAATGTCAGTGATGAAAAGCTGGCTCTAGCGGGTGAAGATCTGCCCTCTTCCCCTGGTGTGAACAGGCTGCCGACGGGCACACAGAGAGACCCCTGCCTCCTCTTGTTGTTGGAGGGAAGCGTCACGCCCTGTGTGGGGCCTGTCATTTCATCTGCTGAGAAATGGATCGGACCATTTGTTCCCGGGGAGTTCAGACACAGATCGTACATTAGCCATGAGTCTGACACACACTTAATGGGCTTTGAAATGTCACAGAAGCGACACAAAAGTTTGTTGTTCCTATAAGCCATCCAAGTTTGTAGGGACGTACAGTAGGGACATACATCTGTCTTTGTCTCATTTCCCCAGTCTCTCTAATTAATTCAACTGTTGACATTCAAATGTAAATGTGAATGAGAGCAGAGCTATACTTTATACGCGCAGGTGGTCCTATTAATTCCCGCTTCCACTTAGCTTCACACACACACAGACACGTGCAAGCACACACACACACACACACACAGACAGACACACCCACACCCACACAATGTTATTCCATTACAAAGTGACACGTTTCTAATGAGCTGAAATGACAGCACATACATATCTCCCACTAAGAACATTCCACACTCACTGTGTGAGTCTAAATGAAGGAGGCTAAATCACAACTAATTATACTGAAATATATATATATATAAAAAAAAAAATGAACAATGAATATACTTCAGTGAGGTTAGAGAGAAAGTTTTGTGTGTAATTTTCTGCAGCAGAGACAGACACAGAGACAAAGCCCTACCGTTTCCAGTGATGATGCTGGCCTTGGTGGTCATGACTTTGCAGTACAGTCTCCTGCAGCTGTCCATCCAGCTGTCATCAAGCTGGGCATCCTTCGAGGAGGCCAGGAAGGCACTAAGCTCAGATTCTGCATGCGCACACACACGCACACGCAAACGCACACACACACACACACACACACACACACACACACACTCGCATTTATTACAGACATTATGTTTTACTAGAGATTAAATGCCATGCATGCACAGTGGGGCAAGATCCCAGACATAAATATACTTTTAGTGTTAATGAATGACTGGGACGTGGGTTCCCTGATGTACACAGACAACGCAAATGAATAAGTAAATAACGCTGACTTAACCGAGTTCTTTCTGAGCAGTTCCATATGGAGCATTCCTCACAAAAGGATGCCTCAAGCGAGACAAATCCAGGACTTTTGCCAACTTGTAAATACAATCATTTGAAAGCATAGCCCAAGGGATACACTAAGATTAAAAGGTCTAAGCAATCCTTGCCTCTCAACATTCAGTTATGGACTACGGTATGAGATTCAGTACACCGACAAAATGTTCATATGGATGACATATCAAAGTCATTTAAGGACTAGTGCTATCTCCTTAGGTCGCCATTTTTGGTCTCCATTTTCAGACCTTCACCGCTTCTGCAAACTGTACATCAGAGCAAACAACACCACTGAACCCATCTAAGGTTTTTAAATCACAGATACTCCCAGATATCAATCAAACCAAGAAACTTTATTCAACAGTTACAGACATCAGTTTGATTTTCACTTTGTTACTATTTGTGCGGCTCCTCTGACTGTGTTCACAAGTCAATAAATAATTCCGAAGGAAGGGAATCACTACACAAAACAGGTTAAACTATTCTTGCACTCAATTATTGCATCATTTACACCCATTGACAGCAAAGTCTGAAGGGAGTTGAACCTTGTGAGGTTTCCAGCTACTGTATGGCTCGGTAAATAAAGTCGCATAAACCCCTCCCCCTCCCCCAGTACAGGTCTTTTCCAGTAATTACACAGTGCACTGGCTGCAACATAGGCCTAGCTCCCCTTCGAGTCAGTAGCTGTCTATCACAGTGGGTGTTTGCCATGCACCTGCTGAAGTACTCAATATCTTGAAATAGATGTTATGTGATGTAATGGCTAAGATATCAAAACACCTGAGATCAATACTCAAGTGTTCATGTGTGCATGAGTTTGAGTATCTCTGTATGATAGACAGGGAAGTACCTGTAAGGGAGAGGGTGCCGAGAAAATGGGTGTGATCTACAAGTAGCATACATGTCACAAGGGTACAGACGATGTGGACAAAATATAAACATTACTGGGGATGACACTCAAACACACAAACCCTTGTGTCTGTGGGGGTAGCTGGGTGGCAGGGGGTAAACCATATAAAGTTCAAACCTGATTTCATGCATAAGCACCAAAGTTCCTTCCTTACCCTGCCTGCCTCTGGAGGTCTTTGGTCCGTCGAGGATGTAATGCCTGGGCACGGGGTAGGAGCAAAACATGGGCCAAGGGTACGGATCATTCCCCTGCAAACAACAAGGGCACTGAGTCACCTGAATGTGGTTAGAAAAACATCTAAATGCCAATAAATGTCATAGATGGATAGATATTGACAGAAATTCCCCCCAAAACAGACTAGACATTAGCAATTTGAATCATTGCCCTCAGCATATCTCTGTGTTCAGGGTTGCAGCCTGGCCAAAGCTTTCTGTGAATAATACTGTATACATCATCTACATTTCACTGGCATCAAGTACAGAATACGTTGCCAGGATATGTCTGGGATTAATGTTGAGGGTGAAACCTCATAAAGAAACACACATGCACACACACACACACACACACACACACACACACACACACACATAGAGGCAACACACACACACACACACACACACACACACACACACACACACACACACACACACACTAATATGAATAACCACAGCTGGAGCATGACACCAGAACAGCTAACCCCATACCAATTTCTCTGTCTACAATGATTGCAGGGTACCATAAGTATTTGCATTACCAAAAAAACAAAAAAAAAAAACACCACTAACAAAAACAACACAATACTCAGGATTAAGAGTGAAAAAAAACCCCATAAACCATTATGCACGTCAGTCATTAGTTCACAGTTCTCCACTTCGTCAACTCTCATCTTGTCTATGTGACGAGCTGGAGAGAATGCAGTGTGCACTGATACAGGCACTTGATGAAGATGTAAGGGGACAGAGGAGCTGTGAGCTGACTGCTTTCCCCCCAGTAGACAGCATGAGGTGTGAAAGGAACCTTTTCTCTTCAGTGGGGAGGGTCGGCCCCTCTGCCACAGACACATGCTCTAATCAGACACTGTGTTAAGCGGCAGGAGAGCGTGTCTACTGATCTGAGATCAGTGGAGTGTCACAAAGCTGCCTGAGCTCTCCAGAGGACAGGCTGGGAATACCACAGAGGTACAAAGGTACAGTATACACACACACACACACACGCAATCTCCTTCTGTACTTTTATCTCCCCTTCTCTGTCTTTATCTCTCTCCCTTTCACACACACACTCACACTCACAAGCGCACACACACACACACACACACACACACACACACACACACACACACACACACACACGCATGCAAGCACACACACACAAAACAATCACACAAGCAAATTCACACAATAACATGTGCACTGAAGCAAAAAGCCCACACAAGCAGGCTCTTTCAGGTAAACAGAGACACTAAGTGGTGTACACATAGATACGTGAGCAAGCTAATGCAGACATTAACCTGTGTTGACGTTTCACTGGAGTGAGTGACCACAAACACATGAGTGTGCGCGCGCACGCACACACACACACACACACACACACACACACACCTTCAGAAGGGCCCGGGGTGGTAATCTCCGTTCTGAAGGACCCCCGATCACACTCATCCTCACCAGGGCGTGGTTCCGCTCCACAGACAGCCCGTCGATGATGAACTCCCTGAATGAAGACACAAGACACAGGACAAGGCCTCAGGCCGAGCCCAGACCTCACACACACACAGACGGGTGGCTGCAGTACTGGGAGTCGAACATAGTAATAACGTGGCTATATGGTTTAGGCAGACCATCACTCTAACCACTGCTGTCCATGTTTAGAGATTATCTAAATTACACCTGATTGTCTTTTAAGTTCTAAAACCTATGCTCAAATGGAAACACTCTTTCACACACACACACACACACACACTCTTTCACACACACACACACACACACACACACACACACACACACACACACACACACACACACACACACACACACACACACACACAGGTCTGCCACACACACACACACACACACACACACACACACACTGGTCTGCCACACACACACACACACACACACACACACACACACAGGTCTGACACACACACACACACACACACACACACACACACACACACACACACACACACACTGGTCTGCCACACACACACACACACTGAGGCACTCCCTACTCTTAACTGAATCCCATCCATTCCCTCACTGACAGGCTGTCTAAATGACATCACTACTGCACTTCAATACACCTGAAGATTCATTTCTTGTCACGGTAGACACTGTAGCTGATAATCAGAGATGCAATGCTTTTAACTTAGCACTCTCCTTCTCTCGCTCTCCCTCTTCCCCCCCCTCTAGCTGATAACGTCTCACTGCCAAAGAGTCACTCTAAAATGATGACATGCAAACGAGACAGTCAGACAGACAGAGACAGACAGACAAGCAGAGAGAGACAGACAGACAGACAGACAGACAGACAGACAGACAAGCACAGAGACAGACAGACAGACAGAGAGACAAACAGACAAGCAGAGAGACAGACAGACAGAGACAGACAGACGGACAGACAGAGACAGTCAGACAGACAGAGACAGACAAGCAGAGAGACAGCTTAGAAAAGCCATGAGGAAACAAAATAAGGTAGTGAGACAGGGGAATAGGATTAAGTACTAAAGCAGGGAAGGTGTGCGTGTGTGTGAGAAAGAGAGAGAGAGACGGAGAGAGAGAGAGAGAGAGTGTGTGTGTGTGCTGTGACTCACCCTTCCCCAGTAGTGGGGTCTGTCACGTTGTCCCTCTGGCCCTGCAGCAGCATGTCACTCAGCCGGTACTGAGCCTCCAGCAGCAGCAGTGTGTCCAGGCTACAACACATCACACTTAGCAGCCTGGCAAAACACACACACACACACACACACAACACACACACACACACACACACACACACACAACACACACAACACACACACACACACACGGGAGAAGAGAAGACAGCCTCAGGCAAGAGCATCCAGTGTCAAAAAATTGCCTTTGGGTCCAGTCAGTATTGGGACCACTACTTTCCAGTCAAAAGGTGACATTCACTTGTCCATGTGCATAGCTGAACAGGCTTTCCGCTGGGTGGAAGAAGTAAATACTATCTACTGAGACTTTTTTTTCAGACCATGACCTTTGAATCTATCACAACAGCACAGATGTAAACAAATACAGGAAAGCTCTGAATCACAATGTGAAATTTAATCACTGATTTTTGAGTGGACAGATGGTTGATTTGATCAATTGCTTTTCCATTTCTTTGCCAGGCTCGTGTTGTTCATTTATGCACACAAAACCGCTTTTGCAGTCAGAACAAGAAAACCATCTGGTGCAACTTTGACATTCAATTATCTTTCTGCAGACAAAGCTGGAGTCTTAGATTTGCTAGACAGTGCTGTCAGAACTTGAAATAGATGAATAATGAGAATGACTGTCATGATTTCCTTCTTTTCCTTTTGGTCTGTGCCATCAGTACCACTCAAGTCAAATGTTAATTCAATACTACGTCCACTTTTCTTCTGATACTTAGCTGTTTCAGTATAAACTGACTCTTTTTCCTTGGAGGTAGACACCTTTCAACCAAGAGAATTAGGATTATTATTTCCAAATGAAAGTAGTTTGTAACTAATCTAAGAATCCTTGAGCATTTAGGTACCAGAGCCCTACTAACTAACCTACCTGCCTCAGACACTCAGAAGGCACTACAAACTGACAGCTATGACATGCCAAGAGCTCCACACTGGCCGACCACCATCTCCTTCCTGATTAAAATGGTTGGATGATGGGGACGCGTTTCAGGACACAGACGCAGCGCCAGAGCATCATAATGGTGCTTACTGCAGCCAGGCAGTTTCATCTTTACAGAATGAACACATGGCAGTGACAGACAGGCCTCACGGTGGAGCTGCGCACTGAGGACTAAAATGACTGCAGACTGATCCATTTAGACAGGACACAGAAGCTCTGGAGGTGGCTATGTGCTCGGCACTGAGCTGTTTTTGTGTGGAGCACGGCAGAGAGGCCCACGGCGGAGCTGCGCCGTGACGACCACTACAGTTACATTTGAAACGGATCATTACAAGACGCAAGAACAGCCACTGGCACAGAGCAGGCTTGTAGAGGGGCTAAGGTGAGCTGCTACAAATGCTCTAGAAACAGTGACTTACCAGACCTCACTCTTTAAAGAACAGACTGCACCACTGTGTGACAGCAATGATTTGTTTGTATAGTGGACGAGAGAGGGAGAGAGAGAGAGAGGGAGAGAGCACGTGCGAGGGGAAGAGAGAGACAGAGAGTGAGAGAAGAAAGATGTATGCAATTCACAAGAGGATGCTCTTGCCAGGCCTGTACACAAGCGATGCAGAGCTAATCCACTTTAACTGTGGCCCGCAGTTCTAGCCTGTGACCGAGGTAATTTGCAAACGCCGACAACCAGTGAGACAGCACCACTTTCATTTCCACAAGAGGAGGCCACAGGCACACACTTCACACACAGACACTGTAAACACAGCCAATGCTGAGGCGAGAGAAGCAAAGAAATATCAAGGCAGGCCAAGATGGATGAGGTGAAGAGCTGTGATGTTTCAACAACAACAACAATTTCAGGTAATGATGAGACAGCCGTTGTTCAGTCATCGTCTTCCTGATACATGTATATGTGTGTGTGTGTGTGTGTGTGTGTGAACGTGTGTATGTGTATGTGTGTGTGTGTGAAGAAAATGCGTAGCTGTCCGTGCAGGTTACGAAACAATAAGAGTGCTTGCTAAATGACATGGATTACTATTAGAACTCCTTCCTTTGATGATGCATGTGATTGATCAGGCCTGCAGAGAAAATATTTCCCCAGCGTGTTACTGCCTTTCACCACCACCTTACTGTCAATGAATTATCAACTGTACCGAATAAGAAGGTGGCACAGCATAGTGGTAATGATGACAACACCAGGCATCTCAAGTCATTGAACAATTCTGACGGAGGTAGCAGGCTTGGCAGGTGTCAGGTGTGTGTGGGGTGGGTTGTTTGGTGATGACCATAAATTATGCATGAGTGTTTTGTGTGTGCATGACTTTCTAATGGATCCATTTAGCATACTGTGGTGGCGTGAGCCTCTCCCAGAGGGGCTCTTTTATCTGCCTACTGCTCTCACACACACACACACACACACACACACACACACACACACACACACACACACACACACACACACACACACACACACACACACACACACACACACACACTTCAAACATGCATTCACCACCAGTAACCATTTCTGTCAACATCCCCACGCATGCACCCCCACCAACACACACACACACACACACACACACACACAAACATGAAAAACATAACACAAACACCACACTAAGCGCACCCATACAAACCACATCATAGTCTGCTCTACACATGATAAAAACTCATACCTTACCCCCAGCAAACACATGCCATACCATCTGACACAGACAAATACACCCCACACCAGGCCTGGCTTCAGTCAGCACCTCCAGCACCTCCTTTCTCATCTCTCACCTCCTGCGTCTGTTTCTGTGTGTCTGATGGAGTTGACCTCTGTTTGGCCCTGTGCTAAAGGTGTGACTGGAAGCACAAACTCTACCCATCTGTCTCAACTGGCAGGCTGTACAAACACTGACAAATATCTGACAGAACATACCGTTGTACGCTACCCTGCAGCACACGGTGCACCATTTTATTTCATCACCAACCCAGGCTAGGCCTAGAATTGTACCCCCCCCCGCCGCAGTTAAAATACATAGCTATTTATACAATGTTGTGTGTCCATTGTCCATGTGTGACCCCCAAAAAGTATTTGACACTAAAAGACAAAGAACTCTTCATACATTAACAGAACAAAGTCTACAGAGTGTGAGGAATAATGTGTGTGTATGTGTGTTTTTATGGAGTATGAGTGTCTGTGTGTGTGTGAGTGTGAGTGTGAGTGTGTGTCTGTGTGTGTGTGTGTCTGTCTGTGTGTGTGTGTGAGTGTGAGTGTGAGTGTGTGTGTGTGTGTGTGTGTGTGTGTGTGTGTGTGTGTGTGTCTCTCCACCCAGGGTACAGGCTCACTGTTGTTGCTGACGCTCCCTGGTTTGACAGGCACCTGCTGTCAGCGAAACGACACGTGTGAGCGATGAACGGCCTTCGACTCGCGACCTTTACAAAGCCGGCTTCTCCTACTCCATCATCCTCATCCTCAGTGACACCCACCCCCACCACCCCACTCCAACCTCCACAGTCCCCTCTCTCATCATCCGCGGCTGAGCATGCTCACTGCGCTTCATTGTAATGCGGTTGCGTCAGGAGAGAGAGAGCGTGATGAGGAGGAGAGGGGGGGGGGGGGGATGGATAACAATGAACAGGTGCAACGAGAACCACAGAGGAATGCTAAAACATTACTCTACTTAGGTTGCCTGTCTGTCTGTCTGTCTGTCTGTCTGTCTGTCTGTCTGTCTGTCTGTCTGTCTGTCTGTCTGTCTGTCTGTCTGTCTGTCTGTCTGTCTGTCTGTCTGTCTGTCTGTCTGTCTGTCTGTCTGTCTCTCTCTCTCTCTCTGTCTCTCTCTCTCTCTCTCTCTCTCTCTCTCTCTCTCTCTCTCTCTCTCTCTCTCTCTCTCTCTCTCTCTCTCTCTCTCTCTCTCTCTCTCTCTCTCTCTCTCTCTCTCTCTCTCTCTTCAAAGAATTGATAGAGATGCAGTGTTTACAGAGGGAGAGAGAGAGAGAAAAGAGATAGAGAGGTGAATGAGAATGGTAGGAGACAGATTGAAGATTAATCACTGTGTTATTCTTTAAGCACTGTTTCCTCATACATACAATGATTATGAGAAAGAGACAGAGAGAGAGAAAAGAGAAGATAAGTTGAGAGCCAGTGTGAGTTCTGTCCAATCACAAGGGCAGTCATAGCACCGGGTGGGAAGTCACACACACACACACACACACACACACACACACACACACACACACACACACACACACACACACACACACACACACACACACACACACACACACACACACACACACACACACACACACTTGCTTGTTGCTTGTAGTTGTCCATCGAGGCTGATGATGACGTCCACTTCTGACTCTCAACGGTGAGTTTTCTGGTGGCTGTATAGTCCTATCCTGGATCCACAGGTCTTGTCGCAGGTGGGACATGCGAATGTAGTAGTGGTGGTACTGGCAACCTTGGTTGTTTTTCTTGTATGCCTTCTTTCTTGCCTTTCCTGTCTCCTGGCTGTCCTGTCCTCCTCCAGTGCTTTGGTCCCGTCTTGGCACATCTGACGCCAGGTGTTACGGTCAGCAGCCAAGCCCTCCAGGTCCCCAGGCCTGATTTTGCACTTCTTTAGCGCCGTTTTGATCTGGTCTTTATAGCGCTTCTTCTGCCCTCCAGCAGAACGTTGGCCTTGGGCGAGCTGGCCATACAGCACTTTGTGAGGCAGCCGATTGAGGGGCATCCTTATAACGTGCCCCAGCCATCGTAGCTGGTAGTGGGTGATGGTGGCCTCAATGCTCCTACAGCCTGCTCTCCTGAGGATCTCGGTGTGTGGCACTCGGTCACGCCAAGTGATTCCTAGCATTCGCTGGAGACAGCGGATGTGAAAATGCTCCAGGGACTTCACATGGCGGCTGTAAGTGACCCATGCTTCACAACTGTAGAGGAGGGTGGTGATGCAAACTGCTTGATACACAGAGATTTTTGTGTAGTGATATAAGTTCTTGTTTTGGAAGACCCGGAAGTTTGTAATCACTAAAGTATGGGCTGATGAAAACATCCCACAGCAATGGAGGGATGCCAAAATTGTCACCATATATAAGAACAAAGGTGACAAGACCATCTGTGGCAACCACAGGGGTATATCCCTCCTTGCTGTTGCTGGTAAGGTCCTGGCCAAGGTGTTGCTGCAGAGGCTACTCAACAACATCACAGAGTCATTGCTCCCAGAATCACAGTGTGGCTTTAGAAAGAACAGGAGTACAGTCGACATGGTCTTCACAGCCCGGCAACTTCAGGAAAAGTGCAGGGAGCAACATCAAGACCTGTTTATGGCTTTTGTCGACCTCTCCAAAGCCTTCGACACTGTGCAGAGAGACCTACTGTGGGACATCCTGCTCCGGTTTGGATGCCCTAGCAAGTTTGTCAACATCCTCCGACAGTTCCATGATGGTATGAATGCTAGGGTGACAATAGGAGGACAAGAGTCTGCCTCCTTCCCTGTGTGCACAGGGGTCAGGCAGGGGTGTGTACTAGCACCAGTGCTCTTTAACATCTTCCTCCTATGCGTCACCCAGCTTCTCCATAAGGAAATTGAGGACAACAGCGGGGTGACAGTGGTCTATAGGCTAGATGGCAACCTCTTTAACATCAGGAGGCTGCAAGCAACCACCAAGCTGCACAGAGTGAGGGTCCTTGAGCTGCAGTATGCAGATGACTGCGCTCTTGTGGCTCACACTCCACAAGACCTCCAGGCTGTCCTGGATGCAGCTGTGAAGGCTTACAGCAGGATGGGGCTGACCATCAACATCACCAAAACAGAGGTAGTCTGTCAGTGGAGCACCAACATCCCACCCACGGCACCCATCTTCAACATCACTGGTAAGAATCTGTCTGTAGTACCATCATTCAAATACCTGGGGAGTATCCTCTCTGAGGACAATAACATCAACAATGAGGTCCAGAACAGAATCAATCAAGCATCAGCTGCCTTTGGGAGACTCAGGCGCCGGGTCTTCCAAAACAAGAACTTATATCACACACACACACACACACACACAAACTCACACAAACTCACACAAACTCACACACCCATGAGCTGCATGGGGATTGACTGTGCTGTAAAACCATTCAAAAGTGTTAACAGTCAGTGTCAGTTAGTCACACGTATGAGTGTGTGTGTGTGTGTGTGTGTGTGTGTGTGTGTGTGTGTGTGTGTGTGTGTATGTGTGTGTTTTAAATAATGCAAAGACAAGTACAGCAGCAGACAGAAAGAGGACAAGCCTAAGTTCTGTGCCTTCCTAACAAATAGCTACACCACTCACTGTCTTCCCCGAACATGATGCATCACAACACATCAGTGTGTTTTTTTCAACCCGCTGATGAACAAATGACAGTTCCTTCCCAGCTGAGCTGTAAAGAGGGGCGACGCTAACGAGAGACCGGAGAGCAAGCTGTAAAAAGCAGGGACACAAGAGGGTCATAAAATCCCCTTTGTTGTAAAACCCCTACCAAACCATCATGATCGAGTTAAGGATCTCAAGCGCACCTTACAACCTCTGCAAATCACAGCGATTTTGTAGTGCATTCCCCTTTCCTTTCTAACGCCACGTTACCAGCAGCCAGCATCTCACTCTTATCCCTCCTTCATCCCTGTTCCTCCAGGATCCCCCACCCCCCACCCCCCACCCATCATCAACCTCACTGAGGATAAATAAACCAAGCAGCAGGCGGATGAACCCATATAAAAGACAGACTGCCTGGCCTTGTCTGTTTACATGGCTGTTAGCGTCGAGTTGCTACATTACACCTGCAATAATAAAGAGGGGGGGATGCTGATGCAGTGCTCATTAATAATGATTAGCTCTGAGGCTAGCAGTGACCACAGCACCAGAGCAGGCCTATGGAAGTAGACAGCAGCGAGAGCTGGGACTGGAGTTAAATCCCATCCCTTTAAATACTATAAATGAGAAAATAAGACTGCCCTGGGACTGAGGACATTAGGAGTGGGGATATGGTGTTGGTGGTGTGTGTGTGTGTGTGTGTGTGTGTGTGTGTGTGTGTTACAGTATCTGGGGTCTCATTTTTACATCCCCTCCGTCTGAGGGCCACACATTTTTACGGGTGGAGGAATTATTGCATCAAGGAGGTCGATTTCAAGAGAAAGAGAGAGACAAAGAGATAAAAAAAACAGAGGCAAGAAAGAAGGGAGTGGGTGAGAGAGAGAGAGAAAGAAAGGAAGAGACAGAAAATGAATCAGTCCGCTATTGATCTGTGGATGAGGAAGAGGATAAGCAGGAGAAAGGGGGCTAATGAGACGGTAAATCAGAGAGAAAGAGAGAGAGCATTCTTCATGCACTTCATAACACAAGGGGGAAAGAGAGAGAGAGAGAGAAAGAGAGATAAACAGTGAGATTCCCTCCTCCTCCTCCTCCTCCACCTCCACCTCCTCCCTCTATCGTATGCGAAAAGAGAAAGGGATGGGTTGAGCCGTGCTGAGAGTGTGATGGAATAAAGATACACAGAAACACATAAAGGAAAGAGAGGTCAGTGACAGTGTGTGAGAGAGAGAGAGAGGGGGATGGAAGATTGAAGATGAGATGAAGACAAACGCATAAATGTAGGCGAGATCATTGACAGGGTCTTTATTTTATGTGTGACAAGACAGTGAGAGAGAGGGAACAGCAGACTGATAGCAAGAAAGAAAGAAGAAAAAAAAAAAAAGAAAAGAAAGTCAGAGCGATAGAGAGACTGATCCTACCTCAGGCCAAATGTGTGTGACTGCTCATAGCTGAAAAGCGAGTGGATCTTGGCCTCCGAGTTAACAGCAATGAGCCTGTCAATCAAATCCTAGAGGAGGGGGATATGAGCGGGATACAGAAACAGAGGGGGAGAGAAAGAGAGAGGACATGACAAGAATATCAACACATGACTTATGGCTTAATAAAACCCTGCAGACCGCAGAGTTGACGGAGGACGTCATGACTCAAATGCTTTATACATATAATCAAAGGGAATAATCTAAGTCGAGCTTAACACTGTGCTGTCCATATCACTTTCCACATGAACTGTGATCCCTCTATAGATCGCATCATTGAGTGAGAGCACAGAAAAGCCCTTTACATATGCATGCAGTGAGTCAAGGCAAAGCTGACACTGCAACACAAAACACACAAAGTCCTTGCTAACAGCACAGGTCATGTACACTCACTTGACTCCCATTCGATGGATGTGACAAACACTGGAGGAAGTGTGCCCCCTACAGGTCAGCTACCTGAACTACAACTTCCAACGATGAAATGTGTTTAATAGTTCTCTTTGAGGTAGCAGTCCTTCTTTCTGCTAGAGTGTTGATAAATAGCAACAAAGCCCCAAAAAGTGCCAGGGGTGAGATATAGCAGTATTCTGTGAGTGTGCGTGTGTGTGTGTGCACTGTCTGTGTACAGTATATATAAAAGAAAAGAGAGAGAAACGAGATGGGGGAAAGAGGAGAGAGACAGAGAGATAGAGAGAGAGAGAGAGAGATACTCAGCTGGACTTTGCATGACTCATAGGAAACAGCTGGGGGCAGGAGAGAAGTTTGTGAGTGTACATCTGTGTGTGTGTGTGTGTGTGTGTGCGTGTCTGTTGAGTGTTTCTGTGGGTGTTTTGTGTACATGTGTGTGTGTGTGTGTGTGTGTGTGTGTGTGTGTGTGTGTGTGTGTGTGGAGGGACTCACGATGATAGAAGTGGGCATCTCCCTGAGGTTGTAGCTGCTCTTGTTGGGCAACGCTTGGCCTCCCAGCAGCTCCCATGTGGCGTGTGGGGAGGAGAGCAGGTTCACCAGAGTCAGGAACGACTGCAGGGAACACACAACACACAGCAGGGGAGGGAGAGAGAGAGAGAAGGAGAGAGAGAGGGAAGGGAGGCAGAGAGAAAGAGAGGGGGAGCGGGAGAGAGATAGAGATAGAG
This sequence comes from Clupea harengus, assembly GCF_900700415.2. Taxonomy (NCBI): domain Eukaryota; kingdom Metazoa; phylum Chordata; class Actinopteri; order Clupeiformes; family Clupeidae; genus Clupea; species Clupea harengus. The sequence goes on from NC_045166.1 coordinate 22,763,617, forward strand.
ATGGAGGGAGAGAGAGAGAGAGGAGTTGAGAGAGGAGTTGAAGAGAATGATAAAGAGCGAGGGAGAGAGTGAGAAAGAGAAAGATAGAAGAGAGAGATAGGAGAAGTAGAGGGGGAGGATGAGAGGAGATTTGCGCAAAATTATAACCGAAAAGTTCAAAAGTAGTTCAACTCCCGAGTCACTTTTATTTACATGGCCCTGAGCAACAGGAGAGAGTGCTGTGTGAGACGGTGGGCTTAGTACCCCAGCAAAGACACCCGCCTGCAGTAATCCACAGGCAGACCCTCTGTGATCAAGCCATCTCAAAAGGCACTCTGTGTTTTCAGAGCGCAGTAATACACATGAAAACATCCCTGCGGTGCTTGGGATGATTGGAGTGAAGCTTCTTCTTGGCAGTAAAATAGGGGAGTCAGATTTTGCCGATTTATCTCTGTTGAGCTTAAAAAAAAAAAAAAAAGAATCAAAGGATCAAACTTCTATTTGTTGGGGGGGCTTTTTTACTTGAACAGAAAATGAGTGCACAGCTCAGAGTCTGGGAAAATAAATAATGTATTCCTCTGAAAAGAAATTTATATTTGAAACCGCACCAGAGAATAATCTGCAAAACACTACGACGAACTTGGAGCGAACCTACAAACAGATCAGTGTCTGACTGAGTGACAGGAGGCATTTCTGAAGTGATCTAAAGTTGTCTGAGCATCAACAACAGGAACACACTGGAACAGGGAGGCCCTACAGAAATGTACCCAAATGTCTGAGCATAGATGAGAAAAAAAAAAGAAATGTCCCCAACAACTCTGAACCTCTCAGTAAATCTGCCATCTGTGCTCCGTACGGTATAGAGCAACATGAAAGGGTATGGATATCCATTTTCGTCTCCTCTGTAGTCTGTCTCGATATAACACACACACACACACACACACACACACACACACACAACACACACACGCACACACAACCCCTACAGAGACTTGTTTTAGCACAGGAGGCGTCAATCAGGGCGCTTCCTCCTGACAAGCGTGGCTGCCGCGGCGGCGGCTCGACAGGTTGGCTGAGACGCCTCACTCCTGACACTACAGCCCCGCTGGGCACGGAGCAAAAGAGCAGGTCTACAGCGCAGCAGTCAAGAGAGGGAGCAGTGTGGTGCTGCAGTGGACATGACCACCTCACAGTCTGATATATATATATATTTGTTATATGTGTATACATTCCTGTGGCTCAACTGGAGCACCAACATTACGGATTCAGTACGCAGGGAACACCCCTTCTGATGAAAATGTATATCTGTTCTGTACAGTCGGTCGCTTTGGATAAAATTGTACAAAATGTAAATGTGCATTTATTATCTTTCACTCATAAAAAAAATGTTTCATCTTTTCCTTTATAGGTTCTTTAGAGGGGTGATGTATGGACAGGGCACAATGAGCAACCAACGGATCTGCTCCAAAGATGAGCTTGGCGCCCTGCGTGTGTTGCAAGGGTCTGCAAGTGTTGTGGCTGTACCTTCAAGCAGCTCCTGTCAATGGGGTCCATGGGCGTGGATTTAGGGTGGACCACCCGGACATCCTCTCGGCCACACTCTAACATGGACCACAGCTCCACCACAATGGCCTGGACAAAGCCTACGGAGACACAAAACCAAACAAAAAACAAACAAGCAAATTAACACATCATAGTTAGTGTAATGATAGGTCCCACACACTGGACAAGCTTTGAACATAGGTCACAAATTCACGTCTAGTCAATATTTTGTGTACCTCTACTGCTGTCTGCAGGAATGAAACATGGAAACAGTGGAGGAGAGCCACAGAGAGAGAGAGAGAGAGAGAGAGAGAGAGAGGAGGGGGCAGGGACAGAGGGGTTGCATAGGACTGTCAAATGGACGACAAAACCAATTCACTTCAAACTGAACTTGGCCAGACTCCAGTGTGTGTGTGTGTGTGTGTGTGTGTGTGTGTGTGTGTGTGTGTGTGTGTGTGTGTGTGTACGTGTGTGTGTGTGTGTGTACGTGTGTGTACGTGACCACTGATTTGATGATGGAGATGATTACATGAGATTCCATCATTCTGCTGATTCTTCGGTCTGAGCATGTGTGGATGTGTAACTAAACCTTCCCACTGACACAGGCAACATTGGTGAAACGTTGAGCTAATGGTCAAAGGGTCACCAACATCACTCTGACCCACCTCTGACCCAGGAAGGCTCATTTATGGGTGTATGGGTTTCCTGTCTGCCTGTCTGTTTATCTGTTTGTCCACCTATCTGTCTGTAGGTCTGACTGTCTGACTGACTAGGTCTGTAGGTCTGAATATTTATTTGCACGGCAGTCTTGAGCACTGTATTTTGTATTTGATCCATGTGAATCACTTTCTTACCGGAGCTGTGGAGAGCAACCATACCGGGGGCTGTGGCCGCCACCTGAGTCACCATCACGCCATAGCCAAACTTCTCACATCGGCTCACCTGCATGCAACAGATCGCACAAACAACTGGGACGTCAACAACAAGAACCACATCAACAAACAACTGGGATGTCAACAACAAGAACAACAACAAACAACTGGGATGTCAACAACAAAAACAACAACAAACAACGGGGACGTCAACAACAAGAACAAGAAATTGAACAAGAAATGTTTGATATCATCGCTTGCGGCCTAATGTGTGTGTGTGGCGAAAGCAGAGCTGTGTCACCAAGGGCCGAGGTTGAGTCCTCCTCCCAGTGAACCAAACAGAAAAAACTTTTAAATTGTTGACGTTTCCTGTTAATAACTGTATTAAGCATAAACAAAATCTCTCCAGAATGAAAGAGATCATGTGAACGCACATGATGTGTGTAGGTGAAAGGTGGGGGCCGGGGCAAGTTGCAGATACGAACAGCTTTGGCACTGAAGAGATAATATGAGTTATAATCAGTGAGGTCGTTAAGAGGAGACGTGAATTAGGTGGGTGATCTATACCCCTTTGGGAGAGGAGCTGCAGCTGGGCCCCCCCGTCACTGACAGGAGATTAAAAGCGGCGATTAGCCGGCGTGGGAAGAGATAGCGACGAACGGCATCCGTATGCGTCATCGAGAGAGCTTACTTAACGGGTGAAAGCCAGTGCGCCGCTTAGGAGAGAGACAGATGAAACATGCTGTGTGTGTAAGAGAGGTGCTTTTAGGATGACAGTGATACTAAAGCAAACTGTCGAGGATGCGTCGTGACACATCACTTTGAGCCGCGGGGCTAAATGGACCGGGGAACTGTAAGGGCTGAAGGGACTGAAGATGTCCAAAAAAGCCAAGCTAGCATGGCCTATCCAACAGTACTGTTTGAGTTTGAACAAGAATGAACGAGTTGCGGTGAATGTTCTTTTCCCACATCACGGGATTGAGAAAAAAAAGAGTGAATGGACACTTTCACTTCCCTTTCTCTTTTGTCAGGTCAGCTAAAGGGCGGGGGGTGGCCTGGGGGTGGCCTGGGGGGGAAGAACAGTGGGAGGATGGCGGGGGGTGGAGTTGGGTGGTGGTGAGGCACCTGAAGTTTCTTGGTGAAGCGTGAGAACATGTAGGTGACGCACTCGTTGATGGCGCCCGTCTGCTGGAGCAGCAACAGGCCCCGCGGCGTGGCGGCGAAGTTCAGCAGGTTGTCCAGCAGCGTCTCCTCCCACGCCAGCCTGCAGCACGCCATCATCAACATCAACAACATCATCGACAATCCATGTAAACAGCAGGGGGAGAGGAAGAGAGAGAATGAGGGATGACTCACGTGTTTGGGGGTTCCTGAGAGGAGGCTGGGTTGGGGGATCCAGGCACAGGGGTGGGGACTCGCTCCGACTGTGTACTCATCTACAACACAAACATAAACACACACACACACAACAAAAAAAACTGAACTTTCTCTCTCGCAGCCAAGCCTCTACCCACCAACACCCTCCGCCTAGACCCCCAACTCTTCCAGCACAGTAATGAGAAGACGCATCAGGCAAGCGGGAGCTTCTCCCTACTCTCCGCAAGAAGACGCCACAACGAGGAAATAAAAGCACCTGCCTGGAGAGAAAAACCACAGTGAAGACCGAAGATCCAAAGAAGCCGTTCACTGTGCTTTCATCCCTCTCTCCGTCCTCCCCTCCATCAAATAGAGAAGGTTTCATTGCAGACAGAGGAAGAGACTGAATCTCGCTCCTGCTTTTCGCTGTGGGTTTGCCCGAATCCTTGTAGCCGTCATGACTGCTTTTCGCTGTCGGCTTAGATAAGACCTCGAGATTTTGGACGAAACGTCAAAAAACAAGTTTTTTGTTTGTTGTTGTTTTGGTTCTTGGAAGGTGAGGAATTCATTATTCTCAGAGGAGGGCTGTGTCCCAGAGCTCTGGGCCTTTTCCATGAGTTGAGAAGGTTTTTAAAGGGCCGGTGAGAGCTTATTAAGACCTAGAGAATGGATCTGGCTACATGCAAGGCCAATGGCCTCACTGATTCAGACTCAATTTGGCAACTCATAATGAGCATGGTTGTCACCAGATGGCTTGTGTGAGCTGAGAAGACGATCTACTGACTTTCAGATGTCACGGTTTCCAGACTTCCACCAAGTGTGCTAATTGGTTCAAACAGATACAACTTGCAGGACACACTGAGGTTACCATGACAGCAGAGGAGGGGGAAGGAGCCACGGAAAAAACTAAAAGTGCTGATTCACCCTGATTCACTTCTTGCAGCATTCGTGTCACACCGCAGACAAGTCCCGAGCAAAACCCTGCCCCACGACTCACTGTCAAAACATTCCTGCTGACACTGACACTGACTGACACACACACACACACACACACACACACACACACACACACACACACACACACACACACACACACACACACACTCCCTTCTCAGTTTAATGTTTCACACTGTCTATCCGGTGTGGTACGGAGTTAGGGAGGTCAGGTACATACAATCACTAACTGGGGGAGAGGGGAGGACCTAAACTTCTGATCTCAAGGCAAGGGAGAGCCTGACGGTTTCTTCCCACAGATAGGTACATGCGGTCTAAGCAAAATAAGTGATAAAACTGTGTAATACCTTATCCACAGAGGAGCCCCTCCCTTGGGAGGGCTGCGCCCATGTCTCTGTGGATGAACTTGAGACCTCTGCCCTTATGCAATGCTTAACGCTGGGGGTCACAGTTCACAGACTCTCCTGTGCTCTCAAAGGATGAGACTGGGATATGACTGCTTTTGCTGTGATGCATTCTGTTAATGGCTGACATCTCTGTTAGGTAAAATAAGTGCTGTAAAAAAAGATAACATTCTGACAGGCCATTCCCAACCCAAAGCAACTCAATGGAATAATCTCTTATTGAGCTATTTAAAAGATAACAGTTCGTCCTGGAATGAAAGACACGAAACAGTGTGAATGTGAAGCCTATAGAGTATTTTGACTAGTAACTTTAGTCACCAAGGGAATATGACATTATATTGTGAAATATATATCTAAATGTGCAAAGACAATATTTCACAACTATGGAAACCATTGAAAGAGGATGTCTCTGCAGAAAAACCCTTAATGTTACGTTGTAGGACGGAAAAACCACGACGTATCATTAATAGAGTGAATGACTCAATCTCAAGAAGAAAAAGATTCAATCTGTCGAATAAAACATCTGAGTCTGTCAGCCTTTGTTAGATTACCAGGATATAGGATCATTTGTAGATTCTGTTACGGTTATTATCAAGAAGTAAATATAAAAGTACTTCCTGGAATATTGCAGTTGTCTCAAAAAACTGATTTCATGAGCTTCCTTTTCCTGAAGTAAAATAGATTTACTTTGTTACTTTTTGTCAACAATTGTGAATCACAAGAAAAAGAACGAAATGTTCCGGAGACATATCAAAGATACATTAAGGCAATTTTATGGAGTTTTGGTCTGAAACTAGCGGACTATAAGGCATACAAAAACCTTGCAAACGCCACCAACACCTCAGCTGGCACTGATAAAAGCTTGCTTACATGCTAATTGGTGTCTTTTGGTGATTTTGGGGAATTGGCGTCTAGTGAGAAAGAGAGGTGTGTTCATCTTTCCTTCACATGACCATTTACCAACAAAATACATTTGAAGATGATACCAAAAGTAGGTGCCTATAAAGGCACACATTTAAAGTGGCAAATTGTTGCTTGGTGTTGCCTTCACACAAAAAAATGTGATACAATAAATCTCTGGCAAAGATAGGCCCAGTGCGGTTACCTTCCTCCAGGTGGCAGCGATGCTCTCGTGCAGGCTGTAAGGCCTGAGCGCCTGCAGGCCCTCGCAGGTGTTGTACATCTGCCGGCACACGAAGATGAAGGCCCCACACACGGCCATGTGGGAATCAAGGCTGGCCAGCGCAGGCAGGTCTCTAGCCAGCAGCCTCTGGGTGAACGGCACGATGACATGGGCTGCAGAGACACTGGGAGAGGGAGAGGGAAAGAGGGAGACAGAGCAGTTCTGAGTTAGAGATGTACTTACTACCATGAATAGACACAGATCAGGCAGGTGATCAGATCAGTTTCACAGATCAGTGGAAAGTTTGCGCTGTACTAAATGACTAAAGTTAGAGCATGACAATTTCATAAGGGCTCTGTAGTATACTTGATCATTATTCATTTATCCTATACATGAAATACTATTTTAAAACATAATCATGTCTTTACTACTGCTATGTTAAGTGAGTATGCTGGATTAGTGAGTGTATTGTCTAGAGTTAGGTAATTCTATCTGTAGGGCCTCCATATCATCAGGGAAAGTTATATTACTTGTAGAAAATAAACACAATTTTAGTGAGTCTGAGATGTTTCCAAAACACCATCGGGCAAAATGTGGCTCCTGTTCACTCACCACTTGTTCAAATCACCGGTCACCTCATCAGCACCATCTTGCATCGTGCACACACGGGAGCTAATGAAGACTCTTAATACCCCCCAGACCGACAGAGATGCACCTACCTCTCCCCATCAGCGGAGAGCAGGTTCCTGTCGTAGAGGAAGAGAGATAGCCCCCTCTCTGTGGTGGCAATGCGGGCCAGCGTGTCGGCCACGTGCGTCAGTGTGCTCTCCAGCGACTTCAGTTTGGCCTGGGGACGGGGTTGGGGGGTCAGATTGGAAAAAGGCTGAAGGTGAAATTGAGCAGCTAAGATGCGATGCGCATCGAACAGCAGAAAAAAGGACGCGTTGAGACAGCTGAAATGGGTGTACATGGATCGCTGTGGGGTTATTTTGGTATGTTTTTGGTTGGTAAAAACCTTTCATGAGATGGATATACTTGTGCCCTATTTTTTATTTTTTTTTTTTATATATCAGCACTGGTTTTACACCTCCTAAAATTGCATAATGGCTACGGTTTTACAGTGTGCCAGATTACATGGAATTGACTTGGAAGGGAGTGGCTTGAGTCCCTCCTTTGTGTTGAACTCTGCATTGAATGTTGGTGTGAGGGTGGGCTGGGTGTGGTGTGGTGTGGTGTGGTGCGGTGCTGTGCGGTGCGGTGTGGTGTGGTGTGGTGCGGTGCTGTGCGGTGTTGTGTGGACGGGTAGAGGGCGGGTGATGTGTCACACCTGTCTCCCCTTCAGCAGGGTGATGACAGGGACCAGGAGGACCTCCAGCACGGGGGTCTGGTAGAGGCAGTCCACCGCACACTCCACGCGCTCACACAGCGGTCGCAGAACCTCCATCACCAGAGCCGTGGGTGAGAGAGAGTCTGCCAGAGGAGGCAAATTCACAGAAAAACACACACGCACACACATGCAGGGAGAGATGTGGCGATGAATCAAAGGTATCAGCAGATGCCAATCACACATAGCAAGTACCAAACACATTCATCTACATACATGAACGCCAAAGTGACAACTCATACTTTCTGGGTGTTTCTGTTGTTCTAAGGTGAAGACTTAGGGCCCCGTAAACTGATAGTGTACCCCATAAATATGTCATATGCCAGTGTCATAGCCTTGCCTTAGGTTGAAATCCTAACAAAAGGTTAGGGAGTGCAACTGATCTTTTCTGAGGAAGAATGGCCATGCTTCTTCTTCTTAAAACTGAGGTCATAAGAAAGTTCTTACACTGGACATTCGCTGTTTTCATGACTCAATGAAACGTAATGAAATAATCTGCCTTAGATCAGCTGGAACTCTAAAAACCGCTGGGCTGGCCGGTATCAGTGACTGTACCGGATAACACAGACCAGGCCTTGAGGGTGCGTATATCTGCTACGACGCTTCCAGAGAAGGAACCACCATAAACCCTGACAAATGATTACCTTTTACTCATTGGCCTTTTCACCACAACTAATTAGTATTTTTAATGGTCATGACGGGTGGAACCCCTGGGGGGGTGGGGTCAAGGGGTGGGGGCCACTATTTTATAGGCAAGGTCCTTTAGGTGAACCAGGGTTGGTGTGTGTGTGTGTAGGGGATGACACACAAAAGACACACCTGTGAGAGTGGCATCATCAAAGGCCCGTTTAGGGTGTTGGTACATTATTTTGATGAATGTCACCACCAGGTCAGTCAGCGTGACAGGATCTGAAACACGAAGATTGCGATCCTGCAGTCAACTATCTGTGCTCCACACACAGGTCACAGTCATTTACATGTCTTCTCATTGGTACCATGGCGCTACAACGCCACAGTATTTTACATGTTCAATGGTTTTTAAAATGTGAAATTATTATATTCTTTAACTAAATTAATACAATGGATTAATTATTAATGTTCACTTCAATGGAGGAAGAGGGAAATAAACCTAGGGAAAACACTGCTTACAGAAGAATACTTCCTTAAAATCACTAATATCACTAAAATGTCTGACCCAGCTAATGATCAATCTGAAACTGGCTGCTTTTATTATAAGCACTCTTGGACAGATGGTTCTTAAGAATATGCTAGTAACATTTTCAGCTTCATTAAAACTGCATTTGGAAAGTTCTGACCAACCCAACTTGACAACCAAAGGAAATGAATGCCATATTAAGCCTTAAAGGGCCTTGTATCAGTTACTGATCACTTAGACTGTTATAGAAAAACAGCATTCACTGAAATTGGTTCAAGCTTATTCGATTTGATTGTGGATGGGCCAGGTCAAAAGTGGGCCTGTGTACTATGGGGCGATGGGGCAAAGCGCAGGTTTGGAGATTGCTGGCTGACAACTTCAAGTTCCACAGTGTATTGTTGTGACTGCTATGAGACTAGACATGGAGTTGTAGTCTGAGTGTGAGCGCATTGTTTACTTTATTGAGTTTATAATTCCCTTTGAAGATGCGACTGAGGAAGCCTTTGAAAGGAAGAAGCTAAAGTATGTGGAACGAGGTTGGCACGCACACACAAGACCAGTGGAGATCAACAAAACTTCTGTTGGATTTTGCTTTTAAAGTTGCTCACTCAAAGTAGGTTTAAAGGAGTTGTCTGAGGCTGCTGAAAAAACAGCCAGTGGTTATGGCTGAGGCACTCACAGATTACTTGGGGACATGTGAATTAATCTGTATTACGTGAAAAAGCCTGTTAGACCAAGATGTTCGTCCCTGTCCCTGGTATTCACCTATGCCCTATGCCATCGTGAGTATGGAGGAGGGTGGGTCTAAGGCACCAGACATTAATGTTGAGCCTTCTGAAGCTGCCATGGGCCTAATTCAATGAAACACTGACGAAGGAAGGTGCCCACTCTACAACCCCAGTGCAATGCTCACCAAGGCCTCTTTGTTGTTGTTGTTGTTGTTGTATTGCTAAGTAACGGTGTGATGGTTGTGGTGCACCCTGTTGTGTTATATTACTTGGGCTGGGTTGTTAAGAGCAGGTGTGCTTGCATGTGACAGTAAGAGGTTTGGCCGCTGTGGGAGGTCCCCAATCAATAGCACAAGGAATTTCATATTTGTTCGTGTGTATAATTAAACTCATGGCCTTTATTCTCGCTCCTTACCTTTTCGGTTCTTGACACGGATTGGGAAGAGATTTCTACCGTGAGTGTACATGAGGAGCCGACCGAGCACACACAGCGAATGCACAAAGTACAAATACTCCAGCTCCCTTCCTGTGTAGAGCATCCTCTGAACAGGGCCTGGGTAGACACAATACACACAAATACCTGGTTGAAACATAAGAGGCTCATTAACTGGACACCACCACGGCTTTGTTCAAGCAACTCTCGAGAAATGCTGGGAAATACTGATTTGGAAGCAGAGAGAGAGAGGGCCTGATCTGAATTAGTTGAATTCATGAAGTGTGGGGCCAGTGCCTGCATCCAGCAGCTTCCCACAATCGAGGCAAACAGAGGAGTTATCAGTAATTATTTCAAGCTCAGGAGGGCATCCATTAAAGTAGTGAGGACAAAATCAGGGTAGCTGTTGCTTAGATACCAGGATGGAGAGTACATCCTGGAATACTTCGAAGAACCCCCTCACTTAAGGAAGTAATATAAAAGTAATATAACATTAAGAAGATGCTGCTGTCTAGCAAGGGCATATCTAATAGCAGTATGTGTTTCCTGGACACTACTCCAACAAATCCTTTGCCCTCCCAGATGAGCCACAGAGCCAGGAAGTAACAAACAAAATGATCTTACACTGATAGCGACCCACAAAATTACACATGAAAAAACAACATATTGTTGCTTTAAGTTACAAGGCTTTCTATTTGCCCCATTGTTGGTGTAAGCCAACACTTTGTTCGGTCAATGCTTAAATCATTCAGAGGATATGAGAAGCCAAGTATCTTCACTGAATTCTTCTTGAAGTCTTCCAACTCGCTGCCACAGGGGAAGTTGTTTGAAATCACAAAGGAAGATTTGAGGAATCAAAGTATATTAATCCCTTCTATCGTAATTAAAGGAGAACTGCAGCAAAACGAGACACTAATTAAAGCAGATTTGAAGTTATTCTAGTTAGTAAAGTAAAAGCAAGTAAAAGTAATTGATATCTCCGCTAAAATGAGACATTTATACTTCTACTTCATGGTCATTTTGAAAATGCTTCTTTTGGGGAAAAAAAAAATTGTCGTCTGATTCACCAAAGCCTGGCCTTGGCTAAACAAGTGAGACAAAGAGTACAGACACAAAGATAAGATCTTCCTGGCCTGCACCCATTTGATTAATTATTATTTTCAGCAGCGATAGAGCGAGGAAAGGCCTTGATACAACCTGACACGCCAAGCCTGAGTACACCCATAATCTTGTCCTTGAATAACTTGACACAAGTATAGATTATTGCTACCTGCTTGCTTACATAACATGACAGTGTCAGCTCCACAAACACACACGCACAGGCGCGCTCCACTAGTATCCGTATATTGTTTTTCAATTCAAGAGTGGTGTACTTCTTTTCCTTCTTCTGTCTCTCTCTCTCTCTCTCTCTCTCAAATCCCCTTTTCCCACTCTACAATGTGATTTAATTCGGATAAAATCACGCCTCTCCTCTCTCTTTCTATCGTCCACAGATAGGACGACCTCCGGGGCCGAGGCGAGAGGAGAGCAGGCTGGAGAGAGGCCACAGAGGGGGGGGGGTAGACAGCGGGGGTCTGATAAATACACGAGATGGCCACAGCAGGGGTGCTAAGCTCAACTTATTCAGCACTTTTCCCTCCTACAGTTACTCTGGGCTAGGTGACAGAGAGGGATGCCTGTGTGTGTGTGTGTGTGTGTGTGTGTGTGTGTGTGTGTGTCTGTGTGCATTTTTTTTTTTTTTTTTTTTTTGTATGAGGGAGTGTGTGTGAGTGTGCACACAAGAAAAAAGAGAGAGAGTGTGAAAACAGCAGAAGAAAAGAGAAAGAGAACTTCAAAGAGTGGGACAGTAAGAGAAGTACAGTATATGAAGATGGATGTGTCGTGTGTGTGTGTGTGTGTGTGTGTGTGTGTGCGTCCGTGTGTGTGTGTGTGTGTGTAGTTCAGGCACTGCTGCACAGCAGGTGGGAAAACACTTGCGCTACAGCGAGAACCAGGGAACTCTGGTATTCAGAAGATGCAGGCGGCTTTGGAGAAAGCTATTAATCACAGACTGCAGCACAGGCTTAATAATATACAATTTTCTCCTTAAACACTGCAATTCAAAGGACATCTTTAGGCTGCGTGTTTCTGCCAACGGACACTCTCAGCAAAACTCAGGCAGGGCTACGCGCTGTACAGCCTTCATTAAACTCTGCTGAACTCAACACTGAGTATACCCCATTCATCTTGTGGTTTAAAATATGAATGAAATTGGCATCACTGTATGCCCACATATACAATTGTACATAACAAAGTGGTTTCTAGATCAGCATTACTCATCTGGCTCCTGAAACCAAACTTGCAAACACTGCAATTGTTTGTGTGATGTTTTTTCAAAAATGAGTTAATTACTGTCATTTAATTAATGTCATGATTTGAACGGGTGAGGTGGGTGAGGAGAGGCTAAAGACTCGACTACGTGTACCCTTTTTGGGCTCTAAGTGATGGAATATTGGTCTAGCTGTGGGTCGAGTCGTACTGATCTGCTGATGCTCCATGGCGTAGGTGAGGTCCGTGGTCTCGTCCCCAGCTGGGTCGGAGCTCTCGGAGTAGTGAATGCACTGCTGCACGGCGGCCACGATCTAAGGACAGAGAGGGAGAGGGACAGAAAGAGAGAGAGAGAGAGAGAGAGAGAGAGAGAGAGAGAGAGAGAGAGAGAGAGACAGAGACAGAGACAGAGAGAGACAGAGTGAATGAGAGACCTCTACAATTTTCTGTTGTGAAGAGCCCTGTGAAAGTGCAAAGAACATTTGGCTTTTATGTCAACAATAATACATGAGATAGAGTATAGAATGATAGCATATTGGCCCTGCTGTGTTGTGCTTGTAAGCATGAGGCCAAAAGTCGAGGTATGTTTGGGTTTGTTTTCAGCTCATCTTCTAGGTCATCCTCTAATACAGCACAGATCATTTCATAAAAGGCAATTTCTCATGTGGTAGTTGCTGGGTTACAGGACAAAACAATTCTGTGCGGTTGAAAGATACGGTCAGAGTTCAATAACCCTCAAACCACACTACACCTCTTTGAATGACATCTCTTTGAGGGTTAACAACTTAAGACTAAAATTCTTCAGTGGGATAAAAAGGGTTTGTCCTTACAGTATAGAGTGCAGGGCTAAAGGTGAATCATGTAGTTGTCTAGCCAACAAACAACCTGGACCTTTGATGGTGCTTGGCAGACGCCCAAGAACATTGCGAATCACATCTCTCTCAGGGTCATCAGCTACTGTGCCATGGGTGTGCCCGCAACATGCCCACACAACAACCTGAAACCTCGGACCAGTGCTCTGACCTCATTTGCCGTGGCATGTATTTAGTAAGGGATAGTGTATTGTCCGGCAGTCATTATCTAAAAATAAATCCCGACGGGACGAACAGGACCCCGACGCGCAGCGATACATTATCCCGCTTATTATACGGTTACCTACCAAAACGATAGAAGACATTCCTCCAAAATACCTCTTTTTAATGATTTTTTTGCCGTTTCGTGTTTTCCGCTAAGAAAAAATAGTTCTTCACACAAATAGAACTTTACATTTTCAGGTGTTCCGTAGCAACCCATTACTTGCTGACTTCAAGTAACAATGACTTTCCGTTACGTTAAATGACCGGACTACATGCGGAATGATATGAAAGATGTGAATTAGAAGCACAAAACCCGTTGCCAATGACAGCGGTCAATATCTTTTTGCAGCGGTGAATAACAAGAAATTACGGACCTGCAAACGTTGGGGTGGCCCATTCAAATCAACAGAACTTTTTGGAACATTCTGAAGAGCCGTATAATAACAATACATACTGTATATCAATTCAGCTAACATTGTGCAGAACTCAATGCTTAATACTTACTTAAAGTTACATGATCTAATATCCATATCAAATCTAATGTGTTCATACGTGGATTAGACAGATGGAGATCATAAACTGGTAAAAAGATGTGAATTTTAACCTCCACCCATTAGACTAATAGACACAGTGACTAAGAAGTGTTAAGTTTCTTATCAATAGCTTAAGGTGTGCACAATAATTGTAATGTAACTTGCCCCCGGCTACATTACTTCATTAACCACAATATAAATATTAACTTCGTGAAGAAACACCAGAGAAAAAGGCCCTGGGCAAAAATGATGATAAAACATTCCCTGCGAAGCTGTTTGACTAAATATGGAAATAAACACTTGACAGCAATATCCCTGAGGCAATCATGCCCGTCATATGATCACATCCTCACTGTTATTGTCACAGCAGCACCACCCCCCACCACCACCACTGCTCTGTCTGGTTACTCACCACTGACTTGTACTTCCTCTCCAGGAGCCGGAGGACCACAGTTCGGCTGTAGTAGCCATGCTGAAAGATAAGGGGAGGGAGAGGGGGGAATTGCCTTGAGCTCATTCACTCTGACCTCATGCCTGCTCTACAAACACGTTCCTCTACATTCACTTCCATGTAACATGTAGAGCTTGGTTGTTGGGTGGAGTTGTCGTATAGCAATTAAATGAGGTGAGAGGCAGAAAATGAAAACAACACTTTGCAACAATTTGCCATTTCTTGAGGTATCCTTTTATAGGAAACTAGCTTCGGTCTCATCTTCAAATTCATTTTGATGGTATATGGTCATGTGAAGCCATAGCCATCGAGGATAGTATCTATATCGCCAAAAGACACCAGTCAGCATGTTAGCAAGCTTTTAGCAGTGCCAACAGGGCTGTTGGGGGTATTTGTTGGGTTTCTGCGTATCTAGGGAGTTAACTTGCTAGACCAAAACATCAAACTGCCGCTTTAAAATAAAATAAATGCACAAAACTCACCATCCACTTCTTGAACCAGGTGGCCTTGGTGTCAAGCAGGGCGAGGAGGTGGAGGGGCGCCAGGGCTCTCTCGTAGCCGTGGGGGCCCAGGCCAGGCTCTGAGCACAGAGACAGCAGAGACAGCGTGCTCTCAATAATCTCCTCCATATACCTGCACAGGACAGGAACCAAAACACATTCGTCCTATTAGTCCAGCATGATATGGAAGATTTTTTTATTTTAGGCAAGAAAAAAAGACATGCCAAACACTCCTCTGTGTTATTAAGATTCAAGGAGATAAGCTGAAATGATACAAGACCTATTCAGTTTCCCTCCAAATTTTTTGGATGGACAACAAAAAACTGAAGGGGTCATGTATCACAGCCTGCCTGATTCTTACAGAAAGTGCCCTTAAATGGTATGAACAGCTAACTTGCGTGGTGCAGATCTGGCAGCCATGCTAAATAAGTGCCACATTCTCTCCGCTGCTTTCAGCAGTTTGGGTCAGTGCTAGACTGAATTAATATTGTGAAGTTAGAGTTAGAGCCGTCTCTGTGAGGTGGTTCTAACTCTTTTAGGAAGTGTGTATGACAGGGCTCTCACTTCTCTGGGTGGCGTATCCAGAATGAGGTAACTTCCTTTTGAAATTCGTTCATTAAGCGCATCTGTAATGACAGAAAACAAGATAGTTGACATAGGGCCTTGCCTTTTCACACTGCATTACATACAGGAATGTGCACATCACAAAATCACACGGCTTGGAACAGGATATTTGTACATGTTAACTTATTTATCAATTTGTGTGCTTTCTTTTTTTTTTGGCTCTCAAAAACCACACACGTATCAGCTAGTGCCGTGAGTTAGCATGGGTAGGGCATGCTTGAGTGGAACCGAGACTCTGAGACGCTACCTGTTTGAGGAGGCGTGCCACATCCTGCCGGTTGGCATCCATGGCCTCCAAGGCCGCAGGAAAGCTCACTTTGTGGTAGAGAAAGTCATTCTCCAAACTTTTAGCTACTCGTTTTAAAAGGCAAAAGCAGAGAGAAAAAAACGTTCAAGGTCATAACAGCCATTCAATGAAATGATCTTTATTCAGCACAGAACCTCTGATGGAGCTACTATATTATGAGATTCATAGAAAAATCAAAAGAAGCTCATGGACTAGAAAGCAAAAAAACGAGACGGGGATTATGTCTGGAATTATATTTGTTTTTTAAATGTTCACATCTCATTGAAATTCTCCTGACCCTGAGCTGTTGTCAAGAGGCATGCAGGGAAACAGGCCTCTCAGGTTTTAAGTGAGGTGATTACCTAGGCTGGTGTAAATTTCCCTGGTGACGTTGAGCGGGGAGGAGGAGAATGTTTTGGCGAAGAATCGCAAGACCTTATCCTGTGAAGGACACAGGAAAGAACACTCAGGAGACAACACTCAGAACAGGGTGGCGACAAATACACAAACACACACACACACACACACACACAGACTGGTACACACTCTCTCTCTCACACACACACACACACACAGACTGGCACACTCAGACACTACTATTGAAAAGCCTGAAATTACTGCCAAATGTTTGGACTCGGCAAACTAGTTTTCAAGTGGTTACTCAAACAAAAACCCTGCCCATCACCAAGAATACCTTGAAGAAATATTGTAAGCTTCCTTGAAATGCATCAACAATGGAAATTAAATATAAAAAAGTAATTCAACTTATTGTGTTGCTGAAATACTGAAGACTGATTTAACTTTACTAGCCTTGAATAATACCTACTGATATAACAGGGGTTTCCAAATGTGTGTGTGGGAGTATGCACACATACACATACCTCAAGCAACTACTGTGAACACAAACTATTTCACACATTTGCAAATATGCGAGAAACCGACTGGAAATTAATTTCTTTTTTTTGTTATACATTTCCCACAATAAGGTTACCAAACCATTTTCTTGTGATAATGATGAATGTTTTTTTTTTTTTCAATTTTCACCTGCAACTGTGAACAGTAAAGAGATTTCATAAGGCTTCAAAGCTGCTATGCCATGGCCCAAAAATGCTGGGAAATGTTGCAAGTGTGAAAAGGTTAACAAAGAAATAATAATGTGAGGCATGTGTGTGTGTGTATGTGTGTGTGTGTGTGTATGTGTGTGTGTGTGTGTGTGTGTGTGTGTGTGTGTGTGTGTGTGTGTGTGTGTGTGTGTATGCAAGTGTGCATGAGAGATGAAGACAGGGAGAGTGAGAGTGTATGCGCAAGTGTGCATGTGTGTTTAAAGGCCTTACAAGGTCAGGAGGTGGTAAGGGAGTGCGTGTTGAACGTGTGTGGGAGGCGGCAATCAGGATCAGCTGTGTATGTGTGTGCGCGTGTGTTTGTGTGTTGTAGAGTGAGGTCAATTGGAAGGTTAGTATAAATTGCCATTTACAACCACACTGCGTCTTTGTGTGGCTGTCTATGGCTGTGTGTCAGACAACAAGTCATTGTGGTCTACAGGCTCCTGCTCAGTGAGAGTGGTCTGTGTGTGTGTGTGTGTGTGTGTGTGTGTGTGTGTGTGTGTGTCTATATGTGTGTGTGTGTGTATGTGTGTCTATATGTGTGTGTGTGTGTGTGTGTGTGTGTATGTGTGTGTGTTTGTGTGTGTGTGTTTGTATGTGTGTCTATATGTGTGTGTGTGTGTGTGTGTGTGTGTGTGTGTGTGTGTGTGTGTGTGTGTGTGTGTCTATATGTGTGTCATACGCTCAGATCAGGGTCAGGGTCGGCGAGGGCTGCAGACAGGTTCCTGCGTAGGCCACTCCAGCTCTCACAGCTCAGCACGTCAGAGGGGGGAGCACAGCACAGACACTGCAGGGCCTCCCAGCGCACCTGCAAACACCCCAAAACACACACACATACACTGAAATTACCAGACAATCTCCAACCCAGCGGTTTGTATCAAAAATAGATTTATTACCACCCAGTTAGCATTACAGACATAAAATAAATCTTAGACTAAAATAATCCAAAGGTAAAAGACCTCTTCCTTATAGCAGAGATGAGGTAAGAGGAAGAGAGGAGCAGAGAGCAACAGAAGCTACCAAACAAAGAAACTCTTATCATTTAGGGCTATTCACAATGACCCAAAACAGGGAACAGGTTAGCTAAGGACAGACGTCCAAGGGGACACGTACACACTCCCAAACATTATCTCACTGCAATACCAACTTCACTTCCTTGTCAGGTTAGACTCACAATAGAACATTACTTTATTACAAATTATGACATTAATAAAGCCTTATTTTCACATCAGTACACACACAAACTCACAAGCCCACGCATTATGCGTTATATTGCAGTCAAAACCATTAACAGAAACATGCACACAAACGCATACGCTTAAGATAAGAGCACACAAAGTCTAGTGCCCCAAACAGAATACCAGCATAGAGCTTTCTCTCAGAGGGAAAAAAAATAAATAAATAACTGAACACAGAGAAAGTGATGATGGCACAGGGCAGCATACCTCCTTTGGCCTACTCGGATCGAGCTTGTCAGCAATCACTTGCAGCTGCTCGTGCTTTATGAAGGCGTAGCTCTGTGGGGGGAAGGAAGCATGTGTCAAGTCAGCAGTGCATCTACAAAAACTCGGCTACGACCAGGTGAGCAAAACATTTCCATCAGAAGAAAAGAGCTGCCTCTGCAATGCAACACGGAGACGACAGATTCTGAACCTTAAGGTCAGCATATCTATACCCGCTGTTTAATGTCCTGGAGCAACTGAGCTGCACATTTAAGTTTTATGTTTCACTTGGTATGAGTGTTTGGCTGTTGACCATGCTTTCGATTTTCTGCCTGAGATGTGAGGCCCCGTCTTTTTCCCATGTTAGCAAACACTAACACCGCTCAGAAACAGTGCCTCTTGAACACCATAACTCTCTATGAAGGGTACTGAGGCTGTGTTGGAGGAATTGTGCATTTGTTTGGCTTGTTTTAAACAATTTACCTTTCTCCGCACTGATGACCTCTATTTCACTTGTTTATATTTTATACATTTTTATCACGTTTTTCAGTACAGTATTTTCTATCGCATGTATTCAGTATTTTATCAAGGTTTCTTTTTAAAGAGTATTTTCAATTCAGCCATTATTAGGCCTTTTTAGGTTTATGTAGAATAATCTCTGTGATAATGCTGCATCAGGAAAGCTTGAAACAAGAAGGACATTGCTAACCTGAAAGAAGTCATTCTCAAGTATAGTCAGTGACTTGTGAGTTATGAGACATTGAGATATATGAATGCAGATATCACACCCTTTATATGTGCATCAGGTGAGCTTCAGCCTCACTGCCTTATAAGACAACGTATACGCACCTTTGATTAACATTTAAAAGCTAAATGTATATTTCAGTGATATTTCCAGTTTTGCAGTAAGAGAAGGGCAGCGACAGACACACCTGGTTGAAGGAGGAGTCGCTGTCGGAGCAGTTGTCTGTGTAATGGCTGCTGGACTGCTCGCGCTGGCTCTTCCTGTGCATCTCCTCTTTCTTCAGCTGGTCCTCCTCAAACTTGTTGATGAGCGACTCCACCACCACCATCATGGTGTTCTTCAGGGTCTGCATCATCTGTTTGTATCTACAGCAAAACACCAAGAATAAGGCCATGATGTATGCACAATGCAGAATATATATATATTCATATCAAGCCATAATAATTTGCTATCTTGTCTAAAACATCAATAAATATATCATGGATATGTATGGGCACAATATGTACTGCATACACAACCTGCATACACAACCATAAACTTAATATTTGTTTTATGCACTTTTGTCAGGGTATGTCTACCTCATTGTCTCAATACATATGTAAAAGCCAGTTTAGAAACAGCAACACTATTCAGGTCAAATTTGAAAGCAAATTAAAGCCAGACAGTAGCCAATTACAGTGTCCCCATAGCCTTTGAACTCTTCCATATCAGAATACGTGAATGACTGAATGAGATCCCATACTCCACAGACTCTCTGGTCTTCCTCGTCACAGCGTGCACTAACGTGTCCTGGCCCGTGCCGATGGCATGCCCATCTCCCCTGGCACAGTTCTCGGTCTCCTCATCAATCACGGCGCCCAGGCTGCTCTCCACATACTGACGCAGGTACTTCACAAACTCGTAGCTGGACCACAGAAAAGAGAAGAAATTAAATCAGTGCTTCCCAAGCCAAGCAAATAAACCCTCAGACGACAGGGACAAATTAAAAAGAGCCAAATGAGAGTGTCAGACATTCCAGACACTTCAATTTTAAAAGGCAAACAGCAGCCAACACCATGATTAAAAACCTCAATAAAATGTATTAGCTCTCGTATAAATGAATGAAGTTTTGCATAAACTAATTAAAAGATTGCGAACGATTTGGCTTTTTTTTTATACAGGATCCAAGTACTACTTTACTGGTGTTAAAGAGAATAATGAATGACAAAGTTTGTAGATTTTTACAATGTATACTTGGACTTTAACTTCTGGCCACAGAAATGTGTAAACATCATGATCTATAACTAGACAGCACAGTTGGTTTCATGGTCTTCTTTCCCCTCATGCGCGTGCTTAATGAGTGCTCTGGCTTAAACAGTCAGGCTATCTCTCCCACACTTGTAAAAGTTGAATGCTTTCACTGCCAGTGTCTCTCACTTGTGGAAGTTCTTGTCAGTCTCCTCCAGGTGCAGCAGGATCTCCTCAGCGCACTCGACAGACGGGGCTCCAGAGATGCGGTCCTTGGTGGTCTTCAACAGCTGCCTGAGGAGAGACTGCAGCTCCGCCTCGTCCTCCACCGAGAACTGAGACATTGCCTCTGCCTGATGCTAAGGAGTCAATAGGCTTTCTGCATAAAATGAATGCACAAAGAAAGAAAGAAAAACAGATTAACAATGTGAAACCATTTGGACATTCAGAATAGGGGGACTGTGGGTTGCAAGTTGCTGTAGATGCTGTGATGGAGAGACCACAAGATTTTAAGATGGGTAGACAAGGTTCTTCCAAATGTTTCTAGACATACAACACAATTTGTATTTGCAGATGGTCTAACCTCATAAGCATCACTAATGTAACAAACAGTCAAGCATGTTGGTCAGGACATTAAGCAAGTTTATATCTAGGCCTAGTAATGGCTCTAATTGACTTATCAGTTTGTATTATCTGACCATGTAATTGCATGTATACATTATAGAGTAGTCTGCAGAGGACTATCACAGACACAGAACGTTTCCCTATGTCACTCCTATGTTTGTGCTGCTACAAACGAAGGAAGGATAACGTTAGCATTTTACCATTAGCAACCTACCAAACATTTGCTTTCTCCATGCATCTAGTAAGTACAATTCTCGACTCGACTAATCTGGCAAGCAAATATCAGGATCCAGACTGCAACTACTATAATTTATCTCACTCATGTTAGCTCATTTCTTTGCAACCAACCGATAGGTTACGTTATTTAGCTCTAAATATATGCAGCTATCCTAGCCACCTAGCTAGTTATTTTCTCCCAGTTTATTTTCTCCCTTTCTAACTTTTAACACGAACTATAACAGACAGCCAAGATAGGACGTTCCGAGCAACAAGGTCAGATGTTGATGCTGTGTTGAATGTCAGCGAGCAACGACTACTTCAAAGGCGAGAAGACACTAGTAGATACCATTAGCTTGCTTCAGGTACCACTGGCTTGTATCAACTGCAGTCTCTATGGAAACAGCATGGCACGGTGCACTATGGGAAACTCCAAACTGTCCAACTTAGATGCTGAAAGTTGCATTAGGAAAGCCATTCAAAGCGAAGAAAGGCATTACAGTGACGTAATACGGTAAACTAACAATGATTCCGCAATGAGCTGTGCGGGATAATAGTTATTACAACTGTCTGATCTGGTGCTATTACTGTCTGCGACTTTAAGTAGATGTCATCTAAAGGTCACGTGGTCCGGTTTGCCCAGATCTCTTCCGGCATTGATGTGCAAGCCTCTCTGAACTGTAGCTACTGTTTGTCATCTAAGATTTCTTACATTATAACAATTGTTTTAATTCGATATTGAAATACGTATATGTTGAGTGTTCGGTTGATGAGCTTATAGGACTTAACATAGTCGTACCATCGTAAAAACGCTGCTGTTTACATTTCCTAGCTTGCCAGTTAGTTAAACCTAAACTCGTGACGAGTATGGCTGCGGTGGACAGCTTTGACCTTTTGTACAGAGAAATTGCGCGGTCCTGCAATTGTTATGTAGAGGCGCTAGCTCTGGTCGGTGCATTGTACACAGCCAGAAAAGCAGCCATTGTATCTCGGGACTGTTATAGGCTGCTTAGGCTTCATTTCATACCTCGACTATTCAATAACAGAGACCTTGTGCGGTCATATGGAGAATGGGCTGTCATTTATGGTGAGAGATTATTGTTTTTCAAACTGATTTGATGAAATGAGTTTCATGTTGGGTGTATAGCATGTATCTATATGAAGTCTGTTTTTCTTGTATATTTTTTTGACATATAGGATCATCAGAGACCGTGGCAATAGCATATGCCGAGGAGCTGGCCAGGCATGGCATCAACATCATTCTGATCAGCCCTGACATCAGAACTCTTTCCAGCACAGCCAAGGGCCTCTCTGAGGTCTATGGTGTGGAGGCCATCTTGGTTGAGGCAGATTTCTGCCATGGTCAGTCGGTCTGTAAACCTATCCAAGACGCCATTAGGGACAAGGAGGTAGGCTTTGTGGTGAACAGCCTAGACACCTCTCTGGACCTCCGTCAGAGCTTCACTGACCTGTCAGAGGGAAGGCTATGGGACATGCTGAACAGGAGCATCACGGCAGCCAGCCTGGTGACACGCCTGACCCTGCCTGGGATGGTGAAAAGGAGGAGAGGGGCGGTGGTGAACATCTCTTCGGGGGCCTGCATCCGACCCATCCCCGACAAGACCACTCTCGCAGCATCCACGGTCAGTTTCAGAAGCAGATTAGAGTCACAGATAATAGCCATTGTTCTAAATCTTATTAATCTAATGTAACAAACTGTCCAAACAACAGCTTTTTCTTGTTGCTAAAACCTCAAACTGATTTGATGAAACATCTTATGTTGGGTGTATATCGTGTCTCATGAGTTATTCTTGCATTGTTTGACCAAGTGCACCCACGCAGTATTCATTGTCAGATTCAGAGGCAGATTACAGTCACAGATAACGGCTATTTGCATTCCCTTCACCTCGTACGCATTTGAGTGGCACCCTTTGCAGAGTCATTATTCCAAACAGTCTATCACGGCACAGAACGTATACAGAGCGTGAATTCCCATAGAAGCAAGGGCAATACCCTTCTAAACTTCCCAAAAGCAATCTAAGTTTTTAAATTAGCTTGAAGGGTTTGAACGCAAAAGGTGCAAACAATTTCCCTGAATGCGGAAGTTTTTACTTTTGAAGGGACAGGCAAGGACAACCAAGCACAAACGCTTGTTTGCTGTTGAAGTCTAGACACAAACCCCTGTAGATTGCCTCTGCTTCTCATTACTGTGTTGTACCCCCTTCTGACAGGCTTACTTGGACCACTTCAGCCGTGCACTACATTATGAGTATGGCCACCAGGGCATCTTTGTGCAGAGCTTGGTCCCTTGTCGCGTGGCCTCGCAGGGGCCCGATGAGGGGGGTCGGGTGGTGACGAGCAGCTGGCTAGTTCCTTCAGCTCAGGTCTACGCCCGGCATGCGGTGTCTACCCTGGGCATCACCCACCGAACCACAGGCTACTGGCCACACTCGGTCCAGGTACAGTGCATTTGTTAAAAGGCACCACAGACACATACCTTGACCACTTAGACATGTAACAAATGGGTTGGTTTTATGTTTTTGTAAAGGAATCTTATTAAACTGCTTATTTTTCTCTCTCCCCCCCTCTCCTTCTTCCTTCCTCTCTCTCTCTCCCCCTCTCTCTTCCTCCCTCTCTTCCCTTACATTTTCCTGCAGCTTGGACTGGCCCATTGGATGCCTGAGTGGATGTGGATGTTGGGGTCCCGTATGCTGGCTACCGCAGCCTGACAGACATTTCCACCCATCCTCTGATGACCTTTCATGATTCTCCTTATTGTGCTGCACTGAACCATTAGGTATAAACCTCCCTCAAGTTTAAGAACACATTTGAGAGCTGAGTCAAATGGAGTCTGGTGAAGAAATATCTCCATAAAGGAGAAGCTAAAACATTAATTTTGTTCATCATGCATCCTTCCATAGAGGTTGTTGTGACTCATTATATCTATTTTTAAACCCACTATGATTCATGTCTTAAGGATGCGTTAGTATGCAGTGTTCATTTACAGCGGCACTACAACAATTATTTTCTCTCATGCAAAAAATATACACAAAATACATTTGGCATCAGAGACCATTCCTTGGAGGTAACGTGTTTATTTCTCCTGTAGACGTGGTTTGTGGGAATTGATTGAACGATTTAAGGAAGAGTGTTTTACTCTTTAGATGACTAAATCGTTTCAAAGAATGATCAAGTGGATTTTCTTTGGATTGACTGTGGTTTCTTTGAGAAACCGTACTATTGAAGTTGGTTTGACTTGAATCATCTACATAGATTCAGTTGTGTTATAAACAACTATGGAACTACTGGAAACAGACTTGTGTTGACTTCACATGAATAGAAATAGCAGTGCCATAAAAATGAATAACAATTCTATATTTATAGCGGTATGGTGTGATAATGTGATACCAGTGATAATCTCATATACAGGCTCTGATTTGTGTATTGCTAAATGCAATAGATCTCTAGCAGACTGGTTGGAAGGTAAATCTATCTTTACTGTGCTTCTGTCATGAGTATTTGGAGAATTTCAATAAAAAAGTTTGATGCTTCACATGTGTTGTGGATGTGAATTGTTTTGTATGTACCATTGAGATAAGTGCAATTTGTGATAAAACGACGAATATTTACAAATATGGCTCCAAGCATGGTATGGGAGTTGTAGTTTTTATTTTGTTTTGGCTGGAGCCACAGCAAGACAAGTTCGAGTCACTTTATTCCCTGCATCCTCGAGGTCCTGCTGCCACACTGAGATCGCCTGTGCCAAGACCTGGCACTCACATTTCTCTCTTAGGTAAGCGTAACTCCAAATATCGCAAACCAGTGCATAACAATGTTTATTATAATGACATAATATTTGTGTGTCATAGCAGTATTTTTTTGTTTACACATTTACAGCTGTACATAGTGTAATCAACTGTATTTGATTACAGTGTTTTGGTAGCAAAGCGGCAGATAACTACTTTAGGCTCTGAAATATATATATATATATATATATATATAGAATATGTATGTTACTCAAGCCATATGTTCATTAATGTTTTTAAACAGATTGTTGAATTTGCAGTCAAGTAATTGAGTGGCTTTAAGTAGATTAATAACTCATTAAATGTCTGTTTCTCAAGCTTGAAACCAAAGTGGATCAAGTGAGAGTTTGTTTTCGCATAAAAGTAGCAAAAGTAGCACCCCTTTCCTTTTGGATTAAAGTCCTCTACATAGCCTACAACACATTCCACCGGTCTGCCAAGAGGGAGATGTACTGGATACTTAAGAATCGACATGTATTACTATGCATCCTAATTTAAAATGGCCACACTTTTTGCTTTTTAATTGGAGTTTTACTTTTAAATGTACTTTTAATTAAAATGGTGGTAAAATATTTCAAAACCCAGTAACTGCTTGGCAGTTTCTGGGAAGTTGGAGATTATGTTAACCGTATAAAGAAATGTTTGGGTTTCATCAAGACTAAAGCCTTGATTTACACCAGACTTGAACTAACTGTTCTTAAAACGAGATAGAGTTGTGGATCCTGGTTTCATCAATCAGCAGAAATGTGTTGGTGCAAGAGACTGATACTGTCATCAGTTGTCAGAGCTCAAGTACAGAACCCTCTAAGTAAAGTAAACATAGGGCAAAAAAAAAGAGATTGTAGGTCATTGTGTTCCCAGTTGCAATCCCTTATTTGTTGAAATCACAACATTTTATGTCCCTTCTTTCTGTGTCTGAAGATATGCCCCCCTCTCCCCTTCTTCTTTCCCTCTCAAACCCCTCCAGGTTCCTCCCCATTTAAAACAGCTAAACTGGATATGGGTGAGTGGGACTTCCTTGGCCGGCTGCTAGATAAAGTGCAGTCCCATTCCACGGTGATTGGGAAAATCTGGCTGACTGTCCTTTTCGTCTTCCGCATCCTGGTCCTAGGGGCCGGCGCAGAGAAGGTCTGG
Source organism: Clupea harengus (assembly GCF_900700415.2). Taxonomy (NCBI): domain Eukaryota; kingdom Metazoa; phylum Chordata; class Actinopteri; order Clupeiformes; family Clupeidae; genus Clupea; species Clupea harengus. Next base: position 22,789,622 of record NC_045166.1, read on the forward strand.
GGCGATGAGCAGTCGGACTTTGTCTGCAACACGGAACAGCCGGGCTGCGAGAATGTGTGCTATGACGACGCCTTCCCCATCTCGCATGTGCGCTTCTGGGTGCTGCAGATCCTGTCCGTCTCCACGCCCACGCTGGTCTACCTCGGCCACGTGCTGCACGTGGTCCACATTGAGAAGAAGGTCCGCGCCCAGATGAGCAAGCAGATCCCAGATCAGCAGATGAACATGTTCCTCATGAAGAGCTACAAGGTGCCCAAGTACAGCAAGGACGACGGGAAGGTGAGCATCCGCGGACGCCTCCTGAGGAGCTACATCATCAGCCTTTTCATCAAGATCCTGCTGGAGGTGGCCTTCATCCTGGGCCAATACTACCTTTACGGCTTCACCCTAGATGCCCGCTATGTCTGCAGCAAGTCCCCCTGCCCGCATCAGGTGGACTGCTTCCTGTCCAGGCCCACAGAGAAGTCCGTCTTCATCTGGTTCATGCTGGTGGTGGCCTGCGTTTCGCTGCTTCTCAACGTGGTCGAGATGGGCTACCTGACCGTCAAGAAGGTCAAGGAGTGTTTGAACCGGCGGCAGGACTACACGGTCACGCCTATCACTCCAGTTTTGGAGCACCGGGATTTCAAGGCCAAGGACGAGGTGATCGAGAACTGGCCGAACAGGGAGGGGGAGCCGCAGAAGAAGGAGCAGGTGACCAGGAGTGTGGCGTCTGAGGACAACAGCGCTAACATGGAGGAGGTACACATCTGATCCAGCCTGCAACCAGGGCAGCCTCTGCAAACACAGGGATCTCCCATGCACCCTGGCCAGTGTAAACATTGGCTGAGAGGGGTCGCGTGTCTGGCTTGAGTGTGTCCAGGGGTAATGCCTCAGTGGCTTACAGTAGATTGTAAACATAAGCCTTTTTGGTTTTGTAGCAGCTAGGATTGCATAACAGCAGACATAACTGTTTTTTCTTTTTTTTTCTTTAGTTTTGTCCTTAGATAGATTTGTGTGCGGAATCTTGTGTGATGTATTATTTTCAAATAAAATTCACGTATTTGATTGACTATGAACCTTGAGTGTGTGATTTCACTTGAAACCTTCATAGGCTGTGCAAGTGTTATTATAGGGACTCTTCGTTCGTTACAGAGTCTGTTAAAGCACCCTGAATAGTGACAAGACTTTCGAAGGACATGAGTGAACCTCTGTACAGCACAGAGCACATAATTACTAATCCAAAGGTGCTGAAGTGAGTGACAGCTTGCTTAACCAATGCTTGCGGCCCAAAACTCATAAATGACATTCATTTTTCTGTTATCCTGCTGAGATAGAGAGTATAGATAAATACCAGTGGTTTGGCTTTATGAAAAAAAAAAAAACATACGTGCCCCTCTGTCAATCATTAACTGAATCAACTGAATGACCGGTGAACAACTGCGTTCAAAATCCAGCCTCTCTTTTGCAGATCAGACGTGACGGTTAGCCATATTCAGGGGTATTTCGCAATATTCACATGGGCCAAAAACTCAAGGTTCAACCCCAGCAGGTCATTAGTTGGGTTGAAGTTGTTCAGGAGGCAAGAGTTGGTTTCAGCTCAAGGTAAGCTACCAAAAATGTTACTTGTCTTATTCACTGGTAATTGAAGCTTGTTGATTTCTACAATTAAAGGTAATCATATTACTATTGACCGCTGACAATATGAAAATAATCTACAGAAAGAATATACTGTATATAAAAAAAGAAACTTTTGACTAAGTTTAGTGATGATTGTTCTTTTGTTGCTGTCTTGTTCTGTCTTTTCTCTAATTATCCCATAATAGTGGAGCCATGGGTTACCATTGTCAGAAAATATGTAATTTACAAAAGCAACTGTCAAAATCTGTTCTGATCTTGATTGATTGATTGATTTATTTATTTAAGCCTCGGAAAAAACATTGAGGAATAAGACCCTCATTTACAATGGTGCCGAGGGTACAATGAATAGTTAATACATTGGAAAATAAAATAAAGAAATACAATTAAAAAAAAAAATAAATATGCATATAAAATAGTACAGGAGTACAAGGGAACGATGATAAATAACAATTTTGAATATTCAGTAAAATACTATGGTTGAGTCAACAGTTACAATCATTGCACGAGAAGTCAGTTGTACATGTGATAAGATTTAAGAAGAATTATCTTAGTGAAATAAATGAGCACAACCGTAAAGATTTTTGGACCTCATTCCAGATGTAGGGTGCCTTATAACAGAAGGCTGTCTTCCCCAATTTGGTGTTATTCTTCAGGTTAAACACCTAAAAGGGATTTGTATGATGCTTTTATTGATACTGAGGTTTTTTTTATCTCTAATTCTTAACATTTTTGTGTACTGTAGAATCTTTCTATCGGTCTTCTATTAATATTTGAATATTAAAATTCAAAAAGTGTGTACTTTGGAACTGCTCTATCAGCTTTACTTGATATTACACCAACGTCTTTCTATTCTGTTTGTTTTTACATAGGAGAAACTGAACATCACAGAAAATGGGAGATCTAGGATTCCTTTCAAAGCTGCTGGAACAAGTCAATTTCCACTCCACAGTCGTCGGGAAAGTATGGATGACCGTTCTCTTTTTGTTCCGGATCATGGTTCTAGGAGCCGCGGCAGAGAGTGTGTGGTCGGATGAACACTCTAACATGGTGTGCAACACGAACCAACCTGGTTGCGAGAACGTGTGCTATGACTGGCAGTTCCCCATTTCCCACATCCGTTTCTGGGTGCTGCAGATCCTCTTTGTGTCCACCCCAACCCTGATGTACCTCGGCCACGCCATGCACATCATCTCCAAGGAGAACAAGCTGAGGGACCGGATCCAGAGGCATGAGGAGAACGTGAAGGCGCCCAAGTACACAAACGACAAAGGGAAAGTGAGTATCAGGGGACAGCTGCTGGGCAGCTACCTCACGCAGCTCTTTTTCAAGATCCTCCTGGAGATCGGCTTCATCGTGGGCCAGTACTACCTCTACGGCTTCATCATGGTGCCCATGTTCTCCTGCTCCAGGGATCCCTGCCCATTCACGGTGGCCTGCTACATGTCCCGGCCAACTGAGAAGACCATCTTCATCATCTTCATGCTGGCTGTGGCCGGCTTGTCCCTGCTGCTCAACGTGGTGGAGCTCTTCTACCTGCTCTGCTCCAAGTGTGCCCGTGGCCGCCGTAACCAACGCCTCCGCAACACCACCCCCCCACCCAGCTGGAGCCCTCATGCGGATGTGGACACCGTGGCACAGAACAACATTAACACGCACTTTACTGACGGCCAGAGCCTGGGAGGGAGCCTGGATGGGGCCAGGGAGGAGAAGAGGCTGATGGAGCGTCACTGAAGTTTATGTGAATGTGTGTATATGTGTTATGTACATATGAGTTATTCAACACAAGATGTCTTGAAGTTTTTATCTATTCTTGTTTGAGAAGAGACTTTATTTTTATCTTAGTCCCTATGATATCACTGAGATGTAAGACGATTGTTGGTATTAGTGTTAATAAAACCTTGTATTTTTGATTATGTGCTGCCTGTTGTAAATCAGTTTTAAGTTATTAAACATGTCATGTGTAAGTAACATTTTTGCACAGTATTTGTATTTACCTCACAAGACATGTCTGGAACATAAAATTTAGATCTGTATCAATTTGGAACTATCATGCTAGTTGTTGTTACGATGTAGAACTTGTATAAACATTCAAAACTAAACCTTATGGTGAACTGTGTAAGTTTGAAAGTATAATGTGGATCTTTGATACTGTTTTCAATAAATAAAACATCCAATATGAGTTCTGTTGTGAAGCCTTTTTAAATGAACATATGGAGATCAATCCACCTGAACATGGTCTAATAAATCTTCCAAACTTCCAAATAAATCAGTATAGTAGATACCTAAAATTAGAAGACAAAATTATGTTTAAAAACGTTTTTGTACGTTGATGTTTGTAATAATCAAAAGCTCAGATATATACAATAAAAATGGTGATCTGCAAATAAGCACAGCAAAGAAGTATATTTCATTGCAGGATATTTGTTTTCACACATGACATGCATTAAAATACATAGCTTTGCATGTAATAGCTAAAACACTTAAAGCATTATGGAGTGTTGGTCTAAAACTAGTTAACTACCTAAAAAGCATGCAAAAACATGGCAAATACTACCAACAGCACTGATGACACTGATAAAAGCTTGCTGACATGCAATATTGTTGCCAATATCGTGCTGTGAAGGCCTCTTTAAGTGTTCCTACCCAAACAACAGAACTACATATTGCATAGTGAGAATGACAGGTGTGTTAATCTAATAATTCACATGACCATATTCCATCAAATTTAATTTAAAGATGATGCCAAATGAAGTTGTTAATACAATACACATCTCAAAAAGTAGCAAATTGTTGCTTTAATAACTAATATTATAAAAACATATGACTATATACAATAATACAAATCCACTGTGATAAAAATGGGTTCTCTGAGAGGTATGTTCTAAAGGCCAGACCATTTCATGCGTTCACTAGAATCTAATTTTTTCGGATTTATTCGCAAAATTCTTGCTTATCTCAGCGCTGTCAGTCATTGACTAGTGTATGTACACATACTCTTGACACAGACCCTTTTCCTCGTGTTTCTGATTTATCATTTGTAGATGTCGACGTGACAGACTGCCTGTGCGCAGGACTTGTGTAACTTCTTAGGTAAAGTTCAAGGTAGACACCAGATACGGACATTTGATCATTCAGGCATCTGACTCTGCAGTGTGTGATTTTTGATGGAAGCAAGCAGATCATAAGGTAAGGCATTACATTTGCCTTCATTTCCTTCATGCCTTCTTTGCTTTTCTTACACCATATAGCTCCCGTGTCTAGGATACTTAAAAGGTGTGTCATTATAGTTGAATTGTTGACTAGATGTATTAATTTTACCTGTGTAGCAAAGAACAGACAGTGTAGAAAATGAAGATGACTGAGAGTCTGGGATAAAAAATATATTTTTGGCCATCAACAATTATACATTTTTTCTTAGGCTGTCATGTTTTTGCTGTTGAAGGTTTTAGAAAAGTGTTATGTATATCTTTAATTAGGGTGGCATGCACAGATTAGTTGTTTCAATGTACATGGTAAATTGTACTGTCCGTGTGGGTCTTGAGTTAATAAATGCTAACAAACATACAAATACTGATAGTTGTATGGTTTGTTCTAATGAAATGTTTTTTTCAGATGTTTCTCTTAGAGCAGAAAACTTGTTCTAGCATATCTGTTCAATTTCAAACCCATGATGTAACCCATGTAAATAGTTGTGATTATTTCACCTGAATATTCCAAAGACTATGTTAGGATGTGCAGCAATAGGATAGTAGTAGTATTAGGGCATTTAATTAGCATTTGAATGAGAAGGAGACAGAACCATCTAAGCAAACCTTATCTTTCTCCACATATCTTTATCACAGCACAGTATTTCTGTGTGAGCTATTGCCTGTGATTTCTTTCCTAGTTTCTCTAAATATTAATTTTGTTTCATAACCTTTTTGCTGTTTTCCTTCAGACAGGAAAGCCTAGGATATCAGACAAAATGGGAGAATGGGGATTCCTGTCAAATTTATTGGAAAAGGTGCAATCCCACTCCACCGTCATCGGGAAGGTTTGGATGACCGTTCTGTTCGTCTTCAGGATCATGGTGCTGGGGGCTGGCGCAGAGAAAGTCTGGGGTGACGAGCAGTCCAAGATGGTTTGCAACACAAAACAGCCTGGTTGCAAAAATGTGTGCTATGATCAGGCCTTCCCTATCTCCCACATTCGCCTCTGGGTGATGCAGATAATCTTTGTGTCGACCCCGACCTTGATATACCTGGGTCACGTCATACACATTGTGCACAAGGAGGACAAACTCAGGGAGAGGTTACAGAATGAAGCCGGGAGGCAAGGGTTGAAGATGCCCAAATATACGGATGACAAAGGAAAAGTTCACATCAGAGGCAGCCTCTTGGGCAGCTACATGACCAGCCTGGTGTTTAAGATTATTCTAGAGGTTGCGTTCATCGTGGGTCAGTATTACGTCTACGGCTTTGTGTTCGTGCCCCGGATAGAGTGCGAAGGGGAGCCTTGCCCCTTCAAGGTGGAGTGCTTCATGTCACGGCCCACAGAGAAGACCATCTTTATCATCTTCATGCTGGCGGTGTCCTGTGTGTCTCTGCTGCTGACGGTGGTGGAGATCTTCTACCTGCTGTGCAGAAATTGCAAGAAGAGGCCCAACTACAGTGGAGCGCAGCAGATGATCACTATGTCAGGTTACAGTGCAGGGAAAATGTAACATTGCACTCGACTTCAGTGGTCACACAAGAGAATGCAGGCCACGCAGACACAGTAACATTCATCACATAGTGTATTGAATGAGACAGTGATGTACGTCGCTTTGGACAAAAGCGTCTGCTAAATGACTAAATGTAAATGTAATGTAATGATTTACATTTATTTGTTTACCCAACTGGGTATCCAACAAAGGATTAATGTGGATAAGTACAGAATGGATAGAATGAACAAATTAAAAGTAGATTTATTTATTTGCTGTTTTTTTACCTCATGGGAAGTCTTGTTTCACATTTTTGGTTATCTGTTGACAGGTTTTGAATAATACTAATGGTCCTTGTGCATCACATGTCTGTTTTTCATTGAAGTAACACTTGGACATGGTTTTGTACCTGGTGGCATCAAGATTTATTTTGTTTATGTTGATAATATGATGAGACTGTTTAGAGAGGCAAGACTATTTAAAATTAAATTGTATGTGAAGCAAGGGGAAAGTCTTTGTTCCTTATGAAGGTCTGTAAGAAAAGTCACATATGAAGTCAAATATTGATTTGCCTAGCAATTTAGCCAACATTCAGCTGATTTCCAAATGGACTTTCACACATAAGTTTTTGTGCACCTTGTTGTCATGATCACTACTAAACAGTAATCATTAATTGTACATAAAATTTAACATTTCAAACAATTACTCAAATATTGAAATATTTAACAATGTTAATAGAAAATTGTGATGCAAATACATTGTTTTGTGTTTTTATATTTATAATATTTGTTTTGTCATTTGTCATTTCTTAAATAAAAGAACCCATTAGAGAAAGTTAGCACCTTTCTTCTTTCTTTGTCACTCATGATCAGATTATACTATGGTTACATCTACATTCCCATAGCTGTTCATACATTAGCATCTCACGCCATCAGTGTGTAGCGCCCACAAGTGGTGACACAATCGCAGCCATGGTTACCCAGTATACCCACCATACATTGGCTGTCTGATGGGAAGGTGACCCCCCAACACTTCTGTACTGACCAGATCCAAAACTACTTAGCTTAAGCGATTTCCAGGAGCTATAAGATGATCTCACTGCAGTCAATGAGTTCATTGTTATCATACTCATAATCTAATCATCCATGTGATGTTCTTTTAGAGTTTGAGTGTGTGCCTCATTTACTGCAGAAACTGTATCCTCATACAAATGGTGGCTTGAGACTTGGCATTTCAAACTTAAATTTTATACATTACAGATTTTTTTGTCTAAAACTAGCAAGCTATTTCACTGATTTTTAGTCAACGTATCATATCAAATACTTAGACTTCACTGATCCACATGAAACTTGGCATGATTGTAGACCCACATGTCTGATACGGAATATAAGGTTTGTGGCCCAAGGTGGGGGGTCCCTCTGTGCTAGCGCCCCCTGAAGTGGGGTAGGCGCGAAGCACTTTTTGGGCAATAGCTTTGGATTCTGGAAGGTGCATTACTCTAACTCATTACGATTCATGTGGAGTGGTTCTACCTACTGAATAATGTTCGAAGCTAAAACCTAGCACTTTACTAGCTAACATCTTGTGATGTAAAGGTTCAGACAAAATTTCAAGCTCTGCATCACTACCACATTCTTTGGACGCAAAACTAATTTGTGGAATCCATTCTCATTATCTCACTTCGTGCGGCAGTCTTATATTACACACCAATACGCGGCCCGTCTAGTTTGTTTCTGTGGCTCTCTTAGACTTTTCCTTTCATTGGCCAGTCTCAAGTATGGTTTTTCTTTGAAACTCTGCCTAGAGGGCCAGCATTCCAGAGCTTCTTCATTGCTGTTGTTGAGACTGGTGGTTTATGAACAAAGTGAAAAAAGTGTGATTTACTTTAAAAAAAAAAAAAAGGACATTCCTTATGAAAGTTCAAGCAGCCTTTGCTTTCGTGGACAGAATTCCTTCTATAACTTCTTGTGTCATAGAATGTACTGTGCTAAATCCCTATCGTACACATCTGTTGTTTGCCATTCATGTGTGGTGAACATCACACTGTCAAGGCTTTTTTTACTTTGTCACTTCACGTCAGTGGCGAATCTGACAGAATTTGAAATGCTTTCCTCAGCAAATTGATATCTGCGAGAACTTTATATGAATTAATTACACAGCATGACAGCCCTACTTAAAAAGTATACCTTCACCATGTTGCTTAAAAGTTTCTGACCCTCAGTAATGTGCACTTGTTTTGTTTTAATGGCATATTCTTCCCTGCTGAAGCCTGTCAGGGCCCCGGCGAATCTCAGGCTAACTAGCTGAACGTGCATGTCGTGCCTGTTTCACTTCATGCAGGCCCTTTGCAATGTTTGGGTAGATAACTCAGGCCCTTCCCATCGGATAGCTGCTCTGTCAACACAGCGTTAACAGATTTGATTATTTCTGTGTGGATGTGGTGAAAGATAAAGTCTTTGATACATGATGCAGTGTTTTCACTGTGGTGTGACAATCAGGAAACATGTCTTATCTGATGTTTGGCCAGGCTAGAGCCAACAGCATCCCAACTCCTTGGGTCAGTACGTGTTCTCGTGCAGCAATCACGTCACCACCAGACAAATAAGCCAAGGGGTCACTGTGTGGTCTTGTACAAGCAATCCTGAAGTATGAGTACATTCACATCTTAGATGTCAGGAAAGACTCAGTGGTTACAGTAATGAATGACTCATTAACATTGGTCGAGAGGTGAACAAATGAAGGTGAGAAAGAATGACGATACAACTCAACTTTGGCCTTGCCATACAATTCTGTTGGATTTCAGACATTTCTCACTCAGCTTATTAGCTTCAAATAGGTAGAGGAATTTCCTTAAAGGCACAGTGTGTAGTTTTGTAGTGGCATTTATGAGTAGAAGTGAAATATAGTATTCATAATGATGTTTTCATCAGTGTATACTGACCTGTAAATATGAATCATTGCGTTTTCGTTAGCTTAGAGGAAGCGGGTCCTCATCCACAGAGTCCACCATGTTGTACTGCCATGTTTCAGTAACCCATAATGGACAAACCAAAACACTGGCTTGTGATAGGGCTTTTTGTGTTGTTATAGCAATTGTCGGCCACCCTAAGTACTCGCAATTCAACAACCTTAACACTACATGCCACTAAAAACTACACACTCAAACTCTAAAAGAACATCATTACATTTACATTTACATTTAGACATTTAGCAGACGCTTTTGTCCAAAGCGACGTACAAGGGAGAGAACAGTCAAGCTAAGAGCAATAAATACTACTTTACATGAGAATTAGAAAAACAACGACCTAGAAAAAAGGAAAAAGAAGTGCAGGAATGTAACTGCTGAAGTGCAAGTTAAGCGCTAGTCAGGTGCCAGTTAGGAGGGGAGGTGCTCTCTGAAGAGTTGGGTCTTCAAAAGCTTCTTGAAGGTAGAGAGGGACGCCCCTGCTCTGGTAGTACTAGGCAGTTCGTTCCACCAACGTGGAACTACAAATGAAAATAGTCTGGATTGCCGTGCTTGCACGGACGGCAGTGCCAAACGACGCTCACTAGACGAGCGCAGCGTCCTGGGTGTAACATTTGCCCTTACAAGAGCATTTAGGTAGGTGGGAGCAGAACCACATCACATGGATGATTAGATAATGAGTATGATAACACTGAACTCATTGACTGCAGTGAGATCATCTTATAGCTTCTGGAAATTGCTTAAGATAAGTAGTTTTGGATCTGGTCAGTACATAAGTGTTGGGGGGGGGGGGTGGTCACCTTCCCACCAGACAGCCAATGTACAGTGGGTATGCTGGGTAACCATGGCTGCCATTGTGTCACCACTCGTGGGCGCTACTCACTGATGACGTGAGATGCTAATGTATGAACAGCTATGGGAATGTAGATGTAACCATTGTTGAGGTGTATATTTTCCTGCTTGCTTCACTTCATTTCCCTCGACACCCACCCCCAGGTTCTATCCTTATCCCAGCCAAAAACCAGATGGGTTGTGATCAAGGTTTCTGTGTGTTAAAAGGGAGGTTTTCCCTGCCACTGTCACCTTGGCAGGTTTAGGCCTTGGGCTTTGAGATAATGTCTATTATTAAAGGCACTAAATATAAATTATAAAAATATATATAAATGAATAAAATGTAATTGATTCCATAAAGTAACTGATGTGTTAAACCCATAGAAGTGAATGGGAGTAATGAGGACTGGAAACAGTGAACACTGTCAGCATGAACCGCCTCGTTATGTGATGTGTTTGTTTGTTATGTGCCATTGTGAACCCTGGACTGATGAACAGGGGTCGATCTGTGGGACAGCCACTTCTCTGTTTTGTCAAGTTGAACCCAGAGCTGATCATGTTCCATCCAAGCACTCATAAATTGTGCATACATGGAGAAGCCAGAGCTCCTATTGGACATCTACTCTTTCACTAAAGATTGCAACGGTACAATTCTACATGTGACTTGCCAAACCACCTTCAGGGACCACGGTGTGTATTATTAAACTAACAAATGAGTTGTTTGTAGGGTAAATGGATACTTGATGAAGTGGACGTCATGAGTCACATGAGTGCATGTCCGCTTTTCTTACCGTCAACAGAAATCATTGAGCAAGCACATTATAATTCAGAGCGAGGAGTGCCTTCTGTTGTTCAAAGAGGAACTGAAAGAAACAATATAAAAAAGAACACAATATACTCCACACTTGCAAGAAAGCATTCATTATTTTCCCAATGCTTTCATCATCCAATTAGAAAAGCTTGATTAGCATCTGAAGCCATAGCTATAGATGTCAGTCAATTTATTTCAACCACCTCATGGCGACTCTGTATATCATATAGCAAACATTAAACCTTGATGTTTATTGAATGCGACTGGTCATATTACATCTCATTCACAGGCAGAGCTCTGGGCTGTTAATGGTAGGAGCTGTGGATAGATTCACCTGCACCAACAGCTTTAATGCTGATGCCATCTACTGGTCAGGAAGTTGGGTACGGACTGTCCCATGTGTCATAGATGTTTTTTTCAAGGCCCAATCAATTGTGGGACAATAATCAATTGCTATTTTTTTGTGCTCTTTACGCTCCCGTTTTTGTGTTTGTTCACACTTGATGTGAACATGTAGGGAGGAAAAATATGTATGAACACATGGGAAACTGTACCTATTGAACCTATTAATAGCTTCTGAACTGAACTGAACCTATTAATAGCTTCACAACATCAAGTCATCTCAGATCAATTAACCAACTACAGTGCATTGTGTTAGTCTTTTTATCTTATTATTTATTTTTATTTTGATGAAAGAGGAATATCAACAGACATGCAATACCGTAGACATTAGATATTCTCTCTGGCAAATAAAAGTATGATGACATATAGATATCATTGATTGTCACACAAAATAATAGCCAAACATTTGAAGCATGTAATGATTCTTTGCATTCATTCATAAGACCTTTCTTCTTTTCATAAGACTATCCTCTGTGTGCTGATGCAGCCTTCCATCTCCAATGAAAGCACAAATCCAAACCTCCACAGACTATTACAGACAGACACCAAACAGAACCAGGAGCAAAATCAAGGCTTGCTGTGCTCACATTTTCCCTCCATTTTCTTCAGCCACAGATAGCATTTTATTGTTGAAAGTACAATCGGTACCAACCTCACACGGGCACGGGCAACAATATGTTGGTAATCTCACCCGATAGGACAGGCATCACCTATTCAACACAAGCGCAGTTCATTTAAGTTGTGTGGTGTCTGCAATAGTGGTCAAAATAAAGACCAGTCACAATCTCATAAATCAATCTCATATATCAGTCTCATAAAATATATTTAACTATCAATTTGGAACTCTGATAAACTTCTGAATAGAAGAAGTTGGCAGCATTCATTCTTGTGCAACATTAAATAGTGCAGCATATACAATCAAAGCATTTATCCACAAAATGATCAGAAATAAAACCCACAATATGTCATTTAACTTGATGTATGTAACTAATGAAATAAAGGAGAGTGTGTGTAAAAGAGAGGGAGTGTGTGTGTGCGTGAGCTTGTGTGCTCGAGTGTGTGCTGTCGGGTGTGCGCCAGAAAGAATGTGTGCGTGTGTTCGGCCACTGTAGTTCTGCGTGCATATGTTCCGATGAACAAAGGAACAAGCCTATGTGAAGCGCAAAATTTAAGTGTTCTCTTTGCGTGTGTGTGGTTACATTGAGGCCAATATATGTGTAATCTGTGTGATTACAGTGCCAAGTTAGAAGAGGAAGTTAGAGGAGGGAAATGGTTAGTAATGCATGCAAGACCCTATGTCTCTGGGAAACATAACTATCAATAACCCTTGTTGATGAGCCAAACAGAAGAGTGGATGAAAGAGATTGTAGCTCTGAAGTCGCCGTTGCTATGCAGTGTAGATCGGAGGAACCAGTCACTCCTTTTGTTCAGTTTGCAGAGTTCGTCGATTCGCGATTACTTGCTCCTGTTGTAGAGTTAACTAGCAGACTTTCTGCTGTAGCTGCTCGTGCTAAACCTGTTTAACCTCGTTAGCGGTGCGTTCCTGACTATCGAGAAATCTTAGTCAGTCGTTGCCGTACGACAAAGAGTTCGTTCCGGCAGCAGGTGAGAGAGCGAGGGCCTTCTCTTCCGAGCAGTCGGAGAAGAGAGTGTGCTCTCTAGGAGAGTGGGGTTAGGGAGTGCTCCAGTCAGAGTGCGGAGGGAAGAGAGACCGTAGGTACGTGACTTGTTGTTTTTATCCACTAGGTCAAGGGGCGTAGGTAGGTGACATCAGGCTATAGTTACAGTAATTGATTTGAAAAGAGCCTGACTGTTTACATAGGTTGAGGATTAAACCACATGCAAATTCCTGATTTCACGAATTCCAAGTGTGCCAACAATGTGAAAATCACTGTGCATGGCTGAGTTAATGAAGTGTTCTTCAGCCAAACATCTTGTGATTCAGCCTCTGCTGAAGGTTTTGTCTTTCTCTTCTTTGTTCTCGAATCCTATTAATCTGTTCTCATCTCATTCGTCTATTCATTGTTTTGTTTTTTTAGCTATTCTCTGATCTTTTTCTCAAGGTTGGGGTCGACACAAAGATTATCTGCATCACCCAGAGGCGAATGTGGGAGATAGGAAAATCGTTTTTGTACCTGGGCCTTTGCATGTCACAGATCATCTTGGACTGCTCATCGCTCCCCACACTTTCTGTGCGCCAACCCTAAGCACCATGATCCTGAAGACCAAACAGGATGCTCATTCAAACCTTCCAGATGACGGTGGAGTGGGACTGCACCTTGTTCAATAACTTGGAGAGAAATCCCCAGTCTCCCATTTCATCTGATTTTCAACAACGTTCTGCATGCAAACAGATTGAAAAATGTTTCCGTATTTACAGACTATGGAATTCGTTTTGATGGAACTGCAAAATAGCTATTCTACTGTTGTTCTGTATCATTTGTATCTTTAACATATATTGATGTTTCCTGCTCTGATTGGCTGTTGCATGGTGGTTATTGTGTGAGCATATAAATGCTCATATAGGGGACTGATGGAACTGGAAATATTGCTATTCTGTTGTTGTAAGACATTAACTCCTTATGTTGTATCTGCAACTCATTTTGGATGTGTACTCTGTCTGTTTCACTGAGACCTGAACAAGTGGCTTGTGAACCCTCCCCCCCCCCCCAGATAGGCTCCTTCCTGCTAAGACCCTTTGTGCCATGGTATCACCCCCCTCCCCCCATAGGTGAACCCCTCACCCCTTCCTCTTACCTAAAGGGTGTGGTCATCCCCTCTCCTATTGTATTCTACCTGACTGAAATGTATAAATGCCTACACATTCTGCTATCAGGTAGGCCTTGCTCTGAGCACCAAGCTGAGAGGGGGTCTCCACGCCGAAAATAAACTACAGAAACCTGACTTCAACTCTCCGGTCCCTTCTTCAACTTAAGCGTGCTTATCGATTCCGTCAGTTTCATGAATTAGGCTGTGAAAAGATAGTACTGCTAAACTTCATTAAACAGGTCTGACATAGTACGTAAATACAGTCATCTTTGCTGAAGTGTAGTGTCTTTGCAGAAATTGTGCACGCTACAATAACTTATTTCCATACAATTCATGTTGTCTTGTTCGATTCACAAAAAAGTCTAAATAAACTGAATGTTAATAGTTCAATCACTAAGACAAAGTAAGTTAACATCAGTTAACATCTCATTTCAAATAACATGACAGAAATTGTACTGGCCCAATGACCTCTTTATCACAAATGGCTTGCAAAAGCGATAAGGATGGTCACACCTCCCCTTGGTGACTCTCATTTGACCAAATGAAGGCTTCTTAGAGCACCAGATGCATCATCAAATCCATTGCACTGTGTCATCCCCTAGATGTTACAACACAGGAGCTCTACTCCACCTGCACGTACTTCATCAACTTCCTGTTTTTAGAGGGGACACAAGTTGCACAGTGTTCACATACATGAAGGTTAGAGGATTTGCAAAAAAAAATCAATACATATCATTACTAATACAGAGAGATTTATTTGATTTGTTGGTGAAATTTATAATAATAAATTATAAGGTGGAGCTAAAACTCATAGTTTTATATTAGAGCTATTTACATTTCCTCATTCAGCAGATACTTACACCCACAGTATGGCACAGATATAGACTCTTTGTATATATGTTCCCAGGGTATCAAACTTTGGGCGTTTTCAGCCCTTTGCTCAATCAGTTCGACTTGAAGCAGTTTGCACCTAGTGTTGAACCAGATGGATTGCAGAAACACAGACCCACATAAAGCAACTCATACCTGCAACACCTGGCTCTTGCCCACCTCACACATATGGTCATTAACTGGTGGTTGGTTGAATATAAAATTACATTTGGACCATTAAATCACTCAGTGCCCCATGCACAATAATTTCCAAAACCAACCCTCTAACTCTGAAACCATTTTTAAGAGTATGTTTAAGTGTGATGATTAATTTTAGACTAGTTTTATTACTTTATAACGATAACTCAAGTGTTTGACACACTGTTTGGCAAACTAGAAAATCTTTGACATTTGGCCAGTTCCAGGAAGTGACAAAAAAGGGAAATGTGAAAAAAGCCAATGGTTAAAATCAGACGTGTGTGGGGGATGTCAAAAGGCGTCCCCAGAACTGACTGAATCACTTGCTCATCTGACCATGTCTCAAGTGTTTATAAGACATCAGACATTTCTGTCTTGGTGTCCATTTCCAGATATAGTGCTTATAGTGCTGTCACTGACAGGTGATCAAGTGTGTGAGCTTGCTTTTGAACTCAGCAAGTCAACCAGGTAGGACTTATTTCATATTTCATTTCATAGCTTCCACAACTAGAATTTGATTAACTATATTTTAAAAACTTTTTCCTATCATTATCATGTATTAGGCTATGGTCACGTCACTGTTATTTCAGTTTTAACTACTAGGGGTTAGCCATATCATATTGTTCATGATTTTTCTTTTATACTAATACTTTTATAGCTTTTTTTTGCTTTTCTGACACAGTGAATAGCTTGGGATGCTAGTGAAAATGATAGGTGTGTTTCTTTCTCCTTCACATCCCAATATAACATCTGAGAATTTAATTAAAAACAGCTGCCTACAAAACATAAAACAGTAAAAACCTACAAAATGTTAGTAACATTTACTACAATTAGCCTTGTAAGATCTGCTACTAACAAAAACCTTTCGAGATTTGCAAGGCTATATGAAGAGATCCATGCTGCCTTATGTGTTTTACTAGTCAGAGGCTACAGCTATAAGAAAATTTTAAATGCTGGTTGTTCATCTCTTTGCTAGGCCTTGACCAGACAACATGGGAGACTTTGGGTTCCTCTCCAAGTTGCTGGACAAAGTGCAGACGCACTCCACAGTGGTAGGGAAGGTCTGGATGAGCGTCCTCTTCCTTTTCCGTATCATGGTCCTGGGGGCCGGAGTGGAGAGCGTGTGGAGTGACGAGCAGTCCAACATGGTTTGCGACACCAAGCGGGTCGGCTGTGACAACGTCTGCTACGACTGGAAGTTCCCCATCTCGCACGTGCGCTTCTGGGTGCTGCAGATCATCTTCGTGTCCACGCCCACGCTGCTCTACCTGGGCCACGCCGTGCACGTCATCCACAGGGAGAAGAAGCTGCACGAGCAGATTAGGAAGCCCGTGGAGGGCGTGGTGTTCAAGGGGCCCAAGTACACCGACGACCGGGGCCGGGTGCAGATCAAAGGCGTCCTCCTGCGCAGCTACATGGCCCAGCTTTTCTTCAAGATCCTCCTGGAGGTGGCGTTCATCGTGGGTCAGTACTACCTGTACGGCTTCTTCATGGACCCTAGGTTCGAGTGTGAGCGCTACCCCTGCTTTCATAAGGTGGAGTGCTTCATGTCAAGGCCCACGGAGAAAACCATATTCATCCTCTTCCAGCTAGTGGTGGCCTGCGTGTCCCTGTTCCTCACCATCCTGGAGGGATTCTACCTCCTCTGCAAGCAATTGAAGAAGAAAGATCACCACGTACGCCAGCCTGCCATGCCCTTGGCCATGAACTCCAACAGCATTCCAATGACCTGGCAGCCACGTGCAGACATGGCAGACGCCGTGAACCAGAACAAAGCCAATATGTCCTACGAGGGGGAAAAGCACATTTGATTGATCTCCAAAGGTGCATTGGACAGTTTTTTTTTTTTTTCCAAGTTGGAAAATGAAAACTTGAAAATAAGGCATTTAGTGATCTTCAAAAAGCTTGGAAGCTGGTCATCATCTGATAGCATCTCCTCTGCAGGATATAATGATTTATTTTGTATAAAGAAATGGTATTTCATATTTAAAGATGTCATCTCTCAAAAGGGAAATGTTACTTAAACTGAAACTTACTTCAAATATTACATACTGAAACTTACTCAAACTGATTCATGTTTGTTACTTGATGCACTTTATGAGGTAAACATCAGCACTTAAGACATTAGTTTCTGTGCTACTAACATGTTTTCTTAGGTTTCATATGGATTTTTATATCATTTAATACAAAGAGGAGACTCTCATGCCACATAAAAAGAGACTTTTTGAGATAAAGACCATCAAGTACTTGTTCTACTACTTTTATTGTCTTGTTTGGACCATGTCCCCTCTGCAACCATTCAGCAATAGGAGCTAACGTTCCAAATGGCATTTTAATCAGTGAACCACAGGGTGGCAGCACAACACACAGAGAGGTGAAATCCACGCAGGGCACAGAGCTTTGCACTTCTCAGTTCCCTCTCTTATGTGTTCATACTTCAGCACTGAGATCTATCCCTTAAAACGATCCCTACCTGAAAGACTTTTCACCCCATCTAAATGTCACGTGGGATGAGGTTTAGTTATGGGAAACATCCCAGAAAACACATGTAGATACAAATACAGACAGACAGACAGACAGACAGAAAGAGGAACAGGGAGAGAGAGAGGGGAATAGAGAGAGAGAGAGGGAGGGAGGGAGGGAGGGAGGGAGAGTAGCCAAAACTAAAGAGCTTCACCCAGTATAGCCTTTAGCAGATACGTCCGTGCACACACACGTGCGCCAACTTCCACTTAATAAAGAAACATGGTTCAATGTAAATATAGTATTACACTTCTAAACATGACATGTGTCCCCAAATACCTAACATCATCAACTACACAGTTGGAAGAAAACTAACAGCTCCATTTGAATAAATATTGATGCATTTGGTGAGTAGACATTTCTCTCAGAGCCAATTTTTTACATTGAAGTTCTTGTACTTTTCCTTTTGGATCAGATTACCACTGAATCATTGCTTCAAATGGGCTGACAGGATTTTCATTACCCAATGGCTTCAGATATAAAATATGTCTCTGTATTTACAGACTATGTGTGACGATGTGATCGGGGACACAGAGGATTTGCTAAAAAAAATCAATACATATCATTACCAATACAGAGATATTTATTTGATTTGGTGGTGTAATTTATAATAATATATTATAAGGTGGAGCTAAAACTCAGCCCTGTTTTCAGCCCTTTGCTCAATTATTTCAACTTGAAGCAGTTTGCACCTAGTGTTGAACCAGATAAATTGCAGAAATACAAACCCACATGAAGCAACTCATACCTGCAACACCTGGCTCTTGCCCACCTCACGCACATGGTCATTAACTGGTGGTTGGTTGAATATAAAATTACGTTTGGACCATTAAATCACTCAGTGCCCCATGCACAATCATTTCCAAAACCAACCCTCTAACTCTGAAACCATTTTTAAGAGTATGTTTAAGTGTGATGATTCATTTTAGACTAGTTTTATTACTTTATAACGATAACTCAAGTGTTTGACACACTGTTTGGCAAACCAGGAAATCTTTGACATTTGGCCAGTTCCAGGAAGTGACATAGCAAGCTCAAGTGAGAAAAACATGAAAAAAGACTTTTGTATAATCAAAAAAAGGGAAATGTGAACAAAAGCCAATGGTTAAAATCAGATGTGTGTGGGGGATGTCAAAAGGCGTCCCCAGAACTGACTGAATCACTTGCTCATCTGACCATGTCTCAAGTGTCTATAAGACATTGGACATTTCTGTCTTGGTGTCCATTTCCAGATACAGTGCTTATAGTGCTGTCACTGACAGGTAATCAAGTGTCTGAGCTTACTTTTGAACTCAGCAAGTCAACCAGGTAGGACTTATTTCATATTTCATTTCATAGCTTCCGCAACTAGAATTTGATTAACTATATTTAAAAAACGTTTTCCTATCATTATCATGTATTAGGCTATGGTCACGTCACTGTTCTTTCAGTTTTAACTACTAGGGGTTAGCCATATCATATTATTCGTGATTTTGCTTTTATACTAATACTTTTATGGCTTTTTTTTGCTTTTCTGACACAGTGAATAGCTTGGGGTGCTAGTGAAAATGATAGGTGTGTTTCTCTCACACCCCAATATAACATCTGAGAATTTAATAAAACACAGCTGCCTACAAAACATAAAACAGTAAAAACCTACAAAATGTTAGTAACATTTACTACAATTAGCCTTGTAAGATCTGCTACTTACAAAAACCTTTCGAGATTTGCAAGGCTATATGAAGAGATCCATGCTGCCATACGTGTTAGTCAGAGGCTACAGCTATAAGAAAATGTTAAATGCTGGTTGTTCATCTCTTTGCTAGGCCTTCACCAGACAACATGGGAGACTTTGGGTTCCTCTCCAAGTTGCTGAACAAAGTGCAGACGCACTCCACAGTGGTAGGGAAGGTCTGGATGAGCGTCCTCTTCCTTTTCCGTATCATGGTCCTGGGGGCCGGAGTGGAGAGCGTGTGGGGTGACGAGCGGTCCAACATGATATGCGACACCAAGCGGGTCGGCTGTGACAACGTCTGCTACGACTGGAAGTTCCCCATCTCGCACGTGCGCTTCTGGGTGCTGCAGATCATCTTCGTGTCCACGCCCACGCTGCTCTACCTGGGCCACGCCGTGCACGTCATCCACAGGGAGAAGAAGCTGCACGAGCAGATTAGGAAGCCCGTGGAGGGCGTGGTGTTCAAGGGGCCCAAGTACACCGACGACCGGGGCCGGGTGCAGATCAAAGGCGTCCTCCTGCGCAGCTACATGGCCCAGCTCTTCTTCAAGATCCTCCTGGAGGTGGCGTTCATCGTGGGTCAGTACTACCTGTACGGCTTCTTCATGGACCCTAGGTTCGAGTGTGAGCGCTACCCCTGCTTTCATAAGGTGGAGTGCTTCATGTCAAGGCCCACGGAGAAAACCATATTCATCCTCTTCCAGCTAGTGGTGGCCTGCCTGTCCCTGTTCCTCACCATCCTGGAGGGATTCTACCTCCTCTGCAAGCAATTGAAGAAGAAAGATCACCACGTACGCCAGCCTGCCATGCCCTTGGCCATGAACTCCAACAGCATTCCAATGACCTGGCAGCCACGTGCAGACATGGCAGACGCCGTGAACCAGAACAAAGCCAATATGTCCTACGAGGGGGAAAAGCACATTTGATTGATCTCCAAAGGTGCATTGGACAGTTTTTTTTTTTTTTTTTACAAGTTGGAAAATGAAAACTTGAAAATAAGGCATTTAGTGATCTTCAAAAAGCTTGGAAGCTGGTCATCATCCGATAGCATCTCCTCTGCAGGATATAATGATTTATTTTGTATAAAGAAATGGTATTTCATATTTAAAGATGTCATCTCTCAAAAGGGAAATGTTACTTAAACTGAAACTTACTTCAAATATTACATACTGAAACTTACTCAAACTGATTCATGTTTGTTACTTGATGCACTTTATGAGGTAAACATCAGCACTTAAGACATTAGTTTCTGTGCTACTAACATGTTTTCTTAGGTTTCATATGGATTTTTATATCATTTAATACAAAGAGGAGACTCTCATGCCACATAAAAAGAGACTTTTTGAGATAAAGACCATCAAGTACTTGTTCTACTACTTTTATTGTCTTGTTTGGACCATGTCCCCTCTGCAACCATTCAGCAATAGGAGCTAACGTTCCAAATGGCATTTTAATCAGTGAACCACAGGGTGGCAGCACAACACACAGAGAGGTGAAATCCACGCAGGGCACAGAGCTTTGCACTTCTCAGTTCCCTCTCTTATGTGTTCATACTTCAGCACTGAGATCTATCCCTTACAACGATCCCTAACTGAAAGACTTTTCACCCCATCTAAATGTCACGTGGAATGAGGTTTGGTTATGGGAAACATCCCAGAAAACACATGTAGATACAAATACAGACAGACAGACAGACAGACAGACAGACAGACAGACAGAAAGAGGAACAGGGAGAGAGAGAGGGGAATAGAGAGAGAGAGAGGGAGGGAGGGAGGGAGGGAGGGAGGGAGAGTAGCCAAAACTAAAGAGCTTCACCCAGTATAGCCTTTAGCAGATACGTCCGTGCACACACACACGTGCGCCAACTTCCACTTAATAAAGAAACATGGTTCAATGTAAATATAGTATTACACTTCTAAACATGACATGTGTCCCCAAATACCTGACATCATCAACTACACAGTTGGAAGAAAACTAACAGCTCCATTTGAATAAATATTGATGCATTTGGTGAGTAGACATTTCTCTCAGAGCCAATATTTTACATTGAAGTTCTTGTACCTTTCCTTTTGGATCAGATTACCACTGAATCATTACTTCAAATGGGCTGACAGGATTTTCATTACCCAATGGCTTCAGATATAAAATATGTCTCTGTATTTACAGACTATGTGTGACAAAGTGATCGGGGACACAGAGGATTTGCTAAAAAAATCAATACATATCATTACCAATACAGAGATATTTATTTGATTTGGTGGTGTAATTTATAATAATATATTATAAGGTGGAGCTAAAACTCAGCCCGGTTTTCAGCCCTTTGCTCAATTATTTCAACTTGAAGCAGTTTGCACCTAGTGTTGAACCAGATAAATTGCAGAAATACAAACCCACATAAAGCAACTCATACCTGCAACACCTGGCTCTTGCCCACCTCACGCACATGGTCATTAACTGGTGGTTGGTTGAATAGAAAATTACGTTTGGACCATTAAATCACTCAGTGCCCCATGCACAATCATTTCCAAAACCAACCCTCTAACTCTGAAACCATTTTTAAGAGTATGTTTAAGTGTGATGATTAATTTTAGACTAGATGTATTACTATACAACGATAACTCAAGTGTTTGACACACTGTTTGGCAAACCAGGAAATCTTTGACATTTGGCCAGTTCCAGGAAGTGACATAGCAAGCTCAAGTGAGAAAAACATGAAAAAAGACTTGAGAAATTGTATAATCAAAAAAAGGGAAATGTGAACAAAAGCCAACGGTTAAAATCAGACGTGTGTGGGGGATGTCAAAAGGCGTCCCCAGAACTGACTGAATCACTTGCTCATCTGACCATGTCTCAAGTGTCTATAAGACATTGGACATTTCTGTCTTGGTGTCCATTTCCAGATACAGTGCTTATAGTGCTGTCACTGACAGGTAATCAAGTGTCTGAGCTTGCTTTTGAACTCAGCAAGTCAACCAGGTAGGACTTATTTCATATTTAATTTCATAGCTTCCACAACTAGAATTTGATTAACTATATTTTAAAAACTTTTTCCTATCATTATCATGTATTAGGCTATGGTCACGTCACTGTTCTTTCAGTTTTAACTACTAGGGGTTAGCCATATCATATTATTCGTGATTTTGCTTTTATACTAATACTTTTATAGCTTTTTTTTGCTTTTCTGACACAGTGAATAGCTTGGGGTGCTAGTGAAAATGATAGGTGTGTTTTTCTCACACCCCAATATAACATCTGAGAATTTAATAAAACACAGCTGCCTACAAAACATAAAACAGTAAAAACCTACAAAATGTTAGTAACATTTACTACAATTAGCCTTGTAAGATCTGCTACTTACAAAAACCTTTCGAGATTTGCAAGGCTATATGAAGAGATCCATGCTCCCATACGTGTTAGTCAGAGGCTACAGCTATGAGAAAATGTTAAATGCTGGTTGTTCATCTCTTTGCTAGGCCTTCACCAGACAACATGGGAGACTTTGGGTTCCTCTCCAAGTTGCTGAACAAAGTGCAGACGCACTCCACAGTGGTAGGGAAGGTCTGGATGAGCGTCCTCTTCCTTTTCCGTATCATGGTCCTGGGGGCCGGAGTGGAGAGCGTGTGGGGTGACGAGCGGTCCAACATGATATGCGACACCAAGCGGGTCGGCTGTGACAACGTCTGCTACGACTGGAAGTTCCCCATCTCGCACGTGCGCTTCTGGGTGCTGCAGATCATCTTCGTGTCCACGCCCACGCTGCTCTACCTGGGCCACGCCGTGCACGTCATCCACAGGGAGAAGAAGCTGCACGAGCAGATTAGGAAGCCCGTGGAGGGCGTGGTGTTCAAGGGGCCCAAGTACACCGACGACCGGGGCCGGGTGCAGATCAAAGGCGTCCTCCTGCGCAGCTACATGGCCCAGCTTTTCTTCAAGATCCTCCTGGAGGTGGCGTTCATCGTGGGTCAGTACTACCTGTACGGCTTCTTCATGGACCCTAGGTTCGAGTGTGAGCGCTACCCCTGCTTTCATATAGTGGAGTGCTTCATGTCAAGGCCCACGGAGAAAACCATATTCATCCTCTTCCAGCTAGTGGTGGCCTGCGTGTCCCTGTTCCTCACCATCCTGGAGGGATTCTACCTCCTCTGCAAGCAATTGAAGAGGAAAGATCGCCACGTACGCCAGCCCAGCAGCATTCCAATGACCTGACAGCCACGTGCAGACATGGCAGACGCCGTGAACCAGAACAAAGCCAATATGTCCTACGAGGGGGAAAAGCAACTTTGATTGATCTCAAAAGGTACATTGGACAGTTTTTTGTTTTTAAAGTTGGAAAATGAAATAACTTGAAAATAAGGCATTTAGTGATCTTCAAAAAGCTTGGAAGCTGGTCATCATCCGATCTCCTCTGCAGGATATAATGATTTATTTTGTATAACAAAATGGTATTGACACACATTTCATATTTAAAGATGTCACTTAAATAGTACTTCACTGATTCATCTTTGTTACTTGATGCACTTTATGAGGTAAACATCAGCACTTAAGACATTAGTTTCTGTGCTACTAACATGTTTTCTTTGGTTTCATATGGATTTTTATATCATTTAATACAGAGAGGAGACTCTCATGGCAGAGACCTTGCCACATAAAAAGGGACTTTTTGAGATAAAGACCATCAAATACTTGTTCTACTACTTTTATTGTCTTGTTTGGACCATGTCCCCTCTGCAACCATTCAGCAATAGGAGCTAAGGTTCCAAATGGCATTTTAATCAGTGAACCACAGGGTGGCAGCACAACACACAGAGAGGTGAAATCCACGCAGGGCACAGAGCTTTGCACTTCTCAGTTCCCTCTCCTATGTGTTCATACTTCAGCACTGAGATCTATCCCTTACAACGATCCCTACCTGAAAGACTTTTCACCCCATCTAAATGTCACGTGGGATGAGGTTTAGTTATGGGAAACATCCCAGAAAACACATGTAGATACAAATACAGACAGACAGACAGACAGAAAGACAGAAAGAGGAAAAGAGAGAGAGAGAGAGGGGAATAGAGAGAGAGGGAGGGAGGGAGGGAGGGAGGGAGAGTAGACAAAACTAAAGAGCTTCACCCAGTACAGCCTTTAGCAGATGCACACGCACACGCACACACACACGCGTGCCAACTTCCACATAAAGAAACATGGCTCAATGTAAATATAGCATTACACTCCTAAACATGACATCATCAACTACACAGTTGGAAGAAAACTAACAGCTCCATTTGAATAAATATTGAAGCATTTGGTGAGTAGACATTTCTCTCAGAGGCAATATTTTACACTGAAGTTCTTGCACTTTTCCTTTTGGATTAGATTACCACTGAATCATTGCTTCAAATGGGCTGACAGGATTGTCATTACCCAATGGCTGCAGGATTATGGTTTGTCCGGACACGGAATATAAGGTTTGTGTCCCTGGGTTGGCCTGTCCCTTTGTGCCAGCAGCCCCTGAAGTGGGGTAGTCTCCAAGCACTTTTCAAGCAATAGCCCGACAACAGTTTCACCTAAAATTGCATTGATTTTTATGGCAAGTTGGCCTCTAGGAGGCTCATGACATTCATTTGACTCATTACGACTCATTTGTAGAGTAGCACCACCTAGTGACTAATGTTCAATGCAAAAATGTAACGCTTCACTAGCCATATATACTATAAATTGTAAAAGCAATGGCTATGCTCACAGCTCACCTCGCGTATATAGCCAGACATGTATATTTCAGATCACCATGAAGCTTATATGGTTGGCCATTGTTGGCCAGTGCTGTCTCATAAGCTTTGTGATGGGTCCTCTGTACCACTACCGTAAATACACTTTGCCATGTTTTGTGTCCTACTCAGTTCACAGCACAGTCTTCAGAATGAGCATCTTCATGGTTGTCCTAGCATGTGTGTCAGGGTTGCTGAATAGCACTGGTGTCCTTCACTCACTCTGCAGCAAAAAACGAGTCAAACAAAACAAACATCACCCCTCACAGTTGGAATAACGTCCCTGCCAACCCCCAACTGTTACTGGTAGTCCATTGTCAATTAAGCTGCAAGAAATAATAATGTCGAGCAGGAACGAGAAGCAGGATGTCTTGAGCTAAGAAGCAGGACTGACAGTGCACAGATACGCTAAAGACAAACAAAGGTACTGTACACACTGTCCATTACATTACTGTGTTGTTTTCCACATAAGAGGACAGAGGACAGAAAATCCCTGAAGGAGCTCTGACCTCTGTGCGGTTTGTTCTGCATTATGTGTTATTTCAGATAATACATAGCCTTGGAGACTTCATTTTTCCTTTTGTACAGTATTTGTTTGCAATGCTTCTAAATTGGAAGCGTATAGACCTGGTTAGGTAAATCCATAGGGTACTTTGTGCTAATGGGAACTATGGAGTGGTCATTAGCAGAAGTGAAAGACCAGTGACTTCCGCAATCAAGTTGGTGGAGACATGACATGAGGCGTGTTGAAAATCCTTGAGTCTCACATATAAAACAGGACTTGACCGATATGGTCCTGGTCCAAGATTACAGAGAGGAAGAGCCAACGGGAGAACAACAAGTCAATTTGAGTCAAACGTATAGTTCCTGTCATATATCTCTGTCACGCTGGTTGTTGCAGAGGTAGTTAACAGCCGTGGCTTGTCGCTCCTCAGGTGTGACTGATAGCAGTATGCTAGCCAGCTCTACCTGGGATCACTTCACTGGCTGTGTGTCTCAAATACTCGCTGCCTTAATAACCTAGCTGCACGTACCACGGATTGGAACATTGAAAGTAAAAAAAAAAATGCCCATCCCTACTATAGCCGTGATCAATTGGCTAACGGTTAAGGCATGCTAGGCCATCTCCCATGTCTCAACCCCAAACCAAAATAAACCTGCATTGAATTAAACATTAAACAGACGTTTGTGTCAATGAAAGCGAGCTCCCAAGTAGCCTAATGGCAGTTTTTCTGAATTAACAAAGAAAACGCGTCAGAAAAAGCATTTTGCTTCTGTACAAATGTGCCTTTTTGTTGAATATGCATTTTCCAAAGGGTAAGCAAATCACAAATAAACACATCACAGTGATCAGTGATTAAACGAACATTAGTTTAATGTTTTAGTAATATATATCTCTGCAATGGAAGGATTGATTGAAACACAATTTAAACATTCAGGTTAGACAAATGTGCTCAGGAGAGCACAAAGATGGAGGCCATCGGCACCAGCAGGAGCAGGAGGTTCTTCCCAATGGTCCCAGCGCCGTTACACAGATCTTCCTTGCAGCATTTTGGTTTCAGATGTTGTGCACTCTTGCAAAATTCTTCAGTGCCACATGATTTTATAAATACACCAAGTGACTCACCACTGTCTGGAACAAAAAGATGCTCTGCCAAAAAAAGATTTTTGTGAACTCAGTGCCGTCAGAGAAACAAAAATATTGATTTAATATTTGGGTGTAGTGCCGCAGACTCACTCCATTTCAAACAGCGATCAGACCGTTGAGGGCAAGTCAATGGATTATCAGTGCATTGTTCCCCAGCACAGTTGTAACACTTCAGGAAATCTAAAAGAATAAAACAAAAGAATAACAGTATCAATGAAGAAAACAGGAAAGCGATGTGATGGAAAGACCTACCTAAAAAAAAATCAAGATTACCACTTCTACTATTAGTACTACTACTACCATAACTGCAATATGATAATAACAATTACAATAACAATAATTATAATAATAATAATAACTCTTTACTTCATCATCATACATCATGATACCCTTGTGTTAAAATATCTTTCCTTCCCAAACTGTGCTGTATGCTATATTTGGTCATAAGTCAAAAGATCCAGCTTATGACACACATTCATATTTACTGGAGCTGAGGAACTCTTTTTAAATGAAGTCATATGGAGGTACATTACAGATGTGTGTTACCTGCAGAGGACAGCATGCTGGCCAGGACAAGTGCGATGAGTGCGATCTTCAGAGACATGTCGACACGGATCACCAAAGATAGTGAAGTGTTAGATGTGTTGTACCTGGTTATATAGCTCATGTGCTATAAGGAGGAGGAGATCTTGATACCATGAGACAAAAAAACTAACAAAAAAAAACAGGAAACCCTATAGGCCAGGCAAATTAACCCATTTTGGAGCCAAAAATATCATTAATTGTAAAATAATTTGTTTCCGCATAGATCATTTCTATGAGGTGTCCAGAACAACATACTAAATGTCCTAAGAAATCTTAGTTGAGGAAATATGTTTAATTCTCATCAATCTGAGATGTGTGCTAATAATGCATGGCAAAAATACACCTCAAAAATGTAATTTTTTCCTTTACTCCTATCAAAATAAAACTTTACACAATGAAAGTACCCATGAAAAGTAAACATTTTTGTATTACAAGTTTCTTTGAAAATTAATTTTAATATGCAAATGAGCTATACACTAATCGAATTGTTTCGTTGAAAGTCAGTACGGTAGTTGCAAGTGTGTCCACATTAAGTGTATTCTTAAAAACAAATTAGCATTAGTAAACTGTCCAGTTGTAGTGCCGTTGTGCTATGGGTGTCCAGTTTTAGTGCTGTTGTGCTAAGGGTGTGCAGTTGTGATGAAGTGGGTGCAGGGATGGAAACTTTCAGCGGTGAGGGTTTCATGTTTAAGGTTGTGAGAGGGTGCACCCACCTCTTTAACCACCTCACATCGTGTGCAGCATGGTGAGTGGTCTATGTACCAAACTAAAATGAAAGGTTTGTGGCAAATGCCTTAAAAAAACATATCATGTGACATTCAGCCTTTTTTTTGCTCTTGTTCTCACACTCACACTTCAGTCTGTCCTGTTGTGTCACTAGTTGCACATGAATACTTTTTTCAGTTGATCGAATAGTTACAGAAATCAGCACAAATCAAGACACACCAATGTAACAATGTTTTGCCTGTGTTGTCCAGTTACACATGCCCCCTCCCTATGCTTGACCTGAACATGACTGACAAATCCCTTGTTCCTGTCTTGGAACTCAGAGAGCAGTTGATGCTAGTGATTAATACTTGTAAATTAGGTTAAGGTCCTCATATATGTGTATATTTAGTAAATCTCAGCCTAGTTCAAGCTCTGCTTTTTTGTTTACATTTGTCTCTGGTGCCTTGTCGTAGGACATCATCACCAGACACAGCGTATGTTTGTTTTCCATCACACACACACACACACACACACTCACAGCGTATGTTTGTTTTCCATCAATGCACATCCCAGTTTGTCAGTTTGCATGGCATATTAGTGAACAAGCTATATTGCTTATCTTATACCGTTTTTCTATGTAATGCACAAGTTCATATCAAGTGAATTTGGACAAGGTTATTAATGGAGGACAAGGTTATTAATGAAGGACAAGGTTATTGATGGAGGACAAGGTTATTAATGAAGGACAAGGTTATTGATGGAGGACAAGGTTATTAATGAAGGCAGAACAGCCTTTTCCTGCACGTAACCCATCTCACCCAGTGCGAGTCAGGAATGAACTCGACACATTTGAGTTCTAAGAGGTGATGCCAGACACCAGATCATCCAAACGCATGGCAGCTTTTCACTTTGAATTGGGCAGAACCAAGTGGGAATAGGTACTTCTTAGTTTGACATAATTCGCAGAGACAACATTCGGGGGGGGGGGGGGGGGGGGGACTGCTCTGTCCCTTTGCCCTTGCCACACCCATATAGTGTTGGATCAGTGGGCGGAGTGCAGTCTGCACTGGGGTCAGAGGAGCATGGGGAGATGGGGTTGGAACAGTGGGAGGAGGGACACCTCAGGTGTGGGAGATGGGATGGCGTCAGATGGGAAGAGGTAGTCCATTCACTAAAAAAATTGCATTTGTACACATTTGCATAGACACCAGACATCTTGTGACATTCGGTCTCTTTTTGTCTCTTCTGTTTTTTTCGCACATTACTGTCCAGTTTTAGTGCTGCTGTGCTAAGGGTGTCCAGTTGTGATGAAGTGGGTGCAGGTAGGGATGGAAACTTTCAGCGGTGAGGGTTTCATGTTGAATGTTGTGAGAGGGTGCACCCACCTCTTTAACCGCCGCACATCGTGGTGAGTGGTCTATGTTTAACCGCCTCACATCGCGTGCATCATGGTGAGTGGTCTATGTACCAAACTAAAATCCCCCTGAAAGGTTTGTGCCACATGCATAGAAACCAGACATCATGTGACATTCAGTCTATTCTTGTCTCTTCTTTTGTTTTCATGCCCATACTTAACCACTCTCTTCTCTTTCATCTATCGCTCACTCTTCTATCTCTTTATCTCATTCACTCACTCCTCTTTATCTCATTCACTCACTCTTCTATCTCTTTATCTCATTCACTCACTCCTCTTTATCTCATTCACTCACTCTTCTATCTCTTTATCTCATTCACTCACTCTTCTATCTCTTTATCTCAGTCACTCACTCTTCTACCTCTTTATCTCATTCACTCACTCCTCTTTATCTCATTCACTCACTGTTCTATCTCTTTATCTCATTCACTCACTCCTCTTTATCTCAGTCACTCACTCTTCTATCTCTTTATCTCATTCACTCACTCTTCTATCTCTTTATCTCATTCACTCACTCTTCTATCTCTTTATCTCATTCACTCACTCCTCTTTATCTCATTCACTCACTCTTCTATCTCTTTATCTCATTCACTCACTCCTCTTTATCTCATTCACTCACTCTTCTATCTCATTCACTCACTCTTCTATCTCTTTATCTCAATCACTCACTCTTCTATCTCTTTATCTCAGTCACTCACTCTTCTATCTCTTTATCTCATTCACTCACTCTTCTATCTCATTCACTCACTCTTCTATCTCTTTATCTCAATCACTCACTCTTCTATCTCTTTATCTCAGTCACTCACTCTTCTATCTCTTTATCTCATTCACTCACTCTTCTATCTCATTCACTCACTCTTCTATCTCTTTATCTCATTCACTCACTCTTCTATCTCTTTATCTCATTCACTCACTCTTCTATCTCATTCACTCACTCTTCTATCTCTTTATCTCAATCACTCACTCTTCTATCTCTTTATCTCAGTCACTCACTCTTCTATCTCTTTATCTCATTCACTCACTCTTCTATCTCATTCACTCACTCTTCTATCTCTTTATCTCAATCACTCACTCTTCTACCTCTTTATCTCAGTCACTCACTCTTCTATCTCTTTATCTCATTCACTCACTCTTCTACCTCTTTATCTCATTCACTCACTCTTCTATCTCTTTATCTCATTCACTCACTCTTCTATCTCTTTATCTCAGTCACTCACTCGTTCAGGTTTGGGCTCTTTACATCTGATGCATTAGGGTATATTTGATCATTGTAGTGTATTCAGTTGATATTATTTACACTTGTACTTCTCATTTTTTTTTGACCTTGCATTCAGTTTTTCTTTGGTGACATAGCGCCCTAGTGTAGGTACTGCTTGGTGACATAGTGCCCTAGTGTAGGTACTGCTTGGTGACATAGTGCCCTAGTGTAGGTACTGCTTGGTGACATAGTGCCCTAGTGTAGGTACTGCTTGGTGATGGATTTAACAGAATTCCAGGGGATGTTTAGTGCCTTGGACATTTTTTTGTATCCTTCCCCTGACTTATACGTTTCAATAACCTCTTCTCTGAGTTGCTTGGAGTGATATTTGGTCTTCATGGTGTAACGGTAGCCAGGGATACTGATTACTGAATACTGACCAGTGAATGGACCTTCCAGACACAGGTGTCGTTATACTACAATCACTTGAGACACATTCACTGCACACTGATCCCCATTTCACTAATTGTGAGACTTTTACTGATATGTTCTAATATAGGTGACTCATTTTCTGGTAAGACATCTGTACTTTTACTCTGTAGTGTTGCTTTCATAGTTCATCCACCACTGCTGTTGTCTCCTCACACACTGTTAGCCCCAATTTCTTTTGAAGTCTACTGTACTTAAATCTGTTATGTAGGACAAGGTGTTAATATCCCTTTCTGCATACTCGAGACTCTGTGGGTTGGTCGAATGATTGATGGCATCCTATGGGTTGTCAAGTGGGCGCCCTCCTTCTTCGATGTTTCGCTGATTGACCCACGACACCTCCAGAGGGTTCAGCAGTGAGATCCGGCGTCCCGGGCTCACTCCCTAGATGCCATCACTCATCCGACAGCCCAGGCGGAGTCCTTCCTCTTTATCCACAGCCACTGACTTCCCTTTTCAGCAGCCCTGGAAAGGTCTTTGACTGCCTGCCTGTGGGCCTTCCCCCGCACTCCCATCTCTCGAAGAAGCCTGGATGTTGAGGTGGCTACAAATCCTCTGCAGCCTACTTCAACTGGGCAGACCTTAGCTTTCCAGCCTCGTTGTTGTGCGTCTGCTGCAAGGTCCGCATACCTTAGCTTCTTGCGCTCGTAAGCCTCTTCCACCGCACTCTCCCAGGGCACCGTGAGCTCGACGATATAGACCTGCTTGAGTGAGGTCGACCAAAGCACAAGGTCTGGTCGCAGATTTGATGTTGCTATTTCTGCTGGAAATCGGAGCTTCTGGCCTAGGTCTGCCAGCATCTTCCAGTCCCGTGCCCCACCTAGCTGTCCAGTTTCTGGTCTTGTGGTGGTGAGAGTGGCTTGGCCCCCGCCCTCCTGGACAAATGTTGTTGCCGGCCTACGAGATGGTGGAGGAAGGGCATTGACGCTCATCCGTCGACTCTCCATCACTGCCGCAAGACACTGTAGCACCTGGTTGTGCCGCCAGGTGTACCGGCCTTGAGTGAGGCCGGTCTTGCAGCCCACCAGGATGTGCTTTAGTGTAGCTGGAGTCGGGCAGAGGGGAGCATGTCGGGTCTTCTCCGTACCACTGGCTAAGATTCTTGGGAGACGGCAGTACATCATAAGCGGCCCTGATGGTGAAGCTAGCCTTAAATGCCTCCATCTCCCACAGCTCCTGCCAGGAGATCTTCCTCTTCTCCACTCCCTCCCAAGTCATCCACTGCCCCTGCTTTGCCTGTGAAACAGCTTTTGCACACCTTGCTGCCTCCTCTTGCTGACGTACCTCCTGGACCACCAGCTTGCGTCTCTGGAACGGAGTAGCCTTGTTCCAGGCCGGTGTACTGGCTCCGGCTCCAAGACCACTCCTCCCGTGCTGCACTCGGCCCACGATGTCCCTGTGCTTGAGTGCTGCCTTTGCCTGCTTGGTTGCTTCCAGTGGGGTCCACTCCCTCCCAGTAGCCAGGATGGGTGCAGCTTGGGCTACAAATGGATCACTCGAATCCAATAGCATCATCTCCAGTCTAACTTTGGGCGCATTTATACTCCTCTGCTAGACTGGAAATGGCAGTTCTAATACTCCTTTGCCATAGAGCCCTATACTGCTGAGGCACCTGGGAAGCCCAAGCCACTTCCTTGCATATGAGCTGACCAGCCTCTCCAGCTTTTCCACCTTTGAGATCGGGACTTCATACATGGTAAGTGGCCATAAGAGGCGTGGAAGGAGCCCAAACTGCATACACCAGAGCTTCAACTTGCCAGGTAGTGCGGTTCTGTTGATGTTCTCCAGGCCGCTGGCTACATCCTTCCTGAGCTGATCTACTTGCTCTTTGTCCTTAAGGGAGGCATCATACCATCGGCCAAGGCTCTTCACAGGCTTCTCAGAGACAGTTGGAATAGGCTCATCGCCAATGAGAAAGCGTTGGTCTGACAGCTTCCCCTTGACGATGGAGATGCTTCTGGACTTGCTCGGCTTGATCTTCATCCGAGCCAGCTCGATGTTATCTTGCAGCTTTTTCAGTAGCCGTACAGTGCAAGCCTTGGTCGTGGTGAGGGTGTTAAGGTCGTCCATGTAAGCTCTCACAGGCGGCAGCCTCAGGCCAGGTCTTATAAGCTGTCCTCCAACCACCCACCGAGAATGCTCGAATTATCATCTCCATGGCCATTGTGAAGGCTAGCGGGGAGATGGTGCAGCCGGCCATAATTCCCACTTCTAGATGCTGCCATGCTGTGGTGTACTCTGCTGTTGATAGGCACACCTGCACGTCCTGGAAGTAGGCCTTGACAAGGCTTGTTAGGGCTACAGGGACCCTGAAGAAGTCAAATGCGGTCCAGAGGAGGTTGTGAGGGACTGAGCCAAAGGCGTTGGCGAGATCCAGGAACACCACGTGAAGATCTGTTCCCTCCGTCTTGGCAACTTTGATCTGATGCCAGATGGTACTCACATGTTCCAGACAACTGGAGAAGCCAGAGATGCCTGCTTTCTGGATTGATGTGTCAATCAGATGGTTTCTTTGCAGGTATCCTGCCAGCCTGTGAGCGACCACAACTGAAGAATATCTTCCCCTCGACGTTTAGGAGGCTGATCTGGCGGAATTGGCCGATTTCTGAGGAGTCCTTTTCCTTTGGGATAAGGATTCCTCCAGCTCTCTGCCAGGATGTTGGTATCTCCTTCTTTGCCAGACCACCCTCATGAGCTTCCAGAGGAATCGCAGGGCATCTGGTGCATTTTTGTAGAGCCTGTATGGAACTCCGTTAGGACCTGGGGCTGAAGCAGCCCTTGCTCTACGCACAGTTTTCTCCACTTCGCTCCATCTGGGTGGGCTGATATCTAGCTGGTGCTCTGGCGGGTTGATTGGTGGCATATCAGATGGGAGAATAACCTCTTCGTGGCGTTTGGCATCTGTGCAGGACTTTTCCAGATGTTTTTCCAGGTCTGCCTTTGACACTGAGAGGCTTCCACTCTTCTCCGCTGTAAAGAGACTCTTCACAAATTTTGAAGGGGTCTTTGTAGAAGCGTGATCTTGTCTGTTCCTTCCTTCTGCGCTTCTTTACCAGATTTTCCGCTCTTCTCAGTGTCACAAGTCTACTCCGGATGGCCTCCTGCAAGACGTTGATGCCCTCCTTTTCCTCCTCTGTGGCTTTCCTCCACTGCTTCTTCAGCTGCCTCCTCTCTCTGACTAGGCGATCTATTTCCTTCTGCCTCCTGGACTTAGTGGGGATTGTCGGTTCAGATCTCTTTCTTTCGACTGCTCCAAACCTTTCCGATCCATAGCTGTATATAAGATCTCCCATTTTCTCCAGCTTCTTCCTGGTGGTGCCTTTGAGCCCCTCTAAGATGTTGCAGAGGTCGGTGTTGACCTCCATCCACAGTGCCTTTTCGCAGGATTTTGGCCACTTGATCAGTGGCCTTCGCCCCTGGATCTTCTTTTCCACTGCAGGTCTTGCTGGGCTGGGTTCAGGTTGGTTTCCTGTGCAAGGTTCGTCCTCTTCTGGGACAGGGATGTTGATGTCCTGCAGACTGTGGTTTTGGCCCCGCTGCTGAACTTCAGTCGACTGACTCGACCTGCTTCTCAGAAAGTAGCTGTCGATGCGAGATCCCTGTTGACCCTTCTTTAGGCACCCTTTCTTGCCCTGATGTATTTTTAGGCCTCTAGTGGAAGTAACCTTTTCCCAGCCACATATGCAGCTCTGGAGCTTGTGTCCTGCTGTAGCTGTTGCAGTCTCGGGTATGCTGATCATCAAACTCGTAGTCTGTTCCGTTCCTATGTCAATAACTGGGTTATCCGCCGATGAGTCATCTTCCGCCCCCGCTCTCGCTGACTCAAGGGGTATTTTTTCCTTATAATTTTTCGTAGCCATTGGTGGGTGGGACTCATACACCGTTCGTGCTGGGTCCCGCTCCCACGGGTAGCTAGCCCGTGGCAGCCCCGTTGGGGTCTATTCCCTCCCGCCAGCTGTCTTTCCATGCTGTCACAAGGTCTTTCCCTAGTTGCCAGCTGCTCTTTCACAGCAGTCACTGGTTCTCCAGATGATCAGATCTGTTATGTAGGACAAGGTGTTAATATCCCTTTCTGCATACTCGAGACTCTGTGGGTTGGTCGAATGATTGATGGCATCCTATGGGTTGCCTATGGGTCCTAAATTACAATGCACTTCAAAAATTTAAGTTTTATGACATTACTACTAAATGTTAAGTATATTCTACTAAGTGTGATGACATTACTACAAGTTTCTAAGTTTATTCTACCAATTTATAGATATAGTCGAATGTGTGAATAACTTTAAGTCAAATGGCTTTAAATTACTGAGTTTTTTTCACTTAAATAATTTAAGTTTATGACATTACTACTAAATGTTAAGTATATTCTACTAAGTGTGATGACATTACTACAAGTTTCTAAGTTTATTCTACCAATTTGTAGATATAGTCGAATGTGTGAATAACTTTAAGTCAAATGGCTTTAAATTACTGAGTTTTTTTTTCACTTAAATAATTTAAGTTTATGACATTACTACTAAATGTTAAGTATATTCTACTAAGTTTGATGACATTACTACAAGTTTCTAAGTTTATTCTACCAATTTGTAGATATAGTCGAATGTGTGAATAACTTTAAGTCAAATGGCTTTAAATTACTGAGTTTTTTTCACTTAAATAATTTAAGTTTATGACATTACTACTAAATGTTAAGTATATTCTACTAAGTGTGATGACATTACTACAAAATTCTAAGTACTTTGTAGATATAGTCGAATGAGTAAACCTAAGTGTTAACTTAAGTTAAGTGGCTTTCAATTACTGAGTTTTATTCACTTAAAGAACTGAAGTTTTATGATATTACTACCAAATGTTAAGTATATTCTACTAAGTGTGATGACATTACTAAAAAATTCTAAGTATATTCTACTACTTTGTAGATAAAGTCGAATGAGTAAATAAGTGTTAAGTGGCTTTCAATTAGTTTAGTCATGACCAGAGTGCATTATGGGAATGTGAATGCTCTTGACAGCTGAAAAGCATTAAATAAATGAAGTCTGTAATTAATTTGGCAAAAAAACAAACTACAAATCAGTCGTGGTTAACCTAACGTGGTCACAACTTGAATGCGGAGCATGTTTAATTGAATCGCTCCTCTTGTTGTTTTACAATGTTTTGGAAGTGCAGTTACTGTCCTCATAGCTGTGAAAAGAGAGCACAGCTATTTAAACATTATAGACTAAAACATGGAAGTTAAGCGAGAACAGAGCCTTTTCCATGTTTATATCAGGAATGTCTGTGTATGTTCAGGTTATGCTTAATTTGGGGAAATGCAAGCTGCCACCAAAAATTCCGAAAATCAGCTTGCAGCTTGCGAGTAGGTGCTAACTGGTTGCAATAATAAAAAAAAAACGTTTATTTTTTACATTTAAGTTTTTGTATTTTTGGTTTTCTAAAAAGTGTTGAAATAAAAGTGAAATCAAAAACTTGTCATTTTGAACTTGTAATTAAGTGCATTGAACTTACACACTTAAGTGTAGTACTTATGCAAAGCGATTGTTATTGCAAAATATTTTAAGTGAAATCAACTTCGGAATTAAGTGCATTGAACTTAATGCTTTAAGTTTAATCACTATGCAAAGCAGTTGATATTGCAATATATTTTAAGTTAAATGTACTCAAGTTTTCATTATACATTACTTGATGTTTTTAAGGCAACCACTTTCCTCAAATGTTTTAAGTAAACTCAACTTATCTGGGCTTAGTGTATTGCAATAGATTTGAAGTTAAATCGACTTGGAATTTTTATGTTCATTGAACTTAATGCTTTAAGTGTAGTCACTATGCAAAGCAGTCGATATTGCAATATATTTTAAGTTAAATGTAAGTTTTCATTATACATTACTTGATGTTTTTAAGACAACCACTTTCCTCAAATGTTTTAAGTAAACTCAACTTATCTGGGCTTAGTGTATTGCAATAGATTTGAAGTTAAATCGACTTGGAATTTTTATGTTCATTGAACTTAATGCTTTAAGTGTAGTCACTATGCAAAGCAGTCGATATTGCAATATATTTTAAGTTAAATGTAAGTTTTCATTATACATTACTTGATGTTTTTAAGACAACCACTTTCCTCAAATTTTTTAAGTAAACTCAACTTATCTGGGCTTACAGTGCATGGTGTTTCCTTGAGAGATTTAAGCATTTTGATGAGTGAAGTTTACTCACCGCACAGCTCTTTACCTGGCCTCTGCATCTACCTACTAGCAAGGAGGCTAAAACCCATTTATGCTCGTGTCTGTCATTAACCATTAGTGTCGAGGAATGACATTTACTCACTGCACATGTCTATACATGATGGCCATTGTTGCATTTACATACTTATTTTATGCATTTGTATTTATTTGTTACACTGATGGATTGAATAGAATCATGTCTGAAAAAAACACGCATATCTACAAATGTACATTTACATCTACATTTAGTCATTTAGCAGACGCTTTTGTCAAAGGCGGCGTACAAGGGAGAGAACAGTCGAGCTACGAGCAATAGAGACCTAGTGTAACAATAATCACAATTTTAAATAATAATAATACAAAAAAGTGCAAGTGTGTATAAATTCTTGTTTTGACAAGCTGTGGAATAGAATGACTGAACAGATGTTCCTAAGGCACATGGGATGTCACTATTTCTTCCAAGAAATTAGATGACAGGAAGTATTTTAGCATTATCCAGAGGAGGCCTGTGCAAAACAACACCAGACACTAGACAGACAGACAAGGAAAGACGCTAGAGACACAGCACAGGGAGTCTGTTTAACACAGGAGCACATCTACTCGTCTCGATGTGAAAGGTGCTTGTATTCCATTACGTAAGAGGTAAAATTACCTGTTCCCTGAAAAAAATGCTAATGATGATTTAGAATTGCTAGAATGTGATCATTTAATGGATAGTTGTGCCATAATGTCAAATATATGTTGCCAAGATGTTCGAGGTAGAGGTTCGAGCAATATGTGTGT
Organism: Clupea harengus; assembly: GCF_900700415.2. Taxonomy (NCBI): domain Eukaryota; kingdom Metazoa; phylum Chordata; class Actinopteri; order Clupeiformes; family Clupeidae; genus Clupea; species Clupea harengus. Next base: position 22,827,799 of record NC_045166.1, read on the forward strand.
TTTTGCTGTTGGTGGCTTCATCATTATGGAGTATGCAATTCCAATGGACAGCTCCCTCTACAGCTATCACTTTATGAAACAAACAGAAAAGTCCTTGTTTAGCAGTGAGCCAGTAATAGGCTTGGCATGGCTGGCATTTGGAGCAATTCCACCTCATTCCTTAGTTAACTAGCCTGTTAGGTTTCATTTGTGAGTTGTGGGAGGGGTCAGCTGCTCACAGTGCCTATTGTAAATGTTTTGTGAATAACGCCACTAAATCAGAAACATGGGGACAGAAAATGCCCTTATAATTAATCAGATCATTTTTCATTTGTAATCTTTTTTACTGGCACTGTTCATACCAGTGGCGCGGGAAGGGAGCACCCCCTAGCTCCAGGCAGGGAAATATAAATAAAGGTGTTACTCATTTTTATATATTAAATATATATTAAATTAAAACGATAATACATAATTTTGCTTTGGGGAAGAAAATAAATGTTGAACAAATGTGTTTGCTAGTTTTTAGTGATCACAGGCATGCATGGAGATCTTGCTATATGAGGTTCACGGGTGTGTGCTGAAGTTGTTACTGTAACGGATGAAGAAGAACGTTAACGAACTTGGAGTTTTTTGGCAAAAATGCGACGAGTTAGAAGATGGAGATGCTGCAGCACCTTCTTCTACTTTCCACTCACGCATTACTGTCGCAATGACTAGCAATAAGCAGAAACACATTTTGGAGTTGTTTTCGAGGAGCATAGTTAAGATAAGTAAAATTAGCGATGAACAGTGTTCAAACGGAGAAAGACAAGGACGTCAACAACAACGACGACGACAGAGTAAAATCGTTGGCCACAGGCTATTCTGTTCAAAGGCTATATTTTAGGCCAATAGTTTATGTACTTAAACTGAGGGTATCTAGATGAAGGAGCAAATTAACATAGGCCAAACTTTCGAATTCTTTATTGTGGATTCACAGGAGTGAATGTTAATGATGTTTATAATTTATGCCGAGATCTGTAACATGCCACATAATCGATCGTGTTGTATGTTTTGTTGTTGTTGTTAATTTATTTTTTTGGATCTGTTTACATGTTAAGATTCTCGTTGGCGATAGGCTATAATTGTAAGGCTATACCCAGCCAATTTCAACTTCGACCTCTAGGCTTAATTTAGGCTATTTCTGTGGATATCATCGTAGATGATGGAGGGAATTTGCATAAATTGAACTCCGGCAGTGAATGTGTACTGGCCACGGAAAAATTAAATAAAGTTTGCATGTATTAGAAATGTTTCATGCTTGGTTCTGGTGTATTTTAAAAGTATTTTAAATGTCAGTTACTGGTCACAATCAGTGCTATAGCCTTTAAATACTTGTCTAATATCATATTGTTGTGACGTCATATATTTTAGTAGAGCCTACAGCACCCCCCGCATGAAAGAGGTTCCAGCGCGCCTGGTTCATACAAATGTATAGAATATGAAGATGTATTATGCATTAATTCCTCATTGACTTCATAACATTTATTTTGCTGTTAGTTCTTGTGTCAATGAATTGTTGTGTTTTTGATATCTACATGACTCACCCCCCGATGACCTATATGTCCCCAAAATTCCAAAATGCTTCTTCATATTTTCAGGATAAGATAGCCACGTCATAGAAACTTATATTCTTGTTTCTAACAGAAAATAAAGTTTTTTTCATGCTGTTTTATGTGATGAGTTATGTTATTATATTCCAAATGCCACATAAGCTACGATATCATGATTACCAATATGTTACCATCCTTCAAGCTGCGGAACTAACTAGAAATATAAATTCATTCTATGCATGCTAGCCTAATAAACATATAGCTGGACTGAAATGACCTCTTTTCCAATAAATGTGTGGAAGCACTTTCTAAATGTATTTAATCATGACTTTATATTTTGCTGATTTGAAAACAATATACTGCAGTAGGCTGGTCACAGGTCCATGGTCATAACCACAATAACAATAACAATGCTGTATTGTGATAGTTTAGAGGGCGAGAGGGCAAGAGGGTGAAGTTTTCTGATGGGAAGTTTGTCACACATATCAAGGCTGCAGCTTTCCTTTTTATCCAAGGCAACAATAACTCACTTTGCATGCATGTATTTATTATGAATTACAAATTATAAAGTATATATTTGCAAATATACATTCATTTGTAGAAATCATAGTATACATTGTGGATCATTGTAGGTGCATTTGCAAATCATTTTGAGAATTTTTTCCCTCTATAGTGAACAGCTGTGGGATCAAAACCTATTGGAATTGGTGCAAACAAATGCAAATTTAATTTGTGCAAATAATTCTCATGAAAAGTTGGATGGAAACCCAATTATTGTGATCGACACAATACAGATTAAACAAACAGTCAGAAGATCTGTGAAGCCAGCCCCCTGTTAGATAAGGGAGGAAGGATGGATACTTCATTACCACTTTAAATTAATTTGTCTAAATGTTGAAAAGTAAAAAAGAGTCCCCATCAGGGTGTCATTAGTGTTGACGTTATACCCAATCACAGGCTGGATGCTTATTAAAATTCCTAGATGATGTGAGAAAGCACTTCACAGCTGTTAGAAGTCTATGGATGGCGTTGGTCTAAAACAATCACTGGCTTTGGTGGTGGGAGAGTCTGATGAACACTGATGAGCAGACCAAGTGCAGTTGGGGAGTTCTTGTAAAGTTGTTTCAAATCAACTTCAGGGCCATCAACACTGCCATCTAGTGGACAAATAAGTAACCCAGTGTGAAGGAAACTGGGATGTGAGAACTGTCAACATTTTCACAAATCCTTCAACTGATGTTTTGGTTTGCCTTTATAATATTCAGTCCCCAGATACCTGCAGTCACAATTTAGACACAATACGAGAGCTAAACTGGCTTTAGTATTCAGCAAAGAATAACATCCTACTACCTACATAATACACAGTTACAATACAATGAACTGTTACAAAAACTGAGCATTACTTGCATTGAAGTAACCTGTGAATAATCACAGGTTTCAATGGGATGACCTGCCTAAAAAGCATTTAATAATTATAAACTACCTATTATTACACAAAAAGCATTTATATTAACTGTACAGATTAGCTCAAAAAGCAGACTTCACAGCATCTTGCCCAAAGCATCTAGTGTGAATGCATGCGGCTGCCCCAGGCCCATGGTTCTTTTACCCGGTTACAAAGCACCCCTGGGTGCCTGGGTTCCCCGCATCAGTGGCACCCCTCAGACTGTCCTGCTGTCTTCCGAGGACTCTCCTCTCCGAGGAATTCCTCCTGCTACGTCAGATTTACAAAGAGAGTCGCTGAGTTTTCACTCTTTATAAGTAACCCACCTTTTGATAACAGTGACATATGAAATTGAACAATAATGCCAAATGTCCACTGCGTGGCGCTGCACGCCTGTTTTTTTTTTTTTGCTAAAAAGAATGAAATTTCTAAAAAAGTATAGTTGTACACTGTCGCTTGCTTTTAAAAATATTTAAATTAAATATCGAACATGTGTTTTTTCCAAATTCTCTGTAATTTTGTGTTTGGGTGTACGCTTGTTGGCTAAGTGTAGGCAAGATCAGAGACCGGGAATACCAGGGTGGCCACAGTAGATTGAGGAAGCCGCCAAACCAACCGTCGCAATTTCGTATTGCCCGCTAAGGTCCCTGAGCCCAAGTCAAAAGTACTTTTCCACCATCCTTTTCCGCCCAAAGATGGCCCTCTTTGTATCCCAGTCAATCATGATTCACTTTTATTGAATGGTACTCACCCCAGCTCTTTACATCTGTGCAGGTGGCCTCAGCATTCTCAGGTTCTCTGCTGTTAGGCTGCACTCTGAAAGTCTCAGCATTCTGATGCTCGGATAGAACCGGGCCGGCAGTGCAGAATGAACAACCATACATCTCCTGCATGCCAACAATAGCCAAGTCCCATTACATTCAATAGTCATTCTTTCAACTGGGCTCCAATAACTGCCCAAGAGGGAGTTTTCACAAATGGACACACATCACTGTTTCATAGTCCAAAAAGAAACTGCACAACATGATCTCTCCAATTTTCTCCAATAGCCTTGAAAGTTCTACTTCATCTCTAACGGGACTGAAGTAATAGTTTTCCACAAGCCTCGTCCTCATCGGCTATCAGGAAGTAGTGGAGTGCAGCAAAGAACTCTTGGAAACTCAGGTGAGTTCAACTGTACGTTGTTTCCAATCGCACCTTCTACTTCATCAGGATTTTGCAAAGGAAACGATTACCCATGCTGAAGTCAGAAAACACTTCAGTCCCTCTCCTCTCATCAAACAGGACCTGATGTTCCTGCATTCCTCGCTCTTCCAGCTGGCCAAGGCGGGTGAGGTCAGGCTGTCTCGGAACATCACAGTGATCCTTCATCAGTGCGAATGAAGTGCACAAATATGGAGCTCTTTGTCTCAAAGTTTCCATGTGTGTCCATTGATTCTTGGAAATGCTCTCTGAAAACGGTGCATACAATCCAGCTGATGACGGGGATTGAAAGTGAAGTGTTTCATTTGACCTCACACACTCATAAGCCTTGTCAGAGAACATCCTAGTTTTAAAGGATATCTGAAGAACTCCTTCACCCTGTCTTCAGAGAAGCCCAGAATCTCTGAAGCATTGTGAAGGGTTTTGTGCAGCTTGCTTAGTTTGTCGGAAACAGCGGACCTTGTGGTGCCCAGAAGGAAGCACTGGCTGAAGATGTTCCCCTTCAGTAGAGCATTCAGTGTGGCCTTGACTGGAACATGCACAGATGGAGCTCTAGGAATTACTAAACCACTTTCATTCAATGACAACCTGAGGTCATCACAGCCAGCTATGAGAAAAAGCAGTATCTTCAAAATCGCCAGAGTAAACGTCTAATCACACCTCAGGAGGTCTACCACACTGTGCTCTCCTGAGATAAGATTGAGTTCTTTGCAGCTAAGATGAAAGACAAGAACAAGTCCAAGTCCTTGAACAGGAGTTCAGATGCCCAGTCGGCCATGATTTATTTGGGTAGAGAAGGACTTGCCATAACCAGAGTGGCCCTAAAGAATGACTGCTCTCATCCATGATCATTGTGCTTGAACAGCTGGTCCAGAGCGATGCGGCTGTGTGCCTCACTGGCCCTGGTGTGGAGCACCTGCTGGAGTGTATCGCCTTGGGAGCGGAGCTCCTCCTCTCTGTCCTTCTGAATCTGTGTCTCTGAAAGATCAGGGGCTCAGTATAGCGATTTACCCGATGCGCATCCTGGCCAGGGAGTTGTACTTTTTCACAATCTCATAGGTGGTGAGGATAGCTGTTTAGCATTCAGTGATTTTTAAGTGCTGGTCCACAAAAAACAAAAAAGATTTGTTTTACACACAGCATTTCAGCTTTCTGGATCCGCATTTTCATAGTACTACTACAGTGTTGGTGGTGCTGGTTAGTTAAATACTTTCACACACGCATGGCAGTCTGGTTTTCATTTCAGCACACACTAATACACTCACAGACGTGCATCTATGGCTGTAATCTAGATCCTGGTCAGGGTGGAGTGATAGGAGTCAGGTCAGGTCAGGTCACAGTGAAGAACAAAAGCCCTTCAAGTGGATGAACTGAAGTTTACAACGTGCTGTCAAACTGGTCAAAACGACGCTACAACCCCTAAACTATCAATTTATGCAAAAGAATTACATTCGTACCTTAAGTCACACTTATGCCCACATTCCACAAAGTTCTACCTGACTAATGGCTCAGTTTATAAATCCAACACCAAGGTCAGAGTAACACACTCATGAAACTAACTAGATTTCGCCCCAAAGGAAGGTAAGCAGCCGATAGTTTCTACTTCACAGTGAGTAAGTAGCTTTACATAAAGGCCTTCTGATCAAATGATTAAGAAATACAGCCCATTGAATTAAAACTATTAGAGATCATGGCGGTTCAAATTAAACAGTGATGACACCAGAGAAGAGAGAGAAATTAGGTTTACAGGAGTTTGTGATCAGGTCATGAAATGTTAATTGTCTCGTGCATGGTGAAAGGTGAGACTTGAACATTATTTCTGTACGCTAAAAAGTGAAAAAGTACACTTCCAAACATAAGCAAAAGCTATGCAGGATTGTGATTTTGTGACAAAACACAGAAATAAAGAGTCAGACCAAACACCGGTTAACCGGCTGGGTTATGTGTGAGTCAGTCAGTGTGTATATGTTTGGTTAATGCTGCTCTGTAGTGTGTTTCCCAAGAGCAGTGGTGTGAAATGGTCACGGTAACAGACAGAGACAGAGAGAGAGATTTAAAATGATAGTTACTATGATTTAATGATTTAATCGTTGCACAGTTATGCTATTAGTAAACACACCCCTGTAAGGGTCATTAATTGGGTACAGTACTAATATTATGTCATTATACCTGTGTATGTTTGTGCATGTTTGTGTTTAGGTCTGTATACTGTTGTTGTGTGAGGGTGTGTGTTAATCATTAAGATGCTCATTAAGATCATTAAGGCACAAACGTCTAAGGGTAGAGATGCTGACTGATATGGCCTAGTTAATTCTGTGCTGTGATTTGCAGGATTGCAGGGACCGAAGTTAAGTGGTTTCCCTGCCGGTAAAGAGAAAAGTCACTACTGCTCATCTCTGTGTGTAACCATGGATACCAACACCCAGAGGTAAAGCTCTCTTTATGAGCCCACTCCATTACAGTGATGTTGTCACTATCTCCATGTCAACTGGACTGAGACTTGGAAATATGTGGAATATGTAAATGGTATCTGTAACATTCAACCGATTTTTTTAAGGGAAAAATGCTTTAGATCACAGTTTTGCAACTTCAACTTCTGTTTGTGTTTCAGCCTGGATATTACAATTGCCACACAAAAGGTTGAAGCCACAGTGTCCCATATTTCACTTATCAGTGTAGACTAGCTTTGACTTTAAGGTCTTCCTTCTGAACTTTCACCCTTTGAAACGTTTAGACATAATGTTAGAACCCAAAAGTACCCGATGAAATTCATATTAAATTTCTAGCAGACATAAAAGTGTGTTACGAATAGGTTTTCTATGTGTTGTAGTGGACCATGACGATGCCATGATGGCTTCCATTAATTCACTGCCTGGGCCTAAGAAAGGTAGAGCTGGAAGTGAACTTCCTGATTGTGAACTGGATCCTCTGAAACATGATCCTCTCCCTCATTCACTCCCATCCCACTCTTCAGAAATGACAGTCAGAACTGTCTGTCTCTCTCTGTTTGTTTGTTTTGTGTGGGTATTTGTGTGTGCTAATGTTGTTTTCTGTCTTTGTGAAAGTGTTTGTGTGAGTGTTTGTGTTGTATGAGTTGTGGGTTATGAAAGTGACTCTGGAAGCATACGTTGGTGGAAAGCCACTAGATGGTGATATAGCACTACTAGATAGAGGGCAAAGATGTCACTGTTTTTTGCTGAGATCCTCTCCAAAACCTCAGAACCATTACAAAATCGTTACTATGAATCTGGCATCGACAGTTAAATTATGTTATCTGCTGTACACAATTTCTTTCATCAATTTATACAACCGTAGTTAAAATGACTATGAATTTTCGGAATTAACGTCTCAAATCTAAGAGGAGTCACTGTAAGGTGGAATTAATAATCGCCTGCAGGGGGAGACATTGCCATTGTATCACTGTGTCGATGGTGGATACCTTAGAACAGTGCAATCACAACAATTAGCAAAGTTACAGAACAATAATGTGGTTGTCATACGTGTGACATTCATTTACTGTGGTTTGTTTCTGGACATTCATTTGTCTGTTTGTTTGTTCTGTCCGTAGCGAGTGTGACTGTGGTAAATACACATACAGTATTACATGCTGTCACAACTGTAGTCAGTAACAATGGCAGCCCAAAGTTAGAGTCAGTGTGTGTGTGTGTGTGTGTGGGTGTGTATGTGTGTGTGTGTGTGCATGTGTGTGTTTGTGTCTGTGTGTATGCGTTCCTTCTGTCAATATTTAAAGGGTGTGCTTGCTTTGCTAAGTCAGTCCTCCACATTATCAGAAAACACTCTTAGATCCACTTGTGTGAACAACAAGTGAACAACAAAAAGAACAACCGAAATGTGTACATTACTTTTGGATGTTGCTGTTGTAATGGCAACATTATAAACGCATCTCTAAAGCATTTAGTTTCGAGTTGTATTGCTGTTATCACAAATTATAGAACTACATTATATTACTATTTGAATTATAATTTAGATTATTGATATCACATTAACATTACTAACAGAATATTATAACGTATACCAACCAGCTTTTAATGTGATTCGTGAAGCAAGATTGGTGATATGATAATTCTGCACCTTTTCCTAATGAAGGAAGTGATGCAGCAAAGCCACCAGCCAGTGCAGTGAGGAGAAGGACTGAGACTGAGCTGCAACCAAAAGGTGGAGATTACAATAAAAGGGAAGTCTGATGGACAGATAGGGAGTACATCGAAGGGAGGAAGGGAATGAGATAGAGAGGAGAGCAGGGAAGCATGGGAGAAAGAGTAAAGAATATGGCTGTTCAGATGAAAAGGGTGAGAACGACAAGTGAGTGAGACAGTGGATGACGAGAAAAGACTATAGGGATTATGAGGGGTGGCGTTGGAGCACTGGACAATTAAGTCTTGAGCGTAAAGAAGACTACTGGCATTTTTTAAACACTCAAAGTGTCTTAAGAGCTTTATAGGAGATTCTGCAGTGTAAGAACAAATCACCAAGGCCTGTTGGGGCAACAGGCCCATGGTAACGCCACATGCTCATGGGTACGTTTTCAGACCCTTCCAAGTTTTCCACATTGTGTTATGTTTCAGACTCATCTTAAAATGGATTCAAGTCATTCATTTTTCTTATCAGTCTACACACAACACACCACAATGACAAGGCAAAAGAGATTTTTGGAGTGTTTTGTACATTTATTACAAATAAAAGACTCAACAATCTGTCCTTGAACCCAGTAAAATGTGCAAGAATGTTGCTTCTGCCAAGGCGCATGATGCCATTGTTCATCAGCCATGTCCACTGTTTGCCTGTTAAAGGTCAACTATGTCGTGTTGAGGTTGCCATGTGCCTGGAGTGTTTGTATGCTTTACATGAAATGTCACTCCAAGCTGTGACTCCAGTCATTTTCTTTAGGGAACAATTATCTGTTTGTCAAGTGCAGGGGCATGAAATAATTAATCATTTCAAAATAAGTGATACTTGAGACATTTCACAAGGTCGCCTGTGTCAATCTCTATAGGCACTAGATGGCGCAACTCCCCGTATTTTACATTTTGTATGAATTGTGCTCTGGTATAAGGTTTTATCTATCTCCTGTAAGAAGTTAAGTTTAAAAGGCCATGGATTTTTCAATCAACATTTAACTAAATGCTGATAAACAATGCACACTCTACATTAACTTTACTTTTAGGCAAAATATACACAATATTTGGGACCAAAGACAAGTGACTTTGAAATCATTATGTGTTGCATGGTCAGAATAGAAAATATGATAAAAACATGCCTAAATAAAAAATAATGTATCCCTTCAAAACCACTTTATAGTTTTTATGACTTTTTAATTATCACAAACTCATTTAGAGATAATGTGCACAGGGTGAAACCTAAGTGTCTCTGTTACCTACGTAACTACACAGAGTCTGCGGATTTAATGTCTTGAAATACGGAGTTTGAAACTTTCTGCTATGCGCTTCCATGCGTTCAGATGTGTACGTTTGTTAAAGAGTTCAGTGAGGAGTCCAGGAGGTCCGACACTTCTGACGTAGGGAATCAGGTGACAAAACTTTTCTCTCTCTAGATTCTCTCCCTCCTTCTCAACCCGCACGAAGACTGTTATAAGCAAGGAAAGTTTGACAAGTGGTGCTCAGTTTCTCTGTAGTCCCAAACTTGGATTTCAAGAAAGCGGCGACTGTTTGAGAAGAAGTTACGGAGAAAGTGCCTCCGGGCTCTCTTCTTACTTCTCGGTGACTTTCCAGGTAAGCTTGAGATAACTTTGACAACTTCAAAGAAGAAAACAGTGCATTTTACGTCTTTATAGTAGTTTGTGAGAACTTTGATTTGAGAGTGCATCTCAACATTTTGTGAGCATATGAGACACAAATCTTTTTGAGGCTCAATCTCAATGAGTTGATTTTGGTCTAGAACATTTAAAATAAATGAATTGTAAATATAGAAGTAGTTGTGTTGTGAATCATTCAGGGTTTTACATGCCCACGTTTTTAGATATTTGCTGCAGATTCTGGAAAAGGATTTTACATCAAAATATTGAGCATCTGTAGCGTACACTGTCGCTTATACATCTTGACGGTAAAATGAGACGGTGATCTTGCCAACAATAATAGTCTTAAGAACAATTAATAGTTAATTATTTTACATTTTTAGGGGTTCTCAGACAAAAAATGAATGGGAAATAAACCATATTTACACTTGGATCCCTTTTCACTGTTAGATTGTAATCAGATAAAGCTCTTTCCCCTGTTAAGACCAGTCACACTTAACTTGAACTCGAAATTTGTTTTAGTCCTGTCGCGCATCTGGAAGGCACACGTTTCACAGCTGTGGGAATGTGAAGTTCTTTCTGGATGGCACTATATTAGACCAGTGGTCTATCTGGAATCTTAGGCCTACCTGCGAACTTTAATACAGAGTCAGAATTCGGGGTTTCAAATCGGGGTACAACGCACCTATACAATATTTAGCCTATAGTGAGCGTTATGGGGGACCAGAAGGGGCTTTGCTTTGTGTATTGTAAACAAATATGGAGTAAATTGAAAGAGAGGCTTTACTTAATAATTCATTAAAGTGCCCCACAAACGACCCAGTGTGGTTTTTGTACCAAGAAAGAAGTTGCGTCCTGTAAAACCACTGAAAATGTATACCGGATTCAGCGAATTTAAGCCGTACGTAGCTATTCTTTGCAATTTTTCCGAGGCAGCGGGCAGTGCCGTCTCCTGAACCCCGTTGTGTGGTCCCGACAGCTTGATAAAAAAAAAACAGAAAATACCCTGTAATCTCGGCATTTCACTCCTTTAACAAGGTACTCTTGACATCTTTTCTAAATAAACTGGGCCCTTGGTGGTTCACTGATGGCATCCGTCTACGCATTATGTGCAGTCACTCGCCTCTTTCCTATGTGTTCGAGCTGTGGGTTTTAATCGTCACAGTCTCCCACTAGATGAAATGTTTCAGTGATTTTAGAGCGGTGCTGGCAACTGCAACCAGGCCAGAACAGAGCTACCTGTTACCAGGCTCAGAGAAAGATACTAGTGAAAACCAGTAGGCTACAGCGGCTACAGACCTGAGAGGTGAAAGTTTCGTTTGTAGGTTTCAGTAAACCGACTGCGTCGCGGTTGCATAGATACAAGTATGGCAGAGTCTGTGGTGCCAATTAAGAATTCATACAAAAGGATACAATCCATTTTAGGCATAATTCCTGCAGACTGGACCAGGCATGGTTGTAAATACGTTTAGGTATGGATTGCTGCATCTTGATGGGATCCTAGAGGACCCTTGAGGACTTCTTTCATTGACTATATGGTCTTTAATGTTTATAGGGACTTTCTTGCGAAATGGTTTGATAAAGAACAGGTCCACAGCGCAAATGTGCAGTCTTATAAAAGGAAAAACAAACAAACATGAAATTGACGGTCATACAAAACTTTGACGACCACCTGCATGTGTCACACTGTCCACTTATTTTTCAGTGAACACGGCTGTAAATAGAGTTTCTCTATCAGATATTTCAACCTCATGGATGTGCACTGAGTCTGCAAAGCAATCTCAAGTGCCTTTGAGGCCCAGATCCTACGCCAACTTACTTGTGGTGGTTGCAATATCACAAATAACTGCAGTGTAGGCAGTTGATGATTATTGCCCCACAGGATTTGTACAGGGTTGTGTATTTCAATAGCTTTGACTTTTTGTGCAATCTGGGATGCTTTTACAACTGTTAGATGGGTGACCTTTAATGTTTTTGATCTGTTTGCAGTTAGAACTCCCTCGAGATGGGTGACTGGAGTGCTTTGGGAAGACTCCTGGACAAAGTCCAGGCTTACTCCACGGCCGGTGGAAAAGTCTGGCTCTCCGTGCTTTTCATCTTTCGCATCCTGGTGCTGGGGACGGCAGTGGAGTCGGCGTGGGGCGATGAACAGTCGGCCTTCAAATGCAACACGCAGCAGCCCGGTTGCGAGAACGTCTGCTACGACAAGTCCTTTCCTATCTCGCACGTGCGCTACTGGGTGCTACAGATTATCTTCGTGTCCACGCCCACGCTGCTCTACCTGGCTCACGTCTTCTACCTGATGCGCAAGGAGGAGAAGCTCAACCGCAAGAAAGAGGAGCTGAAGTTGGTGGGCAACGACGGTGGTGACGTGGAGATCCCGCTGCAGAAGATCGAGATGAAGAAGCTCAAGCACGGGCTGCAGGAGCACGGCAAGGTCAAGATGAAGGGCGCCCTCTTGCGCACCTACATCTTTAGCATCCTCTTCAAGTCGCTCTTCGAGGTGGGCTTCCTGGTCATCCAGTGGTACTTGTACGGCTTCACGCTTGCGGCAGTGTACACTTGCGAGCGCGACCCCTGCCCGCACCGCGTGGACTGCTTTCTCTCCCGGCCCACGGAGAAGACTGTCTTCATCATCTTCATGCTGGTGGTTTCGCTGGTGTCCCTGGGGCTCAACGTAGTCGAGCTGTTCTACGTCTTCTACAAGCGTATCAAGGACCGCGTCAAGGGGAATCAGGGTAACCTCTACCCCATCGCCGGCACCATGAGCACCACGCCCAAGGACATGTCCACCACCAAGTACGCCTACTACAACGGATGCTCATCGCCCACCGCCCCACTCTCCCCCATGTCACCGCCAGGCTACAAGCTGGCCACGGGGGAGAGGACCAACTCCTGTCGCATTTATAACAAGCAGGCCAACGAGCAGAACTGGGCCAACTACAGCACGGAGCAGAACCGGCTGGGCCAGAACGGCAGCACCATCTCCAACTCGCATGCCCAGGCCTTTGACTTCCCAGATGGCACCCAGGAGCACCAGAAACTGCCGCCGGGCCACGAGCTTCAGCCACTGGCGCTCCTGGACCCAAGGCCTTGCAGCCGGGCCAGCAGCCGCATCAGCAGCCGACCACGGCCGGACGATCTAGACGTCTAGCCCCGGCGGTCAATCCCCCACCCACCCCTCTTTGTCCCAGCCACCATCCTCGACCCCCCCACCCTTCCCTCCCTGTCTTCCTCTAGGTCCCCCACTCTCTCTCTCTCTCTCTCTCTCTCAATCCCTTTGTCTTCTGAAGAGCGGGGGGTCACCATGGCCAGAGAACAGAAGGCACAAAGAGGCCACCTCACGTGCTAGGAGCAAAGAGGAATAAGAGTAGGGTGGTGAGGCCGATGGTTCCTCCTCTACCCCCCTGACCCTCCCTTCCTCATCCACTGTTCTCACCAGACTCTAGTCATCAGAGACTTTTAAAAAACAATTACTTAACACTGCTGGAGGTACTATCTATTAATGATGATGTTGAAACTAGTGGAGCTAACAAGCCTTAACAACAGAACAGCTATGGAGGAGGGAAGGGCACAAGACTCTGATGTTCTGTTTGCTGATTCCCATGACAGTCCCTCACTTCACAGTAGAAGATTATGCCTTGGTGATGTGTTTGGTTTGATCGACCTGTGTTGGTGTAATCCGGTGACCATACACACACACACACACACACACCCTCTAACACACACATGCACACACACACACCCACATAGAAAAACAAAGAACATTCCAATTTGAAAATGTTGCACTTGTAGTTCATTTACTGAAAGCAGTCTAACACGAACTAAAGAAAGAAAGGAAAACATAAAAAGGAAACAAATCACTTGGGTCTAGTCCCCATTATGCGCCTTCTCTCGCAAGACCTCAAGTCCATCATGTGAAACAGGGTTGTGAGTAAATTCTAATGCTAAATATCATGACATACTATTTATTTATTACCAAACATATACAGGACATCCACCACTAGGCGAGGATTGACTACTACCCAAGGTCATAATCATGTGAGTAATGTTTGAAGTCACTATACCCAACTGCATATTTATTGACCACAATCCAAATTTCAGAAATACACAAGTGAAAGGTCGCTCTTTTAGTAATTGTAGTGGACTGTCATTTCCTGATAAACTTTGAATTTATGTGCTGTCAGTTTTATTGATTTGTGTTTTTTTTTTGTGGGATATGTTTGATGTCTGGACTAAAGCTGCTGTAAGATACACAGCTTGACTCTTTTGCAAAATTTTGTTTTTAAAACTTTTTATTTTAAAGAAATGTTTTGTTTTTCTCTTTTTCTCTCAAAGGTGATATTTTATTTTGTTCTTTTTTGAATGGGAGAAGAAGGCAGTGGAGAGCGTTTTTTTTATTAATTTTTTTTATTCAATGTAATCTTGCTGCTTGAGAGATAGATTTTTAGTACTGTAAATCAAGCTAACTGTGTCACAAATGTGAGTTTTTAGAAGACTGCTTAGAGAGCTGGACTAATATTTAGTCACTATATTGAAATATGGTATACACCAATGTAGCTCCACAAACACCAAACATTAGTTGATGAAATTTCAATTGGACAATTATGAATTCCACAACTTTGCATCATAGATTTTGGTACTCGAACACGCAGGATCAGGAATTATGTTTCAGCTACAATGGTGTTTGCACTGAAATCCTGGCTAGGTTGTAATATGATGCAAAAAAAGTGGCAAATGTTCTCTGATATGCATGATACTAATTTATTTTTTACAACATACAAGGCAAAAAATGACCACATTTCCATAGAGCTGTACCTTTGGGTTTTGATCTGTTGATGTCAATATCAGATTTTCCATCCAATGACAGACAAAAATTTGTTTGCATATTTGTTTGATAGAAGTGTGATGAGATGAAGTCACTCCATGGAAATACACTGTTGTACAGTGTTCAAGTGCATGAGAAGAAAAATAACAGAACAGAACAAAACAAAACAAAACATCATTAATCATATCTGTGAAAAGCTAATTTTAACCAATAAAGATTTTTTTCTTTCTTATATTTGTTTTCATTCATTTTTACATACATATGTTAGATAGCTTAAAACGTTTGCCCTGTTGCCACTAGAAAGGAAGGTACAGATAAAGTATGTTACATATATGTTTTAAAAGGCCCAAGAAAGTTAGAAAATTTCACCATATAAAAATATCCAGTGTGCTCTCCCTTATCCAAGTTTCCTATTTAACCTCTCTACAACACTAAATAAAACCATATGCTGGAGCTGAATCTGTGGGCCACATGTGGTTGAAACAAGAATGGGCAAAAAACCCTTGACTTTGATCTAGTGCTAATTAATCCAGATTTTAAATTCTACATTCAGCTTTTATCAAGAATATTACAAGCAGTGGTTTCAGGTACATGAATGTTGAAAGCGAAAGCTATAAAAAGGGTGACTAATTGTTGCCCTGTTGTACACTTACCAAACAGAATATCATCAACATGACATGCACCTACCACCCGTGTGAAGCTGAAGACAAGCACTTTGTCCCAATTAAAATTAACTTGGGTGAAATGCGTTTGTTAGCAATTAGGAGTCAGTAGCAAAAATGTTTCTGAGGAAATGGGTATCCAACTGCCTCCCCCTCCGTGTCCAACGGAACACCTGCATGCTCGTAATATCATAACATTTCATCCCCTTGAGCCCTTAGTGAACCAATCAGTGACATCCACTTCCAGGGCAGGTCGGGGGAAGAAAGAGTCGGGTGATGTTTGTGCACGTCTCGTTGTTTATTTTTGGAAACGTGAGGATTCAAGTGAGGACAGTTTTACTGCACATAAAGCTTTATTTCCCCCACAGACTACTGAGAGAGCCTTGGCGTCTGAGTCGCAGCACCACCGCACAGACCACAGCTCCAGGGTGGTGCTACGAGTGTACATGCTAATCGCTGCCAACTCAGACTAAAAATGGCACATCATCCCTACGCGTCAGCCCCGTGCCCTAATAAAAACGGCTGGCGAGTGGTCCTCGTAATTCTTTTTTTTTCCTCAAACTTTCGTCAGCACTCTGGCTGTGGAACAAATTAGTTTTGAATTTTTCAACTTTCAAAATTACACGTTTCTCAAGTTCCTCTTTTTTTTCCTCCCACAGAAATCATAGTGTGCTACATGAGAGACTTCCTGGCCGACTCTTGAACTACCGGTTTGGGTGTGCGTGTGTAGGGGGGGTATTTCAGTACTGGATCGGCTCTTCAAAAGGACACCAGTGGAGGTTAGGCTACCGAATATGTCCATCTGCTTTCATTGGCCTTCCACATGAAAGCCCTTCTCTATGGCTTGTTTACCACCAAACTCTTTGTACATGGGTCAGATGGGTGCACTCTTAGACCAGCACAGAGGATCCCCGCATGGCTCCTTACGGGTCAGAGGAGTGTAGGTTAAACAGCTCATCATATTTCATCCTTGCGAGCAGGGCCCAGTTTCTCTCTCTCCCTCTCTGGTCTGCAGGCAGAAAACCCGGCCACCGAACACATTCCCTTCATTCTGCGTGCAAATGTGAGAATGTTTCTCAGTTTTTTTTTTTTAACTGCGGAGAAGGGAACAGTCTCAGGCCTGCTGTTTTTGAGCCACACCGCAGTGTACGGATATCATGCTCAGTCATGTTTCCTGAAAGATCCACACACACACACACACACACTCCCAACTGTTTACATGAGTATAAGTAAAGGAAAACAATAAGATGCTTCCAACGCATTAACGTCAAGAGTGGCTGAGCTCGAATGGTGGCTCAGTTTTCTTTGCGGTCGAAAAAATTGAATTCAGACCCAATCCATTTTCTTTTTTTCTTTTTTCCACTCTCTTTGGGTCAGACAGAAGGGGGGTTGCTGGGATGGCTGTGGCTTTATTAAAAGATGGGAGCACAGCATTTAAAGGGCTCAAGAACATGCCACATGCTCTACTGTTACGCGCAGAGAACATCACAGCAGAAACAGTCCACTTTATTAACACAGTACTGAAGATCTGAAGCATTGCAACAACATAATGAAATGGAACGCCACGCCCCATGGTAATACAAGAATACTAGAGCAAGGGGGTGTTGAAGCACTGCAGTACAAAACACTTAAAGATATCTCTCCTCTCTCTCTCTCTCTCTCTCTCTCTCTCTCTCTCTCTCTCTCTCTCTCTTACTCAGTCTCTCTCTGGCTCTGTAGAAGCAGCAGGATATTTGTTCAAGAGGAGCCCAGCGACAGGCCCTCCAGCGACTGACCCAAGGTCTACCATTTCTTCTCCAGTGGAAAAAGACTCCTCAGGAACTCATTTGAAGTGTACTGGTTCCAGCCACGTGCTGTAAATATTCAGTCGAGAAGTAGCACATGCCGTCCTGAGATGTGTCACTCAGTGAGGCTCCAGATGCCCTAGACAAGGCATAAAAGTGTGGTAAAAGTTTTATGCAAAAAAATAGACGTTTTTACAATTGCCATGGACTAACCGCAAAACAATTTTGCTTCCTTGTATCTTTAGATCTCTCCTTCTCTCAAGGAACAGACTCTCATAAACATACAGAGTCTCTCTCTCTCTCTCTCTCTGACGCTCTCACTCGCCCACACACACACGCACACACACACACACACACTACCACAGTACAGCACCACACGCAGAAATTTCATATTTTATGTGCTTTCATTTCAAGGCACATAAACCACTGATTGCAAAAAGCTGCATCCCAGACATGGCTGTTTGAAGTCTAAGACGTGTGCGTGTGCGTGTGCGTGTGTGTGTGACATGGCTCATGTACCTCACAGGGTACTTCTGTTATTTCCTACTCCACATGAAAGACACCAGCAGAACACACACACACACAGACACAAACACACAAAATAACGGTGATGGAAAACGAAACAAATCATATGGACAAGCAAAGGGACAAATCCTGAGGGACAAACTGGCAGTACTTTGGACACTGTCGTTCATGAACGACACAGAATAGCACCAGAAGTCACGTGAGACAACAGTGAAACCCATTGTGGAAAATGTGTCCCAGTTTCCTGTCATTCGCGTAGAGATGACCTTCACTGTGTCTACATCTCTCTGACTTCCCCGTGCACATCTGTATATGAGCGCAGAGATAGACTGGCTCAGAGAGAGAGAGAGAGAGAGAGAGAGAGAGAGAGAGAGAGGGGAGCCATACGGCGTAGGGAAGCTCAGTGGAATGGGACACGGGGGAATAAGTGAATAAATGCAGGAAATGAGCGTGGCTTGTTAAGAAACGTGAGTGGACTGAGACCACTGATATATTATCTGCTGTCCCACATGACTGGGGTTTGGGTCTGTAGGCAAGGGGGTGACTGTGGAGGTAGCGGCAGAGTCACACAGCCCCCCTAACCCAAAAGAAAGATAGAAAGAAAGAAAGATAGATAGAAAGAAAGAGAGGAAGGAAAGAAGAAAGAAAGGGAGAAAGAAAGAAAAATGAAAGAAAAGATCTGACATGTGGGATAGATTATCGTACAGTCCCGCCACTGTCCTTTCAACTACTGGATTTACCCTCTTGACCTCTTGTTTGATAGCAATCATTAATACACGCACACAAATGTACACACACACACACACACACACACATGTACACACACACACACACACTCACACGCACATACACACACACACACATGTACACACACACACACACACACACACTCACACGCACATACACAAACGCACATACATACACACACACACACACACACACACACACACACACACACACACACACGCACACAAAACACACAACCATGCCTGATGTGCAGAAGCCAATCAAATATTTAATATAGCAGCCAAAGGAGAGGTTTGCCAGGAAACCTTCACACTGACCCATGCAAATGCAGAACAGCTCTCTGGGCCTGCAGGATATCTTTAGCAAATGAGGTTTTATGTGTTTGTGTAAGCTTTGGCCTTCAGCACAGGAGGTTAAAATGACCAGATTTGTCACCAGGTCCCAAAATGGCCAGATCTCTGAGAGGGTGAGTAGCACCTATCGAAAGTCAACAGATGGCATGTGCCAAGCATTTCCACACACCATGAAGATGAAAAGTTGTGTGAGTGTGTGTGTGTGTGTGTGTGTGTGTGTGTGTGTGTGTGTGTGTGTGTGTGTGTGTGTGTGTGTATTTTCCTCACACTTTCACGCCAATGCAGACTCACAGTCCTGTTCTCTGTGTAAGCCACAGGCTTTTTTTCACTCACTTTAGCCAGATGCTTTGGTCCTGCTTTTCCATTGCGTGCTCCAAATCTTAAAAATAAAAGAGACAAGAAGTCAAGCAAGGGGTATTCTAAGAATGGTGAGTACGTTATATATCTCACATCTCTAATTTTAACCAGCATTTCATTCAAATTAAGCTCCAGTCTGAAGCACATGTACTAGATTCTTTTGGCAATATGTATTTGTCATAGTGGGAAAGAGCAAGAGAGGCCTGAATTTCATGCAGTTCGCCGTTTGACTGAGAAGAGATTGAAGAATCTAAAGTTGAATGTGTGAAAAGCAATACGCTAGCATGATAGTGTCAACAAAGTCAATCCTAGCCCTGTCACAGCATCAACAACATTTAACCTTTTGTACCCTGCAAACAACTTAATTCAATGATACTTTCCATCATCCCATCTAGATGTTTCTCTGGGCGAATGATTCTGATTTACTTGTATTGTTTGCAGGGCCACGGAGCGCATCTGTTTGTAGCAGGCTAGCAGGACGTCCACGCACAGATCACCCAGCCAAAGAGTCAATCCAATGGAAACAGTTACGGGGTGTAAACAAGCCATCCCAATCGCTCCTCGGAAAAACCTGTTCCTGATTTCCAAATCCATTTTGATTGCTTTCTCAACCTTTGCCTGGTGGTGGGATGAAGTGGGATCAGTGGCATCATCACATTTAAAAACAGCCCCCAGACAATTGGTTCCGAGACCTGCTAGCACATCTCCAGCAGTGGCGTCATACTAATGTTTGAAGCAACACTATGCAACAAGTTTTTATATGCAACTAGTTTTTCTAACGTCTTTAACTTCATTTTGATGATACATGGTCATGTAAAGGACTGTGAGAAGGTGAAATTCCCTCTCCTTCTCACTGTGACTCATGAGGAGTTTGGCCCTGGTGTGGGGTGGACTCCCCTGCCACAATGGTTGGATCCGGGCTCCCCCACCATAGTGGCTGGACCCGGGAGACCAAATTGGTCCAATTAAACCCAACTGGCTTCCCTATTTAAAGGGTGCCTCATGTTCATGAGGAGAGATTTCCTTGAGATGGCCATGGGAGAACTTTGGAAACAGGCATGAGAGGCTATACGAGACTGAAAACACTTACCTGCTGTGAGGCTAAGTGGAATTGTATCTAGCTGTGTGGATTCTAACCTGTGCGTTGTGAATATGTTCCTAGTGAACCTGTGTATTGAATATGTTCCTTGTGAACCTGTGTATTGAATATGTTCCTTGTGAACTTGTGATTAGTGAACTTGTGAACCTGTGCATTGTGAATATGTTCCTAGTGAACCTGTGTATTGAATATGTTCCTTGTGAACTTGTGATTAGTGAACTGGTGAACCTGTGCATTGTGAATATGTTCCTAGTGAACCTGTGTATTGAATATGTTCCTTGTGAACTTGTGATTAGTGAACCTGTGCATTGTGAATATGTTCCTAGTGAACCTGTGTATTGAATATGTTCCTTGTGATTAGTGAACCTGTGCATTGTGAATATGTTCCTAGTGAACCTGTGTATTGAATATGTTCCTTGTGAACTTGTGATTAGTGAACTGGTGAACCTGTGCGTTGTGAATATGTTCCATGTGAACCTGTGCTCTGTGAATATGTACATGTATCTCACAAGGACAGATAAACACACGTGTCACTCCCACCAGCCATCCAGGGTATCACCACATATTGCGAAAAGACACCAGTTAGCATGCTAGCGAACTTTTATCAGTGGCAACTGGGCTGTTGGTGGTGTTTTTTGCATGCCTTTTTAGGTAGATGTTTGCTAGTTTTGGATGAAAACTCCTCACTGTAGCTTTAATGCAAATTCTAACAGTCCTCGTCCGAGCAACAGTGACTATTCGCACTTAATTTGCCGGTTGTCTCCTCATTATTGTTTCTCTTGACATCATGGCTAATCTTAATGCAATTCAGTTGAATGTATTTCTCCAACTCAATTGGTAAGTCAGTTGGAGTGACACTATACCCATATGCATTTAGATTATGTACTGTATGTCTACTTTGTCCAGCCGGTTCAGGTAAGCGTGTAACTCAAAGATGGTTTGAGGGTATCCAGTTGGATATTCCTACACCTCAAAAGTAAAACTTTTATTCAATCAAACTCAACCCCAACATGCCTACAATCTCCTCCCACACCCCCTCCCCACTCACCGCCCTCACCGGTCATCCATTCTGGTTCCCCCAGATAAATTCACGAGCATTTTTTACAATGGCATCAGGAATGCAAAAAAAAAAAAGTAGCTAATAACCTCGTTAAAAAGCCCGGGCTGTGCATGCTCGCTTACTTTTCTCACTGGTGCACATGGTGCACTTGCCAAAGCAGTAGAGGCAGGAGGAGAGCGATGCAGACACAGAGGATCGGTTAGGGGAACAGAGGAGGGCCTGGATCACGCCTCCAGAAGGGAGGGCGTCCATCCAGCTGCCAGCGCTAATCACCGCGCCACGCTCGCAAGATGTAGCACCTCTCTAAACTCCACCGACACATTCAACAAACAGAGTTTAAGTATACAAGTTTAAGTCCACACATTTTCCAGGGTTTTTCCCACCCACTTTTCTTCCTCTGACGGAAAGCAGCAGCACTCCCTCCTATGGGGTCCGTCAGGCAGAGATGCCGACTGAACGCTGGTGATGGTTGTAACAGGCGAGGGCGAGCCTGCGCTGGATTATTTAGTAAACTGCTCCACCTGGGAAATCACTCTGGGACGTTTGTGATGAATGGCTGTTTAAAAGGAGGACACTGTTTTAAATATCATTAAATTGGTTTACTCGAATCTCTTCTGTCGGGGAAAAACACATGTGTGCCATGAGAGTTGACGGAGCCGGCTCTTCCAAGGCACTGGAGCCGTCTTTCATTTCCTGGACCAGGTCTATCCTCAGGTGCATAGTCTGTCCCTCGTCTGAACAGCGCTTTTAGCCATTTCATCTGTTTTATGAAGCAAAAAAAAGTCGTTAAGGACAACTAGGAACATTTGTGTCAAGCAGATGCTATTGCAAGGCCACAGAGACCTAACCTTATATGAACCAGGCTGGACATTGGTTAACACTTTGACAATATTATCACATAAAATGATACACCGCTTTTGAAGACGGCAAGCTCTTACTTACTTGAGGACTCACATAGCACAATGCAATCAATGAACAATTTGCACACGATGGCCCAACAAACGGGTTACTTCTAATCAGCAGTGAGTGCCAGATCAGAGCCAGTTGAGGGTAGAATGCTGCTTTCCTCATCAGAATCTCAGCAGGAGCTTCGGTATGCACATGAGCAGAGAGAGACGGAGCGAAGCAGATGGCAAGAGACCAGGAGCGACTCCAAGGGCGAGCAGGAGAAAAGGGCGTGAGGAACATCAAGAGGAAACTGAGGGTAAGAGGGCTCCTGGTAACAATGGAGACTGGAAGGGTGTTGGGGAAAAAGCAACCTGAAAGAGGGTCTGAGGTGGGTCTGTCTGCAGGTTCACCGACCAGTCCTCTGGGCCTGGGTGTTATCTGGCCTGGTATAGTAGGGTGTCTGTGCTGAGACTAAACACTCAGCTATCTTGTAAAACAACAAACTAATTCACACAATATCCTGTATGTTCACAAGTAACTTCATGTTACCAAAACTACTGCTAGTTTGTGTTTAACTGTAACCTTTCTGATGGCAGCCACCAATCAGTCACCCACCACCACCACCCCTCCACATTCCAGGCAATCTGGTTCTTAGTTGCACCAAGGGCCCCTTCAAACAAAAGCAGAGGTTATGAACTAACTTCCAGGAACATATCCTAATAATCAAAATGTTGTTCTGTACACACCTCATTTTCCTCACACCTCAGGTCTAACTAACTACCAGGAACTCATCCAAATACACCGTTTGAGGAAAGAGATCTTGTGAGAAGAGAGATCTTGTGGGACAATGACAGAAGCACCAACAAAATTGATTTCACCATTAATGTTATGTTGTGACTGTAATCAAAATGTTGTTTCGTATGCACCTCACACGATATGTTCTTGATCATACCACCAAGTCCTACACATATAAGGTCAGGCCTGTTTACAGACAGACTCTTTCCAAGAAGATGATGGATGTTGACACTTCGGTGCAGGCTGCCCTCACAAGCAGAGGACTGGTTACATCCGTTTTCATCTGCTACACTGACTAAAAATACTTTTAGTTTTCAATATGCCTTCCTTTGTGGTGGCTGAATGAATGTGGTGGCTGAATGAATGAACATAGCTGACATCCTTAGCAAGGCAACACAACAACACTGGGGTCAGCACATAGTGTGTCTAGACTAAACCCTTGAATGAAGAATATTTGTTTTTTGTAATTTGTTATTTGTAATGTGCCTGTGATGCAAGAAGCTGTAAAACCTTTTGAGGGGGTAACATTTCAGTTGCCCCAGTGAGAGACCGTTTACTGCACAAATGCAAAACAGACACACTCGGATTTGTGTTTTTTAATTCTTTCCATAACTACCTGTGAGCCATGCCAGGTCTCAAAATGCCAGTGAGATCATAGTGCCACTGTCCAACAGAGCCCCAGACCTTTTAGTTGTGTTGTTATTAATGGTGGGCAGGACTGATGGCTTCATCAGCCATTGTCTTGAGCCTTTCATTTTCCAAAACCAATTCCAAGATTTTTTTTTTCCCAACACAGTGGTCAACGTGATATTTTGAACCTTCCTCAACATACGATGCCATTGTGCCAATTCAAGTTAATTTTCCCACGTGGCAACCAGTGAGGTAAATGATCCTATGGAAGAAATGACATGGCCTGGAACTGAAAGAAGAGAAGAGCTCGTATCTTCAGTGAAACGTGTGTGCAGTAGTTGTTCTGCATTTTCTAATGATGAATGTGGCATAGTTACACGCTAACAAAGGCTTTCTGGAACTTTCCACATGGCAATCATGCTATGGCAACTCAACACCAGAGCTGAGGCAGAGACGTCAGCAAAGCCAGGCAAGCGGGAGCAGTGAGCAACCACGCCAGGCAAGAACAACAAATAACAAACAAGCAACCCCTACACAACAAGGCACTAATTAGCAATCAGGTCACACAATGTGCCAGGGGAAGAATGCCTGGAAACGGCATAACATATCGCTTAGTGGACTGGACTTTGTCACTGCTTTTTACAGTCCCCGGTCAATAGGCACAAACCCCTTCTCTGTTGTGGTCTTTCCCTCAAATGCCCCGGATAACTCAGGTTCTTTAATAAAATGGGCAGGAAAGCTAGAGGATTTGAAGGGATATTTCTCAGAAAGGATATTAGTTCATACTGGTAAGGGATGAGATACTACTCATGTAATATCTCCAACTTTTTTTAATGTGTTTGGAACCTCACCTAATGAGCTGTTAGCCTTAGCCAGTCGCATCTGGACCCGTGAGCTGTGGATTATGGCCTGATGCAAAGGCTAATGCAAGTGGAGGATTGGGGACAAGGTAATGGGTACCGCCGGATGCAATCCCCATCTAATGACCACGCAAACAGAGGTAGCAACAATAACCGCTCATTCATTCACTCTCTCCTTACCTCAGGTAAGATAATCAGCTTCCCCCTGAGAACAACTGAAAATCTTCTCCAATCCCACTGTTATTCCTAGGTGCACTGAAAACACACACACACTGCTGCTGTTTACCATGTGGATGCCGTAAGCTCTACTCCAGGCTCACATAGCCAAAACCATGAAATCACTGCATTGTGCTGTGGACCATAACATTAGCATTCGCATAAGATAAATCATGTTGAACATGAGAGTGTTTTAAATCCTCTTTAAGGCTCTCTCGTAAACCACCACACAGATAATTAGAGGCACATGTATCTGTTTAATTTCATTTAACAAAAGGACAGTGACAACAAAAAGATACTTTCAATTTGCTCTCCCTCTCTCTCTCTCTCTCTCTCTCACACACACACACAAACACAAACACAAACACACACACACACACACATGCACAAATTCACACACACACACACACACACACACACACACACACACACACACACACACACACACACACACACACACACACACACACACACATGCACAAATTCATACACAGACACCAGAATGCACTTCATCCAGGCTTCTACTCCCCCCTTACTGTCCCTCCCTCTCAGAGCCTGGCTGACCGTTTCTGTGATACTGGCAACAAACACTGTGACACGCACTTAAGCCAAGTGCCAGGCTCTAGATGTTTTTATAAAGGCTCTAAAAGAAACACCTTTAAGTCCAAAAGCACACATTTCATCACTGCTGCCTATTTATGCAGCAATTATGGAATTTGCCTATTATTAAGGCAAATTAGACATATCAAACAGCAGTACAAAACTGGCGGCTCGAGGTATACTGACATAGCTGTTGTGAGCACAAGACACATTACACTCGTCATTTCATACTGTCCTTCGATGACCTTCTGACTGTTCAAACCCATGTTGACAATTTGATCTTTTCTGTAAATGATTTTAATGTGTTATTATGACAAATAGATTTCACACTGGCAAGAACACCTTACTGAAAGTCACAGAGTGCAGAGGTGCAAATGAAAGCTGACTTCTAACCAGTTCCGGGGATTATCCGGCACGTTCCGGTGTCACGTTCGGGCCAGGTCTGGCTGAGAGTAGGCTGAGCACTGTGGCTGTGTACCGGCCCTCCTGTTGTTGTGCGTAGAACCCTAAAGTCAGTATAGATGTGGTAGAGTGGTATAGAGTGGTAACCATAGCAAAGTTGCTGAGCAACAGGCAATTGCTGCTCTGTTTAGACTTCCTCCCTCTCCTTTGTCTTTCAGAGTGATGTTCTTCCTTCCTCTGTGAATGTCTCCCTGCTGAAATGTTTTCTGATGTGCTGTGGGTTTAGCCCTAACAGGCCGAAAGAGGAATGTTAGTCTTCTGCAGTACTGTCTGTGGAGCTACCATTTTACATCATTATGTATATTATAGTATATGCTGATATATGCAAGTGATGTCCTCTATATAGTGATGTATAGTTTTAATTAGAGTCATTCGTTTTTATGTATTTATATGGTCCTTATGTCTTTGACTATTTTTGTCCCCAACTTCATTAAGTGTTGTTGATTGTGTCTCATTATAGCACAAATCATAATGCACATATGCCTTTTTTTGAGGTGAAATGTGTTCAAGCCACCATGACCTCATGTAGAGTGGAATTGCACAGGTGAGGTTCAGCTATTACTGGTGTCAGACCACAACAGAGGCAATCCTGAACACCACAATGAATGAAATATACAACCGCAGCAATTCAAGAAAAAACAGATTTCCGTTTGACACCAGAACTGGCGTCAATTGGACTGTAAATATCTGTTTTGCTTTTAATATCATCAAAATTCTTCACACTTCTGCGTAATTATCCCAAAAGTCGAATTCCACATGAAACCTCTGGGACTGTGCAGATCTGCTGATCGCTGGCTTTCACAAGACCGACCCTGTTATGCCACAACATTTGCTTTCAATAAAATGCAATCTGCTGTGGGTACCCTTGCCTCCATTCACGTCCATGCCTTAGACGCCAATGCCGCCTTTTCCCATGTTTCATGTTTCATGTTTCATGTTTCATATTCGATCCATATTTTTCACACAGCATGAGGTAATGCACTGTGGCTTCCTAATCAGGTCTCATCACACTAAATGTACAAATAGTCTACGAATAGTTTTTTTCATTGTTATGTGATGCTATTGAAATGTTATGACTGGTTAAATCTGCTTAAAGCTCCTGCCAGAGTTGATTTATTTTATATAAGAATAGCTGATGGTCTGTCAGCCATCACTTAAGTTAAAGTATTGAATGTCCAAATGGGGAGAGCATCATGTTCATAGTTTATATGTTCATAGTTTCACACTGTATTAGCATGCTAAGCTGGTCACTCCATTATGCGAGAACAACATGTGTGTACAAGTCGCTTAATAAGGTCATGAACACTTAATCTGGGAAAATGAAAGCGGGTGGGACGGGGTTGGAGGGGGAAACCGTGTCTGAGATTTGCATACCAAGGTATTTGTCAATTTGTACAAATAATTTCTTTCCTTTTTTCGCTGGGCTCAGCGATAAGTAATGAAATTAAAGCGCTTGGGCATTTATAAGCTGTAATTACCAAACTGTTTGGACTTGGGCTCTCAGACCAAGACAGAGGCTAATAACCCTGTGCTTGCGTTTTACTGCCCACAAAACTGCTTAATAAACAGGAGCTGTGCAAATCGCCCGCTGTGTGTGTGTTTGTGTGTGTGTGTGTGTGTGTGTGTGTGTGTCTGTGTGTGTGTCTGTGTGTGTTTGTGTGTGTGTGTGTGAACCCGGGCCCAAGCACAGAAGGCAATCCAGGAGGGGAGAGAGCGCCACATGGGTCTCTGCCTCCTGTGGGTCTCGGCCATGGCTACTCGTGCACAGGGACTAATGTGCTCCATGATACATCCTATTGATAAATCTGGGTCATGGTAACTCTGTTGTCAAGACTTCGATGTTGCTGTGGTGTTTTTGTTTGAGTCTGTCAGCTACAGAAAAAATAAGTTAAAATAGCTGAAGGTTTAGAAGTGGAATTGGTGGAAAGCTATAAACTATTTATAGAACCAGGTTTGTTTTAGAATCAGTTATTTTGCATGAC
Organism: Clupea harengus; assembly: GCF_900700415.2. Lineage (NCBI taxonomy): Eukaryota > Metazoa > Chordata > Actinopteri > Clupeiformes > Clupeidae > Clupea > Clupea harengus. The sequence goes on from NC_045166.1 coordinate 22,855,638, forward strand.
ACTTCTGCATTAGTCCGTTTGTGATAATTGAGCAAAATGTACTTTCCTGAATGAGGCAAAGAACTTCACTGTGGAAATAATGATGTGAACAGAACTACATCTGCAACTACAAAATTAAAGGCTAAAAAATGACTTTCATTAACAGACACAATTTCATAGCTGTGTAATAACATATTAGTAAGCTCAATGCTCTAATTCTGGTTTATAAATACTTCATAAACATTCTTTTCATCTATGCTTGGGTAATGGCTGCACAAATCTTTAATTTCATTTGAAAGCTTGTTGAAAATCCACAAGCATCAAACTAGAATTGATGATCGTACAGCGCATGAAGGTAAAACATAAATCTCTCCTTGGACAGGTGTGGGCTTAACATCATGAGTAGCCTTGTGGCATCAGTGGATTCAGCCTTATTTTCTCGAACCTACGTATTGTTTCCAAGTCTAAATGACAAAATGTCAGGGCTACAAGCGGTTTTGCACAAATGACAGCTTTTATACAAAACATAATTACATTCACCATCATTTCTGGAATAAAAAGTACATTTTGAAAATGCCCTAGCCATTACCCTCTTGAGGTTTGTCTGTACCTTATGGCAGAGTTCCACTTGAGGTCTCGTATTTTTCTCTTGCCCCCCTCTTGTGGTGCAGGGAGTGGGTGGCTTAATCTGCAGACTGTTAATGAAAGCCACTTGTCACGTCTGTCCACAGCCACTGAACTTTACCTCTTAAACTCGGTATTACGCAAAAGGGTCTCCAAGCCTGGAATGCTAACACATGTGACAGTTATCCTGGCCAACCCAACCCAGCAAAGCAAAGCAATAATAGCACCATTACGGGGCACATGATAACCCCTGTGATGTATTAAGGAGACGTCAATCTCATGGAAGAAAGAATGTAAGCAGGGAAAGCCGTGGGGTTTCAGATATGTTCTGTACTGTAGCGAATGGAGTCACAGCTCTCGAAATGGCCCCTGGCAAGACAAGTTGTAAACCCAGCACCCTACCCCCCTTTTTCCCCCCCCACCCCTCCGAAGTGAATTGTGGCAAGGGAGAGCTTGGCTTAATTACATGTCACACATGTTGCACTTTATGTGGTTCTTTTCCAGTCTTGGTTCTCAAATGTATTGTTGGGTCGTGCTGTGAGAGAAAATCTTGCTTCATTGCAAGCAGGGCTCTCACTGCATCATTCATCCATAGCAAGAACTTTCAGTTAGGTTAGTGACCGAAATCGAAAGACCACGGTTAGAGAGTGAATCTGAGGAGGTAAGTATTACGTCACATTAGTTCAATATGCACAGATATTCAGTTAGGAATGTATGGTTCTTAAAAAAAGGAGAGGCAAACCGAGATCCAAGTTCCTTTTTGTCTTTCTCACAAAATGACCGGATTAGTGCTCCAATCCAGGGACATTCTTTTCAGGAAACCAAAGAGACACCACTGTCCTTATTGAAGGGCCAGACATAACTGATTGGCCGGTGTTAGCAAAGAGACTTATTTGCTTTCCAGCCAAAGTCTCCAAGTCTCCAAACAGCTTGTTTGCATTCTCAGAGCCTTTACCATGTCCACAGCAGTTCTAGCCACACAAACACACTGTACAATGCTAGACTGTGACATTTCATTTAGGAAACACAGAAATACAGAGATAAATAGTATTCATTTTACTGTGTTCCTTTTAACTTAAGATCCTGTATTTCCTTGATGTCAAAATGTTGACTTTTCAACGAGATGTCTCTCCTTATACAGATTTTGTTGATTTAGAACATGCAGAAATACAGAGATTATTTGTTTACGAGCGTTCCTTTTAACTTTAGATCCTGTGTTTCCTTGATGTCACAATGTTGACTCTTCAACAAGACGGCTCTGTCTTACATAGATTCAGTTGAGCGCTCATGGTGAATTCTACTGGGACAGATCTCTGTTTCCAGTTACAGCATCTTTTTTTAAAGCTCTTTGTGTGGGACTGCGTTTTGGCTGTGCTCCTGTGTTTTTTGCCTGTGGTAAGAAAACGTTTCTGCCTATAGTGTGACACTTTCAATTAGCCGGTTACACTCAAGACATCCGCAAGACTCCACTTCATGTTCCCTCCTCAAAAAAAAAAGCAGCGCCGAAAATACTGTCATAAAACATAGATTGATTAAAACACCCACTTATGTTGGTATCATACGAGCTGTGGGAATCACAGCCTCCACCAGAGATGGCTGAACACATGCTGCCTTAAAACAAAAAGAAAAGACAAAGGGATCTCACCAGGGCACCTCTAATGCCCAGCATCCTCTCCTCACAGAGATCACATTTAGATAGATAGATAGATAGATAGATAGATAGATAGATAGATAGATGGATACTTTAATAATTCCGAGGGAATTTTAAGTCACCCAGTAGCTTATACACTTAACTTAACTCACAAACATACATACACCAATCACAGTAGAAAAACAATACACATAGGGAGAACAGTTGTTCACAGGGAGTGGGGTGTATACAGATATTATACAGATATTACAGTGTGCATTGATTGTGTCAGTGTTGATGTCCACGAGGATGATTGTGTCAGTGTTGATGTCCATTTAGCAGTTAGCATTGTTTAGCATTAGCATTGTTTAGCAGTAAGCTTTGTGTCGCATTTAGAGTTGTTTAGCTCTTTGTGCAGCATTTAGCGTTGTTTAGCGTCTGTATCAAGGCAGAGGCAGGGGATCAGAGGAAGCAGACGGGCCTGCACATCAAACAGCATAGGAGCTCTCATGACTGGCCAAAGCAATCAGTCCCTGATTGCTTGAATCATCACGCTTATTAGAGGCAATCTTCGCTAAATGTTGCCCACAACCAACAAATGTGACGTCTTCTCCTGTCTCCTGTGCAGATAGCCCAAGAAATACTGGTTAAAACACCCCAAAATGATTGCAAATGACTTTTTTCATTGGGGACTGTTATTTAATTCATGAAAATATCCATTACTGTTTAGCATGAAAGAGTTTAGCTCGGGACAGTGATGGTGTAAGTTATTGACCGATGGGCTATTTCCCATTCATCTTCAGTGATGCCTTGCTCCTTAAGGCATGTCATACTCTCTGGCTGAATGCAGTACACAGTACACATCTTCGTTTCCCTGGCAACTTTAAATTCTTTAAAAAAAGAGTTACACCTTTGTTTTCACTGCAACATCATTACTGGGCAGAAACAAAGAAATTATCCTTTTAACGCTAAGTGCTTTTGGCTGTTGTACACACCATTAACCTTTTCTTGTGTTCGAGGAGCTCCTTCTCAGAGGAGAGAGAAAATCCATCATCCCAACAGGCTAATTTTCCCAGTCCAAATAAGGAGGACCTTGCTTTGATCAATATCACAGCTGTTTTTCTCTAAATACAATGGTTACACATGTGAGTACAGTAGCATGCTATCTGGAAATTTCAATGGAGAACAGTGTGGCTATTTACAAACAAATGTATATGTACAGTTTTAAAACAGCCATGCGGGTCTGGAGGTAGTTTGATTTTTAACTACAGTTGTCTGTTCATAGCACATGATAAACAATCAAGTATGCGTTATCCATACTGCTTGAGTGGAGGCTCATTATACTAATCAGAAATATACAGACTTTCACTGCCTGTGTAAAGCTAGCTTGGAGAGATCTTTACTGAGGTTAAGGGTTAGGCTCCTCAGTCACTCAAAAAGAAGTCTACATTTGCCTGAGTCTACTCATCATAAATGCCAAAAGCGTCTAAGGTTTGGGCATCTGAGTCTTGTGTTGCATAACAGTCCATTAATGTTACAGTGGTAGAACGGCCATTGAGACTGGAGATTGTAGGTTGCGCCTGGGAAAGAGTCCTTTGACATAGCAGAAATGCTTCCAGTCTATGGGATGACTGGAATCCTTAAAAGCACTTTTCTCCACAAGTGGAGAACACATCCAAAATCCAAAGACCATGTATGGGTTCCTTCCACATATAAATCTGAATTATGGGTTTGGACATCTTACATAGCAGAGGCTGGCGAAAGTTTTCACAGGGCGGACGCTGATTCATGCGCATAATAATAACAGAGCTAATCCCTACTCCAAACAGCTCTTCAAAGTAGAGCCATCATGACTGGCATAGTTGAGCTCTTGCGTTGCTTGATGAGAGACACAACGTTTGAGGATGGTAGTGTTGTCACTACAGGAAACGTGTTTCACCAGTTTTTTCACTCTTGGACTTAAAAAAAGGCATTTTTTGTATCTAATTTTTCGCATTACATAGGGTTTTGTTGTTTCTTAAGGTATGTTTTGTTTTTTAAATAACTACTTTTTATGACATCCTCAAATTCAGCATGATGGTACACGGTCACATGAAGGGAAGATAAACATTCCTGTCATTCACATTATCCACCCATGCTATTCACTTTGTAGTTTTGGGCTCGGGGTCAGTAAACCCTGCAAAAGACATTTTCAAGCAAGATGCCACAAACTACTTCACCTAAATACTTAACTTAGCAAGCAAGCTATCTAATACGAGCAAGCTTATATAATCAGCAACCGGGTTATTTTTGGTCATTCAAAGTCAACTCTCTCGGTTGCTCATTAGCTTGCTAGTTTTAGACATAAACTCAGTAATGCCTCTTTAACTTCTGTGCTTAGGGTGGGTTTGTTGTTGTGTTTGTTGTTGCTGCTGATGCAGGAGTTTCTTTTACAAGTTGTGGCTAATGACAAATTTCTGCTTCATCAGTCAGGCTGAAACTCCCTACAGTGTTTGGGGGAGGTTTCATGCACTTGGATTAGATAAAATTCAACTTTATTGTCATTGCACAGAGTACAAGACAACGAAATGCAGTTTAGCATCCAACCAGAAGTGCAAAATAGCAATAAAAGTGCAGAGTATGTGCATATGTAAAGTGGAATAAGTGAATACATAAGTTATGTACAGTAAGAAATAGATATGTAATATGAACAGAATTGGGACTAGCAGCAATTGAGGTAAGAAGTTTAGATATGATAAGTATATAAAAAGTGCAGGTAGATGGCACATCCGCTAGGCAAAGTGGTGTAGATATGATAAGTATATAAAAAGTGCTGGTAGATGGCACATCCGCTAGGCAAAGCCAGACCATGCTTTGAATGTCTCCACCCCAGAGGTTTCTCTGCTCATCTTAACTCAGTATCCCATGGCTCCTGTCCTTCTGTCCTCCATGACACCATAAAACTGGTCCTCAGAGAGCCTTGTTAAAGATTCTGTTGGGATTTATGCCTTCAGCTGGTCGGGAGCCTTTTCTATTGTGTCTTCAACAGAGTGGCTGAGAAGTGGCTTGTTTAAAGGTCACAAGGAACAGATACAGTATTTTATGCCTCACATAATCACCAAGCTTGGGGTTTTCTTTCGCTTCTCGTCTGTCGTCCGACCATGCAGCTTTTAAAATGTTTCTGTTGTGAACACACATTTGGGCTTTTTGCTGTGGAGAGCTGAAATTGATGATTGTTGTGTACTGCATTTAATGAACATCATAAATCAAAAAAGTCCTGGACTCAATTTTTTTTGTTGTTGCTTCTGCGAGACGTTGAGGGATGGCATTTTTAGCTGGGTTTTTCTTTTTGGTGTTACTTTATATGAAGGGCTTTGTTTTGGCCAAATAAAACCATGAAAAACCAAAAGTTATTGGTGCTGGTTTCAAAGCCCGAGAGCACAGGCAGAGAGGCAAGGGAGAGCCGAAACCACATCAGACACAACAAACTATGCCTGCATCTTGTAATTATGTTTGAAATGTGGTAACTAGAAATTGAGATTTCCAATTATTGGCAAAGTCTTCCTCCTGAGATCTAAGTCCACTTCACATGGTTCCACTTTACAAGCTTCAAGAGAAACAAACAAATTGCACCTCGTTCACTTCACCAGGGTATATTTTTTAATGGCGTCTGGCGGGCACTCGGCATGAAGCGATCAATAGTGCTCCAGCAACTGCAAACTGATTGTGGAGGGAGAGAAAACTGATCACTAATTTGCTCAGCCCCTGTGTCAACAGTATGGTTAAGTTTTACATGAGAAGACGTTATGTTATATTGTGGTTGGGGGGGTGGGGGAGCGGTTGACGAGGAGGGAGAAAGAATAAGAAAGAATGGGTTCATTAAGAAGTCTTGCAGTTGCTGGGCCGACTGGTTGAGAACAATGAGAAGCCCCAAAATCCCAAAAGTTTGCTTGTGAAAAGGGGGAGAAAAAAAAAAAAAAAAACGAGCCACAACACATCGTCAGTGAGTCCAATAAGGGGCCTATGGAGCCTGGAGCTATAGTTACTCTCAACTGCCCCATGTAGGTCACCTCACATATACAGTACTGTAGGCAACTGCACAGAAAGCCACAAGTGAGAGTAGGGGGAGGGTCAGCATGGGAGAGAGGAAAATGGGTGGATGGTGGGGTGGGGGGCAGGGAATCTGTGCAGGGATGCACGTATGTTGCTTATTGTCCGTCCAGATGGAGTCAGCAAGTTTGTTCCAGTTCGCTGTGTTTGTTCCCTCTGAAAGTTACAGTGTTGAGTGATGTGCTGTGTGGGATTTCAGAGAGAAGCAGCGAGATAAGAAAGGATGAGAGAGAGGGTGAGTGGGTGAAAGAGAGAGAGAGAGAGAGAGAGAGAGGGAGAGAGATAGAGGGCCATACTGAGGTCCAGAAACATCCTCTCATAGTGCCGCTTTTATAATTGGGCATAAAGTGCTGTTTGTTCCGTGGGTGCTCACAAGCAGAGCCAAGCAGACCAACTGGAGGGCACCCATAAAAGGCTTCTTGGGCCCAGGCAGCAGGGCGCTCCAGTCTCCCTGTAATTGGTCACTAACAGGAGGCTCTGGTTCAAACAGAAAAGAGTTGGAGAGTCTCTCTCAAGCCCTCCCCGAATCTCACCCACTCTCTCTCTCTTGTACTTTGTGTGTGTGTGTGTGTGTGTGTGTGTGTGTGTGTGTGTGTGTGTGTGTGTGTCTGTATGTGTGTGTCAGTAAGAGAGAAATGGAACGCTGACACCCCAGGGAGTTAGGTACTGTTCCAGTCCCATAGGATGTTTTACTTTAGTATATATATATATATATTAGTATATAAATAACTTAGTTCTGTATTCATATCTGCAAATGCCCTCAACACACTATTGGTGTTGTTGGCTGTGTACTTATCTGCTGGGGAAATGATGCTGGCAGAAAAATCTCAAGTGTGATCATTACATTTGTCAACATGAATAATGACTTCCCATTTCCCTTTCTGTTTTCTAACATCTGATAAAAAATATATATAGACTGTGCTAAAATTACGGACTCTTGAAATATTTTGGTGACTTATACCAGTAGCTAGCAGTAGAATGTTGTTTATCTGTGTATCTCATATCCTTTTACTCACAAAACCACAAAGGAGTCAACAAATTAGTCACCGAGCACCACACACCATCGACGACTGCATTAACCAAAGGGATCGAGCTTAACAATGCCTGAGATTACACACAAACACACACACACACACCCACCCCCACACACACACACACACACACACACACACACACACAGTTATTTCAGTCCCGTAAACTTTATTAGTTTTGCACAAGAAATGGCCCAGTCATGCCGAAGTTTTTCATGAAAACAAAGGAGGTCTCTGCCGCTCGGATAAAAAGAAGCAGCATGGTAGACACTAAGCAATTTTGAAAGCAGGGTGTTAGAGAGAGAGAGGGAGAGAGGGAGGGAGGGAGGGAGGGAGGAGTGGGGGGGGGGGGGGGGTGGTGGCGGTCGTGGATGGCCAGTGCTTTATCCCTCCTAAAAAACACACTGCCCATAACTCTTGCCCGTTGTAATGGCCATTTCACGTGTGGCACAGAGCACCTCTGTTCCTGTGGAGGAACTCTTCTGTTAATGGTGGACTTCATAACAACAGACAGAGAGAGAAAGAGAGAGAGAATGAGAGAGAGAGAGAGAGAGAGAGAGAAAGAGTTGCACGGGCCATCATAGTGGTACTAGCAGGAGAGAGAAAGAATGTGTGAAAAAAGGAGAGAGAAAGAGAGAGAGAGAAGCAGACAAGCTATTCTTACAAGAAGTCAAATGCCTTCCTCTGTTTTTGAACTAATCCACTCTAATTAACACGTGATCCTTGCAGGGAGAGTCAGTAAAGAAATACTGTCTGTCCATTCACCCCCTTTCCTCCTTGTGTAGTGATGTCAGATGACCAGAGAGAGCTTTCACTGCATTCCTCAAAAATGCCTCCAAATAAGTTTCAATTGTTATTTATTTATTTTAGATGATTGTTATCATCATTATTCAGTGGTTGGCCTTGCAACACCTTTTGTGTGTTGTGATGATTTTTGGTTGTATTTCTTTTATTGTTGATGCCAAGAGTTGTGTTAGGCAGCAGGGGATGAGGGAGAGGAGGGAGGGGGGCTGTTTGTGCAACAACGTTCCTTGAGTTCTCAGCCTGAGCCAGCAATGTACCTTTGAACTGAAATTCAAAGGCTTGTTTTTGCTGTGTTGACAGGATGCACCAAATGCTAAGGAAAAGGTTTGTACCCATTCCCTCGATGACAGTTCATTTAAGATAAACCTCCAGTAATCTCCAGTATGCCCAACAGTTTAAAGGTCCAGTCGGGACCCTTTGTTGACAAAACGAATCAAAAGTTTACAATATTTCAGTTGATTCATTTCTTTAAAAACCTGAGTAAAGTAAAGTCTCTGTATCACTAAGCCTCTATTTGATGCGAACACGTGGTGTTTCTGGGCAAGTTGTGTTCACAAGCATTTATTATTCTTGGACAGCCTTAGCCCTCTTCGCATCCTCGCCACACTTTTATTCGCTTGCCCATGTACGGGGAGCGAGTGCGGGGATGACTTGTCGACACAGATCAAGATAAAGTTACAGTCAGGCTCATGGAGTAAATTAAAACCCTGCGGTAGAGATAGGGACTGCTTGTTCTTGTTAATAAACACAAGTCTTTTGTTCGGACATCTGTATGTCCCTGTCCAGCGGTGGATGTCTGTGTGTCTGTGTGTTTGTGGGGTGGGGGGGGGGCTGGGGGACCAGCTGTGTTTCTCCAGAGGTCTGCGGGTCGAGCCCTGTGCACGGCCCACTGTGGCTCTCTGGATTGCCATCTTCAAACAACCGCTTCCATGAAGGCCTTTCTAGCCCAGTGGTTTGACGCATTGTTCCCTAAAGGGCGGGCGTCTGGTTCTATTTGAGCCGGTGGATGTTTGCTTGTAGATGCTGACCCGGTGAACCCGGCCGAAGATGCCATATGGCCGGCTGCAGGGGTCCTCTGAGAAACGCAAGGTTCGGAAGAGGCAAAAGTTAGCATATATCGCCGTCCTCAGTCAGACGGCCACTTGTTCACGTGCGTGACGTCAATCAGACCAGCGAAGCACGTATGACAAAACATGTCACATAGGCGTTCATGCTTAAGCCAATTACGTTAAGACGTGTGATCAGCGGCGTGTGGAATGCTGGGCGTTGGAGTGTTAGTGGGACTGTTATTGAAGGGTGTGTGTGTGTTTGTGAGTGTGTGAGAGTGTGTATGGAAGAGGGGTGCATTTAATGAGTTTAAAAGGGGGACAGGCATTAGGCTGTATCTGTGACATAATTATTGTGTTGGTGTTTGTTGAATAGCACAACAAAGGGTGCACGTTTTGAGGTCAGTGTGGCCAAGCGATGGTGAATGGGATGCCTTTTCATTCTTCTCTCTGTTTTGATGTTTTCGAGAGAAAAAAAGAGAAAAGGCTGTATGACACATAAACGAGTAATACAGTGATAAAATGTGTGAGTGCTGTTTCCAGTATATTAATGATGACCCTTGTTTAATTGTTCTGCCGTTTTTCCGGAACTAATTTCCTGTCTCAAGAGAAAACGTACTGTTTTATGAGCGATGGTAACAGTGGCCTACAGATCCTGTTCAACCAAACTGCAACATTTGTTATACAATGTAGCATCCTGCAAAGCTGAACTCAGTGCTCCACACACTAGTCAGCGCTAACTTACAATGTTCACTCCTCTCATGCTCAGTCCTTCAGCCCAACAAACTAAAGGCTACTTGCTTTAAAATCAGTATTAAACCAACATTTACCGATTTCAGTTATTACATCAGCATCAGTCTTAAAAATGTATTTATGAACGTATTTCTCTAGTTTTGCCCTTTAAACCCCGTTTGCAGAGTTTTCTTTTAAATGACACCCATTACTATGCTTCTGACCAGTGTCGTAGCTTGCATAGTACCATAAAGCCCATTAGTGGTGTCATGTACTCGGACCTGAAGAAGAGAGGGGAGCCTGAAGAAGAGAGGGGAGCTGGGGGGGTAGTGAGCTCAAGAACGAGGGGAAGAAACGAGACTGCCACCACCATAAACAACCAATCAACTGCCAGCCTGCTTATCTTGGCAAGCACATCCAACAGTTAATTGCTCAAAAGAAAGTGTAGTGTCTGCCCAGGCTCCAGTGAACTTATTTAATGCTTTTTTTTCTGCCATGGAGACGCTTGTGCAATGAGCATTAAGCTGTGCAGGACTGCACAGACTGTACGAGTTAGCCAGGGCACTGAACAGTACAAGTGCTTGAGAGCAACGCTAGAGAGATGGGAAACACTGGATAAAGCGAGTGAGACTTTAACTGAAGCATTGGTGAGGGCAATGTGTTAAAGGGACCTTTTGTTGTTGTTCTTATTGCAGTTGGTTTTTTTTCTGTGCCTCTGGTTTGTGTTTCAAAGTCACCTTAATGGGTTCCAATTCCAAAAAAGAAAAGTATACTTTAAAACAGTTCCACTAAACTTAGAGAGAGAAAATGATTAAATGTTTTGTTTTTTTCTTGACCCAAGAACATAGAGGAACAAAATATTACACTGTGTCTATCACGCCGGCATAGTCAGTTATTTCCATCACAATGAGTATGCACATGTTAGCAACCCATGCAGCAGCAGAGTCCTGTAAGGGATCTGATCTTTGTGTGGAAGCTCCAAAAAAAGCTCCAAATCAGCTTCCGACGAGGTCCTGATGACCTCCACGGTGAACTGCTACTTGGGAATCAATGAGAGAGTGAGACTCCCACGCTTTTATTGTTTGGCTCATGTTTGATGTGAATACAGTAAATCGACAGCTTCCACACCCTGGGAGCTGGAAAACATCTCCGCCGACCCTGGGATGTGGCCGGAGCACAACACTGCAGTCGGGCAATGTCCGAGGTGTGACACCGTGTTCTTGGAGGCGCGCACGCTCTCCCATGTCTCGATGTCTTCGTCCATCATTGTTCGCCGCTTCCAGTCAGGAAGCTGCGACGGCCCTGTGTATTTGCGTCGACGTGGGAACGCATGTGGTCAACAGGAGATCAACAGGAAGATGAGCCGGGGTCAGTTCTGCGGGCCGACAGCGACACCTCTAGCCTCCCACTCGCCCGAAAACATTTACATTTACATTTAGTCATTTAGCAGACGCTTTTATCCAAAGCGACTTACATATGTGCGACTTACAATGTATACACATTTTACATTTACACTGATGGCACACTGCACATCAGGAGCAATTAGGGGTTCAGTGTCTTGCTCAAGGACGCTTCAACAGGGAATTGAACTAGCAACCTTCAGATTACTAAACGACTTCTCTACCACTCTACCACTGTCGCCCCCGAAAAATCCATCGTGACTCGAGGGACATTGCTAGCGTAGTCCAATGCATCCTCCAGGAACCCCTGGGTTCCTGTCTCAGGGCTGTGTCTTGCTGCACAGACCAGTGCTATGCTAACCAAGGCTTAACAAACATTCAATGTTCTCATCACTGACTCATAGGTGAACACAGTTTAGCATTGCAAATTAAAAGCTAGGGACGGGAAACAATCGCTCTCTCTCTCTCTCTCTCTCTCTCTCTCTCTCTCTCTCTCTCTCTCTCTCTCTCACTCTCTCACTTTCTCAGACATGTCCTAATGGCTTGAATGCCTAAAATAGATTTCCTTTTCCATAACGACCCATACATTGCTCATTCATAATCTGTTAATTAAAGAGCTTCCTTTTACCGTCCAGTGTGACTAATGATGATTAAACAATGGGTGGGGGGGGGGGCTGTGTGACTCTGGGCTTACTGGTACTAATATATAGTTGTTAATTCAAACTCTGTCACACAGTATGGGAAGAATCCTGATTTAAAACCAGCATAGACATGGATAAGTAAGCACAGGCCACTGCGACATGACAAAAAAGAGCCCAAAGGATTTAGTGATACAATCGCAACCATCACCAAGTGAGTGTGTGTGTGTGTGTGTGTGTGTGTGTGTGTGTGTGTGTGTGTGTGTGTGTGTGTGTGTGTGTGTGTGTGTGTGTTTCTGTGTGGTACTGATTTCATTAAGACCTGCGATTACAGCTTGTCAACACGTACGCAGGCCCATTTTCACATCCAGTGTGTAAGGGCTCCGGCAGCGCAGGAGTGATGATGAGCGAGTTTCCCACACTGACGCTCTCACACCCTTACACCACCTCATAAGAGTTTCACCCAGCCGCCAGTGCAAACACTGCGTGCTCCCCCAACGGCACTGGTAAACGTGACGCTTTTCACTTCTTCACTTCACAACCACCCTTCCCCCTTCTTCCGCTTCCCTCCAGTCCTCCCCCAGTGGCCCACCCCGTCCTCCAGCGGAAAGGAGACGTGCTCCGTCACACTGCACCCAAACTACGGCAACCCCTCACTCTTGCCCCCCCCCCTTTCTTCTCCTTCCTCCTGTAATAATCTTTCCAGATCCTTCCCAGTGTCAGCTGTTGTGTATGTGTGTGTGAAGGATGACTCGGCGCAACTCCACAGTCATGACTGGACTCCTTGCTTCGTCTCCGGAGCACATCACTGCAAGCGTAGACCACATTGCCCAGTCACTGAGATTTAGAGCACCCGGCAGCCTGCAGTCACTCCGTCGTGAAGAAGTTGTTTTCCTCACCCCGCTTAAGGCTTCGCATGGCGGGGCGCTGACATTTTCTGGGCTCTGTCCAGTGTGGTTTCCAGCTGCTTGGCCTGCAGAAAAGTTTGTCATGAAAAAGATTTTTCTGTTTATTTATTTTTATTCTTGTAAATGCTGAAATGGCCTTTCAACCCACGCAGTAAAATGAAGGGGAAGTGGATATAGCCTGATTCTTTCTGACCGCCGCTGTGGCACGTTCGGCTCTCAAGGTCATATATTCAGATCAGAGGATTTTTTTTTCTGTTGGCCAGAGCCACACAATATCATAAAAAGGTCAGCGTTTCTAAGTAGTCCGTCCATGAGAAGATCCAACTCTTTGTTATTTGAGGTCTTGACAGGCAGTTAACTGTAGTGGCACTTTTTTCAGTGACAAGAACTTGTTTCTTAAAGAAAAATGTGTCTCTTTCATTTAAAACTAGAGTGGGTGAGGGAAATATTTTAATTGCATCTTCGGGACTCCGCAGGCTTCAATAACGGAGACTGAGTGGCGACCGTATTTTTCGAAGGGGAGAAAATGAATGAGAATTTTTTTTTTGAGAATGTGCTGTCTCTTGGCCTGAGATGTTTTAAAAGTGTAAACACATTTTGGAGCCATCTCCCAAAAAAAAAAGTTTGTTTGACCCCTGATTCTCCCTGGGTCTCAGTACACAAAGGCCAGTTTCCCGTCCCACCGGAAAGGCACTCGAGGAAGACCCTTTGTGGGTGTGTCTGTATGTAAGCTTGACTGTGAATGTACATATTTGACTGAGTGTACGTGCCTTACACATACAAATGAAAGTGAACAGAACACATTATATGTAATGGTGGTTCTCCGTGAGTCTTTAAGAAAAGCTAAATCTAAATGGTTTGTTTTTCATCACAGACCCATGAGGGACTACATGTGGCCAGGACAGAACATCAACTATCCCAGATTAATTTCAAGTTTTAGAGAATGACTACAAAAGCTAAATTGGGTTTGTATTTCAGTTTTAAAGACAAAACATATGATGCGCTGTCATATCAATCATGATGTTGGTTTTGAGAGATGGATGGATAGATTTCATTTTTTTTTTAAATATACGCACTTCAAATTCTTCAGTTCCATGTCAGTGACTTAGCTAACAAGGTACTGTCTTAGATCCATTTTGAGAGGTTTTGGTAATTCCTCATCTAACAGTACATTTCATACACAAAAAAAATGGTAAGGCACTGTCTCAACTCAAAAGCTTAAGCCAACAGCTTGTTTAATTTCTAACTCTAACTGATTATAAGTTAACCAAGCAATGACAACTTATACACACTTCTGTTGTTGTGTGAAGTAACTGCATTATGTTGTTCTAGCTTAATCCCATTTTTTTTTTTAAATCTGGTAACTTCAAACGTATTTCTATTCAATATTAGGTAAGCCAAATAAAAAAAGATCAATGCAAACGGTTTCCTTGATTTGTCCAAGTATTGCTAACACACACAATCAATTCTGCCCAAAATGGAAGTTTTCCTTGGTAGTAGCAAAATCATCTCAGTGCAAAGGCTGCTCTGAGGTGAAAGGGTGAGGGCCAGAAATGGGGCATTGTAGTATACTGTAACTAGATAATGAAGTTAGAACAAATTAACTAGTTTGTATGGTTCACATTAATGGAACAGCATGTTCTGGATGTTCCATAATCAATTCAGGTATATCAATCTGAGATCTGTCAATCAGATGATCAAACTCTAACCTAGAGCAGACACAGAGGCTTCACTCATCTTATGAACAGTCTCCTCTCTCGTCAGCTCTTTCATATGCACTTATTATGCAGACACATCATAGATATACGTGTCTATTGTACAAAATCTGCATCTAGCTCACACTGTGTCAGCCTAACCAACACCAATGTACAAACCTGTACAAGAATGTCATGACATCCACTGTCATGAATGGTCATTTTGTGAAACAGTATCTTACGGCAGTGAATTTTGGGTACCCGTGTTCCCCCAATGACAAAAATAAATCAAACAAACTTAGTAAGAGACAATAAACTTCAAAATGAGAGAAGTCATCCCATTTGTATACCTCATTGAAATGGTTGGGTAATGGGATACACAGATATTTGAGTTAAATCTACATCTGGGATAACAGTTCACTGTGCATGCCATTAAACTGAATGATTAGGTTGGGAAAATGTGTCCATCAAACTCACGTCTTGTGATTGTTGGTTAGACTTCAAGTGAAAGTGTTGATTCTAAAAGGAATGTTGAATTTAACTTACTCTGACTACAATTTCATTATTTCTTGTTCTGAGAACTACAAGTTATATGTAATGTGGGATACTAGTAGTGTTCACTAAATAGAAGGTTATTCTTAAAGAAGATATACATTTGAGTTGATATAAATGACACAGTGTATATAGATTTCTGTGTTTATGTGTGTGTGTGTGTGTAATTGAGTGTGTGTGTTTGTGTGTGTGTAATTGAGTGGGTGTGGACAGCCCGTGGGAGGTGTTTGGACACTCAGTGGTGAGGCGAGTCTGACCATGAGGTCTGGCCCAGTGCAGCACAGCACTCAGGCATTCTCTCTCTCTCTCTCTCTCTCTCTCCACTCTCTCTCTCTGTCTCTCTCCACTCTCTGTCTCTCTCTCTCCACTCTCTGTCTCTCTCTCTCTCTCTCTCTGTCCACTCTCTCTGTCTCTCCCTCTCTCTCTCTGTCTCTGTTTTTATCTGTCACACACACAGTCTCTCTCAGACACACACACACACACTGGTTCTGAAGCACATGACATGGGACAGAATGGGTCAGCACACACACACAAACACGTGTCACACACACAACACCGCCACTGCCACGTCGGGTGTCCCTGAGCCACGGGACAACCAGGCTGAGCTGTGACCTCACAAGAGAAAGGCAAACAAAAAAAGAGAAGATTCGTGGAAAAAGAAGAAGGGGTCACAGCAAAGGCAGTTTATCTTCTCCAAGTGAGGCACCCATGTTTGAAGCGAGAGTTTACATTGTCAACTCTGAACAGTAGCCACCCAAACATACCTGTATTTGGTCTGTTTTGTATCAGAGGTAAAAGACCACTTCACTGCAGAACCCCATTAATCTCTCCCATTTCTTAGGTAAACTAAGTTGTGTTTTGACCCCCACTGTGCTTCCCATGACTTTCCTTTGGGGGGTGGGGGTGGGGGGGGGGGGGGGGGGGGGGGGGCTTAGTGTGTGGGGAGCGATGTTCCTCTCCAGGCCTCCCGGAGATTTGAGCAAGCGTGAGGAATGTCGCACGGACAAATAACGGGAGACATTAGGGTGAGGATGTGTTCCTCCTCGCTGATAAGGATCTTCATCGAATTACATCTAAATTGTGTTTACTGCTCTGTAATATATGACATCAACCTAATATTGTGTGTAATGCACAAGCCCTTCTCTGAGGTGGTGGTGTTGTGCTGGTCAATCGGTGACAGTGAAATTCACATCGCACCAAACACTAATGCAATTATTCAGTGGCGTGACCTCAGAAACCCCACCATGCCGCCCCCCAAGTCAGACGAAAATACCTACACTCGGTGACACATCGTTTTCGCAATAACGGCAACACGGAAACTGTACTTCACAAACGCCTGTGCCAAAAAGGCAGTCTCGGTCACCCAGTACGCACAGCTGATGTGATCAGAATATTTGCACAGGCATTGCCTGGATGGTGGGTCATTTTTTCGAGTTGATAGAACGCCCAAGTAAGCCATCAGGGAGTTTTTCGTCTTGTGAAAACACTTAAGTTTGGACTGAGACAAATAGCCCCAACTAAAAGGGTAAATACTTCACACTAATGACAGGCGAGATAGCGTATGTGTACGTGTGAACGTGTGCCGTACCTCCTCCCCCCCCCCCCCCCCCCCCCCCCCCCCCTTGGTTTCAAACTGTTGACAGAAAGTCAGGAAGCTCAGTGTTATCATGTTGACTCAGGTACTTTTTATGATTTCGTTTTTCTTTTTCATTGTTTTTCAAAACCTCATTAATCTTCATCAGAGCCGTAGTGTTTTGTTTTTTCACTGAACTCTTTCGTGAAATAGAATTCAAGATTTTTGTTCAGCAAACAGAAACAAAATACTAAAACAATTACACGTCTATTCCTGACAAAGTCCTAGCCATGGCCGTGGCGAGTTTTGATTCGCAAGCTGTCACACGTTGCACATACTTTTGCCTGACCACAGTGTGCGATATCCTTGCTCTTCCACAGCAGAAACCCAAGGGACGAAAGACTTTTGGATGCGGTGCAGGAATTTTTGCTTGCTTCGGTTCCATGTTCCAGGGATGTTTTGAGCATCAGGCCTTTTTTTCACACAGGTCATAAACAGAACAACGCTGTTTCCATCTGATCCACGGCGAGTGACCGACAGATTTATCACTTGGGCGTCTGAGATTCACGTCAAACTGCCTGTTGAGATGCCACTGGAGACACACCACAGCATCCTTCCCTTCGCATAGCTACAGCCCACTATTGGGATCGATTTCCTCTGGCTTTGAACTATGGAAAAGTGTAAAGGCTGACCCCTTTTTGACTGGCCTTCTGTGTTGACTTGTCAGTACCTTGTCAAGTCGATATCTGAGGGGACTTCCTGAAGGTCTTTGGTCAGGTAAATACAGACATATTCATAGAGAGAGAGAGAGAGAGAGAGAGAGAGAGAGAGAGGGGTATGAAGCACAATAACAGATAACATGTTTAAATTTACAGCAAACAAGAGTGCATGTTCTGGTTGGTGAGGGATCATCCAGGAGGGTAAATGTGTCTGAAGTCTCTGTGAGTATTGTGTAGGCTCAAGGGGATCGGATTTTATTTCCCATCTGTACTCCCACGTATGCACACTCTCTCTCTCTCTCTCTCTCTCTCTCTCTCTCTCTCTCTCTCTGTCTCTCACACACACACATATGTATGCACGCTCATACACGCTGACTGACTACTTTCAATCAGCGTGGGAAAACATATGCATTCTAGTTTGAGAGTCTGTTGAGTCTATGACTTGGGATAATAGTAATAACAACAAATACACAGTCACCAAAACACACGGTTTTAAAAACAGTAGTTATGTCTCGGAATAATACTTTAATTACCGCATGCACCTTCAAGAAAGAGCCGCAGTTCAAACACGGGAAACCAATAAGCAGTGAATATGTCTGAATCATCTGTTTGAAGAGGGAAGCACCTTTGACGTTTGTCCACTGCTTTCCTTGCCAGAGACTGAAGGCCAAATGTCCTAGTGGACCACTGATTGTAAAAGCTTCACCCCGAGACGCACGAACACTCGGGCAACAGTGTCTGTCAACATGTCTGTACTCTGTAGCAACAGTGACATCCTCAGTTTCACTGCTACTGAAAATTGCATATAGCTGAGCAGGCAAAGAATTTCCCACACTTCTGAAGTGTTTTTCGCTATATGGTCCAGGATGTAAAAGTCACTTATAGTGTCATCTATACAATGGGAAGGGGAAGCCTAATTGTGGGCTTATTTTTGTGGTTCGTGGAAATGTTTCCTGGTTTGGTCTCTTTGGAGATCAAGGCAGATAGCAGTATTTGAGGGAGATATACTGTTTATCTTACAGATTCTATCTATATCAAATCTATCTTAATTCTAATTCGATATCTATCAGATTTAAAGCCTTTTTTTCTTGTCGCCTCCATTTGATTGAATAGCAGAGTAGAGCAGAGAGAAAACAGTGGAGTGCATGTGATGGCTAATACCACACAATCAGTGCTCTCTACAAATGCATAAGTAAGTGTGGTAGGGTGGTGTTGTTACACCTACACTCCCTGCTTTTACATTTAATTATAACCATCTTCCCCTCTACTGCCCTCACTACATAAGCATTCCCCCTTACCCTCAAATTAGAATGAAAACTGCGCAGAAAGCATGTTTTAAAGGTCATGAATAGCGCTTGACCTCAGTGCCCTGTATGGAGATTTCGCTGCGATGCAGCTTAGTATGATAGAAGTGGTGATGTCAGCACTAAATCAGCACTAAGCGGCACCAATTTTGTGGTCTTTTCCCCAGGGTCTGACTGAAGCACTGGAAGAGTTCACATGGATTTTAAAAAGTACAAATTGGCTTTTTTGGATGACCAAAATGGTACACAGCCCATGTTTCTTTGAGAAAGCCAAGCCAATTATGTGTGTGTCTGCCTATGAATTTAGTTTGTGGATGGCATTTTCTCCTGGGTGTGAATCAGCACTTTACTCGGGGCAAAGTGAGACTGTCAGGCTAAATTGTCTGCATAACACACAAGATGAAGGCTTCAAGTTAAGAAGAAAAAAAAACACAAACACAAACAGAAATTTCATCCCATCGTTCTCAATCGCTCTTCATAACACGCTGATGGTGAGAGGGATTGGCTGGAGGAAAAAAGGCTGAGAGCATCCTTTTTTTAAATCTGGTGGTTTGTCTCCGCTGGTTTTGCCAGTGGCGGAGCCGATCATTCGAGGTTTTTTTTTTTGGCTCTTTTCATTTTCGGGGCTGTAATGGCCGCTCCATAATCACGTTTGCCTGCATGAAAGGAGGGCCTTGTGTGCTGGAAGGCCCTTCCACGTCCGCCTCCGCACTCGTGTTTCGTGCCTGCCCCCGAAAAATGTTATTTGTGGTGCAAAGATCTGGTGCTCCATAATTCTATCTTATAATATGGTAAACGTCGCAAAGCCCCATTTAAGCATTTAAGCTTGGAATTGATCCATGTGCTTTGAATTTGCCATTTTTAGCAAAGGCCAGGATACTTACGCTCATTGAATTATTCATTGCTCGGGGCGCTGTCAAATCAGACGGGGACATGGGGTTAATCCGCAGAGTTTAAAAAACAACCAAGTGCTCATTTATCTTAAGGAGTAATGACTGTGTGTTGTGTAATGTATCCCCTCTGACCGACAACAGAGGAAAAAACAGCAAAATCATGAAGTTTGCAGATTACTGTTTACACCGGTACAATGACAGTGATTTGAGTTAAGGGGCAACGGAGGCACTAACTAGCGGTCTCCAGAGGAGCTAGCTCTATGGCAGGTTGGGTGCTAATGGTAGGTGTGTGCACTCAGCTGCTGTTGTGGGTGGATCAGATGAGAAGGAGAACTGCGCTCAGTGCTCAGGATACTCCCAGGGCCACCCACAGCCACGCCACTGATAGTGTGTCATTTATACGGACAGCCAGACACAAACAATGGCTCACTGCTCCTCCACTGATTTCCTGATGTTATGTGTGTGTGTGTGTGTGTGTGTGTGTGTGTGTGAGAGTTGGGGGGGGGGGGGGTTGGGTTCCCAGGCTCTTCTTTGTCAACAGACGCTTCTAGTGACAGTATTTGCATGCGGTGTCATATTTTGGAGCTACTTTCACTACTTATCTCACTAATTATATGTTGTAAATGTATCTGTAACAGTATATTGTAATTATCAAATTAAGTATTAAGTACATAGTACCTTAGGATCAGGGGCGGCTTGTCCATAAGGGCGATTGGGGCGATGCACTGCCTAGGGAAAAAAAACCTCCTAATATCCTTGTAAGTCGAGTACAAGTGTAAGTACAAGTTAAATGACATGCAAATTTAAATGTAATAATTTAGTTGCTGTCGGATTCTACCACTAGACAGTCTGAACTGCCTCTGTATGTCATTTTCGAATCAGGTAACAGTCGTTCAGTCAGCCTAAAGTCGTGCTTCAAATGGCCCCGCCCCTTCTGGGGCGATTTGGGGCGAAATGAAAATCGCCCCAGACCTCTCCCATTGACTCCCATGTTAAATCCATTTTTTTCACAAAACAGAGCTCTCAATGCATTCTCTATGGCTTCCGGGAGGGCTCGCCCCTCCATGTCGCGTCATAAGTAGTGAACGTAAAAGCCTATACGAACGTCATACAGCTTCGACGGAGGCATATTCTGTCAAGATGGCTGCCCTGTTCAGTGCAATAACTCGATTCGCTCTTTGACAGAAACTCCTTTTTAGTCGGCGTACTAATGAAGATAAATTGACAACAAAACAATTAGGACTTCCTAGACCAAATGTATCCATTCAACAGGTTTCTACAAAGGGAGGGAAATCCTACATCCAAGAATTGGAACGAAAGAAAATCGCGGTCGTGAAGTGGCTAACGCGTTCTGTATTTCATATACCACTGTCACTTTTCATAGGTTTCACAGTGTGTTTCACAGTTCGCTTCTTGCACTAACACTGAATAATTTTTATGTGATGACTTATTTTGCTTTTTTAAGCCAATACTTTCAAGATCAGTCAATAAATATTGTTGGTTTTGACTTATGTTACCCCTTCTTTATGATGTTACTGGACATATCATGTGTCCTGTTAAGCTATGTTACATCATACAACATTTGAGACACGTGGATAATGAAAAAGTGGGATCATTTAATGTGGAGCCACATCATGTTTGCTTATGAAGGCTCCTGGATGCAACTTTCTTCCATAGCTTTCCACCTGTAAGTTGCTACTCTAGCTATGTAGCAAGAGCGGACATATTACTGTTGTGTGCTGCCAATAGTGGACAAAAAGGTATTGCTGTATGAGTTAACCAGCTAACTTAATGTACCTACTGAATGGGTCGCCTTAATCATTATCAAAAAAATTGCCCCCCCTGAGAATTTTTTCAGGAGCCGCCACTGCTTAGGATACTACTAAGGTACCCAGATTTGTGTGGTAGAATAAGTAACTCCATTTTAAATCAAATATGATTTCTGTTGATATTTGAAAGTATCTAACCATACATAAAGGTGTAAACTTTGATGTCACTTTGTATTCTTTGGACATCTAACTTTTTCTAAGCAAAAGGGGCTAATGAAGTTCATGAGGATGCATACTTGAACATAAACCGTGTAGTCTGAAAGTCTGGCATATCGGCTATTATTACAAGTAAATTATATGCCACTGTAATGAAATGTGATGACCTTACTCACAGTCTCCCACACGCGAGTGCACAGCACCAGTGAGAGTGGCTGTACTCAGTCTGATGGAGCCTTATCGCTCAGCTGTAATGGGGACATCACTCATTGCTGTTTGATGTGGTCCTCCACGCTTGTGAGAGCTGTAAGCATGGCTACGGGTCACATCTTGTTGTAATTGGCTTTTCCCGGCTGCCTGCTACAAACCAGTCGGTCCCATTCCTGATTATTCATAGCTGTGACTGTTACAAGGCGTCATTTGCAGAGAACAAAAGGGGTGGCGGAGGGAGGGAAGGGGTAAAGGTACAATGGCAGATGTTTGCGTAGAGCTGAGTGCTGGGTCTTCCTGAGAGAGGGAGCACTGGCTGACGAAACAGTTTTTTTGGGGGGGGGTCTTGCCTTTAAGACGGGGTGAACTTCAACCCAGATATCCCCAGTGCAAGTAATCATGGTGGTGCCATGGCTCAATAACAGTTTGTGAACTTGGAGAAATTACGTCATTTGAACTGGTTGTTGAATGTTTATTGTTGAATAGAGAATGCAATGCTTTCTAGCTTAGCGCGGCATGTGTCAAGTAATTTCTCAGTTCACTGCACGAACATGTCATTTTCCCACCTACCCTCCCCTTTCAGATTTTAAAATCATACGTCTATTTGAGTGGCAGATCATTTCACGTTGTGGTCTTTAAACGCCACGTCTAGCCTTGGGCTTGAAAGCTGCTGTAATAACAGGTCTCCCGCCGTCTACCCGCCAGCCTAATACTGGGCTTAGTAACTTGTGGCCCGGGCCCAGACAGTGGACGACCCATCTTCCATCCGACTGACTACGCTCCTGCCGCCGCCTGTGAGGAGCCCTCTGTTGTTTTTTTATCTGGCTCTACTTTGGGTTCTGCTTCTGTCAGGTTCTGTGCGCACACAGCAGCCAAATACCTATTTCATTCTGAGCCGCTGGGTCTCAGAGTAGCTTTTCGCACGGACGGGCGGCCAATAAGTTGAGGTCGATCAACGCCTCCCGTGCAGCGTATTTGGTCGTTCAATAAAGTTTATGTTTTCAGGGGAGGATAGTATTCGAAAGGCAACCATGTGGACTATCTCTCTGCCTTTCACACAGGCACACAAGCACAGACACACACACACACACATATCAGTGGGTGTGTGCACAATACACCATCAACATGTGCGCACACTGACACACACACACACACACACACACACACACACACACACACACACACACACACTCTTAGATAATGAATGATATAAATGAAACCTTTTCCAAGAACATCAGATTATAGTATTGAGTTTCAGTCCATCCTCTTTCCCTCCCTCTTCTCTCCTTCCCTTCTCCTCCTTCCTTGGTCCCCTGCTTCTCTCTCTCCCTGCGTATCTATCAGCTTTCTCGCAGGCTGTAATACAGTGTGTCGTCCGCCTGACCTTCTTGTAATTTTCCCGAAGGACATCCTGGGAAAGGGACAATGGGAGAGAACAAAGCACAGCGGCCGTTCCCAAGCTCTCCGCACCATTGTTCACCACACAATGGTACCACGCAGTCCGAGGAACCATGACACCTGCGCCTCACACTCCAAATCCCCTCAGACCGAGAGGAAAAGAGCGACAGAGAGAGGGAGAGAGAGAGAGAGAGAGAGAGAGAGAGAGAAAGAAAGAGAGAGAGAGAGAGAGAGAGAGAGAGAGAGAGAGAGGTTGCCTTGATCCAAAAGCTACCCACTCCAGTCAACCCCCACTAAGGGGCAATGAAAGAAGAGGATGACAGAGCAGGCCCACTGTGGCTGGTCACAGTTGCATAAGAACCGAGCACGAGGTCAGGCTGAACTTCAGATAGAACTATTTTGGTTTACGACGAGCAAATGTGCACGGATGTGAGAAAACGCTGCAGTGCATTACTTCATTAAAAACTTTCAGGGACTCAGTGAGTTTGGACTTTGGTTTGGAAGAGGCCGTTGGGCGAAGATATTGAGAAAACATCTGACTTAAAGCAAAGTGCAAACCGAAATGACAGAACTTGTTGAACATCAATACAACCCTTTTAAAGGAGCTTCTCATTAAATGTTATCTAGTTATTTATTTTTCATCTATCCATCCATCCATCCGTCTATCTATCTCTTTTATTCACTCATTCATTTGTTTGAAGATGCGTCTACAGGGGCCCATGAGGCAGTGGTGTGAAAGGCAGACGCAGTCCTCATTTTTCACTTGGTGGAAGTTTTTTGTTTGTATGTTTGTTTGTTTTCTGTTTTGAACATGGCGTCGCACCACTTAAGATGTGTACATTATGGTAGGGGCCAGCCCTCTCTTTCTCTCTCCCCACTCTCTCTCGCTCTCTCTCCCTCTCGTCTGCACACACGTAGAAAGAAAAAAAGTCTGTTTACAATAAAATGTTACAAACCGCACATAATTGTGTCCAGAGCTGCGTCTATTTGTCAGCACATGTTTGTGAGTAAACAATCGGGACACCTCTGGTGGAGGCTAAACACAGACAAGCCATGGGAACAGCTGCCACTCCGGGACATGCCAGCGGTGAAAGGGGGGCGCGACCGCACAGGCGTTCCCCTTAGTCCTTGCCCGTGCTCCATAAACTCCCTGGTAAACTCCCACCCCGTCGCTCCTGGGCGCCCGAGCCCACGAGGAACACTCCACAGCCAGCCAGCGTGGGCACTGGATGGGTCTCTCGGGAGGTACGGTGAACCCGCTGAACCCTTAATCTCCTCGGCTCGGCTCGGCTCGGCTCGGCCCCACACAAAGACTGGACCTTAGTTTACGAGGTGCAGAGGGGTGGGTGGGCGGACGCTTCTGTTGGACAGTAGGTTATGGTTCTGAACACAACGTGACTCACCAGGTTAAATATTAGGGCGATTTGTGCCAGCTTGTTCCAGTTAAGAGAGTGAGTTTTATAGCAGTGGAATGGTTGATCATCTATCTGCACACTTCTAAATGAGTTGATTAAGCTCAACCATTTTGCTAAGACCTTTATGACCATATCAGTATTGGTAGAGAAATAGCAAGTGTGTTCTGCCAAAGTGTCTCTGGACCAAATGAAATGAATCTCAAGAGTATGAGAGTTGGCAGCCCTGGTAAAGACGCATCAAAGGGATGTACACCACACCGTTTAAGGTATGATTAGTATTTCTTAAACCACGGCTCTTAGTGTACTTAGTCTGCCTTACATCTTGGTTTAATCGATATGTGTTTTATGTTTCTGACTCACTCAGCGGGAAAACTGGCAAAAACTCCTATGTCATCTTTCAATTTCAAGGTATATAGTATTGAGCCACGTCATAACCCAAGAAATTGTTTTGTAGGATGGAGGAAGAAATCTTGTCAATAAGAGTAACGACCTGCCAAAATGGCTGTGCTGAGAGACAAGTTCCGTTCCGTGCGACGCTGAAGTTTTCACTTCATGAGTGGAACCCAGGGGTCTTTTAGGCGAAAACAAAGCACTTGTGGGTGTTCCAGAAAAAAAAAACCTCCTCTTGGTCTGTTGTGTAATAAAACAAAACCTGATCCGAGTTCAAGCACATCCTCGCGCCGTACGGTTCTACGGCCCCCGCTGGGTCAGCTGGGTCTCCCGCTGGCGCTGGTATCTCTCGTGTCGGCGCAACCCGGGGCACGTAGACAGGTGAGAGGCGCAGATAAGCACAGATGCACCACACAGGCCCTGGAACGCAAACATGGCAGTGCTATCGAATATCCACGTTTTGCCGTATTACGGCCTGTGAAGCACGGCCACTCCCGTACATAAACAAGCAGCCTCTATCTTTCTGCGTCTATCGACTTCGCAGAGATCTTTGCGTTTTAGGAGCAGTAGGTGTCATCTGGCTGTGATTTACTGTTACACACCTTTTGTGTGAGCTATTTTGCTATCACAGATGTGTTTTTTTTGTTTGTTTTTTTTACCAGGTCAATGAAGCCATGCCTCCTGCACCACCTTGGCCATGACAGAGATGCTAAGATCAATAAAGCCCATATGAGAACTGACTGCCAGAAAGGATAGCTGAGTTCATTTACCTCCTCTGGGTTCAGCATTCCCAGGCACATTGCAAAGAAACCTGACGTTGAATGTGTATGTGTGTGTGTGTGGAGACCTGACCTCGAGTGTGTGTGTGGATGGACACATGCACAGGGGGGCTTCCTATTATTGTTCTCAGAATGAGACACCAACCGTTTTCTCCACCCTGCCCGCCCCCCCAAACCCCCCTTTCAGCACACGGCTGTATGGGGTAGTTTTAAATTAGACAAACAAAAGATCAGCATGAGGAATCCTCATTGGAATTCAGGCTCATATTTCCTTAAACTCAGTTGTGTAAAGCTGTGTTTTATTTTTATTTTTGGCATTATATTTTGCCCAAACTCAAGGGCAACTTGAAACTCGCTCTCATGCAACGTGCGTCAAACTCTGAGAAGGCTTCGTTTCTGAGGGTTCAAAGTGGTTCCAAGTAATTGTAGCGCACAAAATCCACTCTAAAATCAGCATCTATACTGCCCCTCCTAGTTCTGTATGCGGATGAGGTCTCTTTTACCTCTTTCTGCTTGTGAGCATTTTTTTCTCACATTCGGCGTAAGAGAGAGAGATAGAGAGGAAGAGAGAGAAAGAGAGAGAGCATGTTAAAAGTCCAGAGAAAACACATAACTACAGCTGTCAGGTCAAACTCAACCTTTCACAATGAACTTTTGATGAGCTATAGAATCCTCGCCCCAGGGGTGAGAGAGCTTGTGAGTCTGTTATGGTAAATCCGGTGTGTATGTGTGTGTGTGTGTGTGTGTGTGTGTGTTGGGTGTGTGTGTGTGTGTGTGTGTGTGTGTGTGTGTGTATGTGTGTGTGTGTTGGGGGGGTAGACATGGTGTGGCTGTGCCTTCATTGCCCTCACGGCTGGTGGCCCACATCACCTGTCCAAGAGGAACTGACCCGTTACACTGGCTGACTCTAGCGTTTCCACGGCGACACCTTTGGAACGCTATTGCATTTTTTGGTCGACTAATCTCATCTCCTGAGAGGAGGACTTGAGCTCGAAATGAGGCGAGAGTATTTTGCACAGGAAAAGTCTGTGGAATGATATGCAAACTACAAATGTTGATGTACAATGTTAACTATAAATGCATTGTTGTGCAAACATGGGTGGGTCTGCACAACTCTGGGGTGTGTCTGCGCATAGATGTGGGAGTTCCATGTATGAGGGAGGTCCTTGAAAGCAACACCTGTGCCATGAAACTTCTAAATGATTTCATGTCGGGCAGAAGAACCTCTGTCTTGAGTAAACCACTCCTTTTGCAACCAGAAATGTGTTGTTTGCTCCTTTGTAGACCAATTAATGAGCTCCTTGTGAACGTTAATAAAGTATGATCGAATTATTGTGATATTGCTGATAAATAATGACTTCATTGCCACATCCACTAATTATTCAACTCATTTATGCTTGATTGTACTCTGCTTTGTGTCGATGAAATGAGCAAATATAGGTTTCGCCCCCTATTCTCACTGCGTGGTTGCTGATGCGCGAAGCCATTCGCAGTGCTTGTTGCACTTTTAAATTATGGCCCCACATGTAATGCATTTGTAAAAACTCTGTGGATGACAATAGCTCTGAATTTCTGCAAAGCGTGTACCTGATCTTTGTTTTACCCTTGTCTTTAGATGTTGAGACGTGATTGTCAAAACAAAGTGCTGTCCCCATCTCTTGCGTAACCGAGACCAGGGCATCACTCTCCGTGATGTTCACTGGTGGTGCTCACAGGCTTTGGTATGAGAGATTAGGGATGGCTCAGTAAACATCTTCATGGGAATGTGACTAAGAAGACAGAGCTGAAGCATGGCCCTCCTGATATTACAACGGAGGTCAAGACCTGGGGATCACATTCTGGAGTAAGAAAATTCACAGAGTTAAACCGGTGAAGAGGTCTTAAGAGGAGGCTTAATACTCACCCTAAGGCTATGAAGAGAAGCATGCATGGACAAGCAATTGCGCGCGTGTTTGTGTGTGTGTGTGTGTGTGTGTGTGTGTGTGTGTGTGTGTGTGTGTGTGTGTGTGTGTGTGTGATGAAACCACCTACGACTGACTTGATGTGCGTCAGTCAGGGTAGTGTGTGTGTGTGTTTAGATGTCAACCATGTAAACGAAACATTAGATGAGTAATTGCACAGAGAAACATGCCTCTGCACAGACACCACCACAGTGCCCTTGAGTCCTCAATGCCAAAAAACGGTCCTTGGCCGTTTTCACCTTCCTCTATATGTCACTCTTTGCCAAAAACATGTCACTCTTTTACCCCAGTACAGCAGTTCACTACCACCTGCAATGCCAACACTTGACACATTTTCCACAGATGAATTACTCTTCTGAGTGAAAAAGTGTAAAAGATATATTTTTTTAATCATGTGAAACTCAAAAGGAAGACATAAGACTATAACTATGAGCGTTAGAAGCCATTTTCCCGTGTCCTGTTTTGGGGGCCCCATAGCTTGATCACCATGGCATCGCAATCAAGACTTTTAATCTGCATCAGTTTGACACTGACTGACTTTGTCTTTGACAAAAAAAAATACAGTGAAATTGAAAGGACTGCACTATCTGCCTAAATCAAATCTACCACACTGTCACCACTACATGACAGGGTGCATTTGGTGTATTTCTTGTCTGAGTTGAATGGTTTTATCTAGTCCAAAATGTATTATGACACAGCCTCTCCCCTTCAACACAACAAAATACAATCCTATCTGTCCTCAAGATTGTACTTAAGTTGTAATATTACACATCTGATCTTGGACCAAATACGTTTCAGTGTTCAGTCCAGAACTCCCTGGGTGTCATACATTCTTAACTGGTCAGCATGTAGGCTGTGGGTGTCTGCCTGTAGGATTATGTCATTGAGTCTGAGTTTGTTTTTCTAGAAGATTACACTTCAATGGCTATGTTAAATAATCGAGCCATGTCCCAGAATTCAGTCTTAAGTCACAAGAAGGTCACTGCCTTCCAAGGACCCTCAAATGTCCTGACAGCTGAAGAATCAAGCTCAATCCCACCATTGCAGTAAAGAGAGAGAGAGAGAGAGAGAGAGGTTTATTTCAAGCAAATTGTCTTAGATGCATGCAGTTCCCACAGACAGCTTCTTATGTGTTGGCATGGACACACTGAGGAGAAAAGTGAATCCAGTCTGCAATATTTGATGGTTTTACCTATTTTCATGGTTCATCATCAGATCTTCCTTCCATCCAATGCACTCGATATGAAAAATAACCAGAGCGTGGGAGCATCCTTGTCATTACAATGTACTTCAGGCCTGAGCCGAACAGCAAAGAGCTTAGCAGTCCCTTACAGAATGATGTGAAAGATAAGGCTGTTAATCATCTTAGAACTTACAGTGCATTCCACTTCATAAAATTAAAATTGAGGAGCATAAAGAGAACGTACAGCAGAGTGAGGTAATTAAGCTCAAACCTTAAACAAAACAGTGCATTTTAAGCATACCCATTGAACCTGAAGTATGTTATCCCTCTAGTGTAGTACTTACATAAAATGTGCCATGTGGCTGGCAAAGGGGAACATTGTTAGGGAACTGTGATCCAGATAGGCCCATTACAGGGTCCCCTAACAGCAGCCCTGCAGTGCAGAATCAGTCCTGGAGTTAATGTTTGTTTGCTTGCCCTTTCCCCCCCAAGATGGCAACCATGCATAGCCCCACTCTCATTATCTCAATGCGCTTCCGCGATAACATGCCTTCAAATGCAGGAGTATTAGGAAAGCCTGTGATCAGGCAATCTTTTCTGTTTTAGATAAGGCATGAAATAGAATTTCAGGTAAATCCACTTTGGAAATTTCTCGTGGTGCCAGTTGCACATCTGCAATTCGCCTGGATTTACCTAGGCAATACATTTGGTCTTTTTACTCTCCAGTGTAAAACCCTTTCTTGGCTGCTGCTGAAAAGGGCTTCCCTTATGGTATCTCTTGTGGAAGAAAAAAGAAAACACACTGAATTTCAGCTATCTACAAGGAAGGGATCAGACTCAGCACCATGGACGACCAAGGGCAGTCTCTCAGAAGATAAATATGTGAAGTTTGATCCTTCAAAACGGCAAGGCTTCACTAGATCCAGGTATCAAAAAGAGTTAAGAGCTGGGCTTTGTTCATGGAAGTGCTCAAAAGGCAAAAGAAACAGCCTTGGCAAACTGTGGCAACAGAGTACACATTCTTAGGGCCTTACGTGCACTTACCTCACCAGAACAAAAAAATGCCACAGAAGGCATCATTTTTAGATGTTCTCAGATCTTACTTCGACAGTCAGCAGTCTACCATCTGCCTTGAGGTATCTGGGAACTTATTGCAACTCACTGTTGTTTGTAACCATCTTTTCTGTTATGAAATTATGAAAAGATTTATTTTACTTTAGTTATAGGCTACACTGGCCATTGGTTGCAGGGTACCTAATTGTATAAGAGGGTATAGGGGAAGAAACACTCACAAAAAGCCTAAATTAAGGCTCAGAGGGACAGTTGCACAGCACTTACAAATAGTTGTGAAGTACGTTGGTGAAGACTCTGCACCTTAACTTTGTTTTCATTAAGGCTAGACATGAAATTTACATATTTGTACCACCACTATAGTTTTAGAGGAGAAAGAATAATTGCTTGCTAAGTTAGCCTACATCAAAGCTAGTTTCACTCAGAGATTATAATGTAAGGACCATGATTTTCCAATCAAATATATTTCCTTACTGGTGATTAATGATATTGTTATAGTGAACTTTCAGGTATGGTTCAGTGTGTTCACTGTGTAATGTTCATTTATTTCTTTTTGCTGTCATGTTAGTATCAGTTTGTCGACAGTTAGTACGTAGCACTTTATTGCATGAGCTAATTAGTTCAATTCAATTCAGTTTTATTTATAAAGCAGCAATAACAATTGAAATCGTCTCTTTACAGAGCCCAGAGCCTGAGCAAGGAAAAACTCCCTTTTAACAGGAAGAAACCTTGAGCAGTGGCTTCTACTGCAGATATGCAATTGACAAAACTAGCGAAAACATAGTTAGCATGCAAGTCTTTTTTGAAGCTTTGCAGTATGGGTTGGTTAATCCTCCATACGACCTGGGAATCTTGGTTTAACTCATGGCCTTCTTTTTTTTTAGCAACTTCACTAACAATATTTGCTACAGGATCACAGTGCTTCATGTTTGCATATTCTCAATACTAGTTTCCAGTTTGTATCAATAACATCACATTACAGTATAGGCTCAATGATAAATGCTAGTGTGGCCCATGTGTCCTCAGCCATTTAGAGCTAGTGCACTAACGACAATATAATCACACATTTAAAAGAAAACACAGCTAGGCTCTACCCGAAGAAAATATAGTGTGGTAGTCTCTGTAATAATAACAACACTAAACACTATGCGGTGATTGCCACCTTGTCTCTCCATTACGTCTCCGTTACCCTGAAACAGACTTCACTGCTTTCCCTGCATCTAGTGTGAACATGGTTGACCTTTAGCACATTTCAGGTGGTAAAAGACAGTTATTCCACGGGAGAGCCCTTGAATGTGTTTATGGCGATGCTTCAAGTTGCAGTCCCAGGAATGCAATGGCAACAAGTCAGTTGCAGGAAGTTAATTTTAGGACGGTGTCACAAGTCTTCTTGAATTCGCACAAACATTAGCATGCTCTTTGCCACTGAGAAGTCTAGTACTGGCATGACAAAAAAAAAAAACATCAAAGCATCAAAGCCTGCTCTCTCACACTCTCTCGCTCTCTCTCTCTCTCTCTCTCTCTCTCTCTCTCTCTCTCGCTCTCTCTCTCTCGTTCGGAGCCTGTTTGTTTTAGAGCGCGCCTCGCACCTTTCCAACTCACGGAGGCGTGTTTTTACTTTGGCCGGTGGAATGTGCCGATGAGTGCCGCCTTCAGAAATAACACGCGCATTCCTGCCGGCCAGCGAGTAAGAGGGAATGCAATTAGCACATATTAGAGAGACCGGAGGAAGGCTGTCAAGGAGGGAGCCACTCAACCGGGAGCCCGCTCCGTGCAGAGGGGGACTGAAGGGGCTCCTAGGCTGGGGAAGCTGCCCCTGGGCCTGATTGCCCCAGCCCTGGGGGAAGGCCCCAATGATCTGAGGTCTCTCCCCAGGGGAACTCATACACTGCTACAGGCACTTAGCTTGTAATTAAGCACCTCTCATGCTCACATGACATGGGATGTATGTGGGTCAGTATGTGCTTGTAAGATTGTTGTCCATTAAGGAGTTTAGGTTAAAGACCACCTCCTCCCCTTCAACCCCTTGTCAAAAAAGACAGGAAGCATTCATAACAAATGATAAGGTTAAAATGGCTTCAATTATATCTAAATATCTAAACATATCTGATATCTATTTGACAGGAAACCATTTTCATATTTTTAGCTTTATACTGTGCCTGTAATGTCTTTATGAATATTTCTTCAGTTTGGTAAGGGACCACACAACATTTAAAAAAAGCTGTCAGTCAATGCTGCCAGACAGCACAAGTGATTATTATATATCTGTTTTACTGTTTTAATGCCATATTAAAATGCATTTGGACAAAGTGTCGCTGCTAAACTGGTGCCTGTAAAATGGTTGGGTTACACCCAGATAATCTGTGGCAACACTTTCACTTGATCTGTTAAAACATGAGGATTATTAGGGGAGCATAGTACTCTTACTAGTGTGGACTTCAACATTGTTTACATATTTTTTTCCTCTCCCGGAAGAAAAGATTTACCAAGCCACGTGCAGGCAGGTGCTAAGAAGCCGAGCCAGGAGTGGTAAGGAATGTTCTGGAAACGCTGATGTTGTAAGTGACCTCTCCCTGTGTGGAACACCAAGGTAGCGCTCCTCTGAGCTTCAACAAATGAAAACAGACACTCCCCATGTCAAAGGGATTTGGTTCATTTCTCCAGGCTTCAGTGTAGCAGTAGGCTAAGCTTGTTGTTGTGGAACGTTCTGAGCCCCATGGACACAGCTGCAACCCACCATCTCATATCAGTGCCTCCCCACTGGCAGCCATAATTCTATACATAGTGGTTACAGAATAGTGAGTAGTGAGTAAACCTGATACCTTAATAGATGTGCTTGCCACAGATGCTAGTAACCATGGGTTTTAGCATCCTTGCTAGCATACCTGTCTCCCATTTAAGGCATGGTGTCTGAGTAAATAGACGTTATGAGATGTACAATTCCCAGATTCCCCATGGGTGGTCATGATAAATGGGTGATCCGCACTAACAAGTTGCCAATGAGATCCAGCCTAGATAGCATCTGACTTGAGACTGGATCCTGTTCTGAGGTTGCTAACATTTGCAGAACCCATGCTAGATCCAATCCAAAGTCAACCAGCCACTCTCTGGGAAAGTATTTGTTGTGGTTTGTAAACACAGCTGTGACATCACAATCACATGGCTTCCACCTTGCCATGGCAACACAGAAATCCATTCTTTGGAGGGGTTTTAGTCTGCCACTGTAATGCCAAAACTTGTCAAAATGAAAGTTACATGTAAAGTTTTGAATACTATGGTAAACAATGTGAATAGTCAGACAACTGTGGTGTCAAGATAGCAGTGCCATGCTTTCTCACAGATAGGTGGTGGGGGACATTTAGAAAAGAGAAAGGCTGCACTCACACACACTCATTTACTGTGAAGTCTCAATATCATACTGGAAGCAACAGGGCTCTAAGGTGCAAAACATGAACTGTGGTCATGTACTGGAAGTTTAAGGGTTCTTCTATGTACAACAAAGACTCTAATATGGGGACCATTGCTAACGGCTAATTTCTCTTGGAATGTGTATTAAGCTCTTAGTGCTTTGTTAGAAGCATGTCCCTTGCTATTTCAGTGGACATGGAGAATGGAATCTTCAGTGACCCTACCTGCTACTGCAGCTTTAGCTAGCAAAATACACCAAAGGTCTCCTTCCATTAGTCAGAACATTGAGGCTTTAGAACATTTATGAGAGCCCATATGCCAGTGGTGAGCATTTAAACCCCACATGGGCAAGACTTAACAAACATCTGTTGAATAAAAACACTTTGGAACATGTTTGATATCTCTGCAGGACTCTAGGGTGGGAACCCATCCTTAATAACCAACGCTTATTAAACAAATTTGTTGCAACTTCAGCGTATTAGAATTTACCAGAGGCAAGACGCAACCACATCACGCCAGGGTGAGTGCATTTCTTTGCACAAGCACTTACGGATATCTCTGATTCTGATTAAGATGAAATCACTGTTATAAATCCCTCTGCTGGAAATCCAGCACCGTGCTTGTAAACTGTGTTTCTCCCCATGGTAATCCGCTTCTGGGCAATATGATCCGAACACAACAGATTACTTACTTTTCCTCCTTCCTGAATCTCACTTCAAAATGACACGGGTTGACTGGCCCTTTTCCCGCCCTTCTACTGAAAATGTCATATCTACAGCTAAATAATGTGTGAAGTATAGTTGCTATTCTATTCTGATCTATTCTAAATAACAACATGTCTTCTGTGTAAAAAAAAATACATCAACAAACACTGTTATGAAGCAACACTGCTGTTGTTGAGAGAAGCTGTGGCATGGGTTCCTATGAGTTAAAGAGGTATGGAACCTCCATTTCGTGTCTAATGACTCATTTGTTCCTCAAACGCACTCACAATTTATGGTGTAGTATAACATGTGGTGTATAATAGTATGTAGTAAAATTTCAGGGATCTATGAAATATCCAAAAATGTCTTCTACACGTAACAATAATGAGGTTTTCCTCACATTGAGCATAGGGGCCAGTTTCAAAGCAACTGGATACATGATACGTTATGTTTGAGTATCTAGGTGCCTCAGCAGTAGCCATCTGTACTGTTTTCTGTGATAAAGCACAGCCCACTCTTTTCCATCACACTGGCCTCCTCAGGTTTCAGTAAGCTAATGCAGTTTTTGGAGGCGAGAAAACTATTTCTCGGAAACGATTAACCAACACTCGTATGGATCGACAGCCAGTTTGTGCCGTGTGAAAACTAAATATAAATGTCTAATTGGTTGCTGGAACTCAGTGACACCTACCCCTAGGTTCAACTGGGTAAAAGGTGTTAAGGGTGGCAGACTGCCATGAACACTGCTGAGAGCTCATTCTATGTGCTCGCTCTCTCTCTTTCCTTCCCTCCCCTCCCTTTCTCTCTCTCACACACACTCACGCACTCACACACAAGTGGATGCTGACTTTTACATACTGGCCTCCATAGTGCGGTCCACCTGTCTATATCCAAGCCCAAACAAAAACGTTTTGCATGGCTGCTCTGCGCCACATTCGAACCGCCGTTTACAGCTTGCTCACACACGCTCCAGATGTGACACACTTCGAGGCTTTGAAACGAACCTTTCTTGCCTCACACATGCACTGAATAACCCAGACAAACTCCAAGCACAATAGGAAAGGTTATTTATTCTGAGCAATACACTGCATCAGTGATATACATATGTTTGGGTAGTGAAGGTTTTTTTCTGGTCTAGTACTGTAAGGTCAAATGGGCGGCATTACTGACCAATTACTTGAAAAGGATAAATGGACAGTCAAGCTAAGTGAGTAATAATTGCCGTAAATGTTTTCAGTCCAATCAACCATGAGGAACATTGGCTTCTTCCTCAGATACAGGATGGGCATCAGATCTTACTGGAAATCGAAAGACCACTGTCATCCTCATACAATCAGCTGATGAGTTTTGTAAAGTGGCTTTGGACCTCCAGTTAGGAGGCTGCCAGTCTGCCCGAAGCCTCTGTCCAAACCAAGACAGCAGTGGAGCTGACACTGGGCTCAGAGTTGTTAAAGAAATTAGCTAATCTGCAGGCAGAGGTGACCCAGTCAGCTATGAAAGAGCAAGGTGATGTAGGAAACAAAGAGGCCGGCCGGGATTAAACTGTCACAGTACGCAATGGAGTTGGGGAGAAAGAGCAGCTCCTGGTATAGAGCTTCCAGTATCTCTAGGGATTAAGGAAGGTCAACTAATGAATTCTTTTTTGGGGGGGGGCCTTAGAATGAGGCCAGCAGTTTTCCCCATTCGGCAAGTTGCCAGAACATCTCCTGTGCTAAAGAAGAAAACCGTATCAATCAAGAGGAAGGCTACGGCATAAGAGGAACTGGCTAGATGGCTTTTGATGTGATGTCTCCACTCTTCATGGACTGGTTCTGCTGAGAACAAATGGAGAAGAGGAAAGAGATTTGGACAATATGTTCATCACATTGCTTTTTGGCAAAATCATCATCATATCCTGACAAACTTCGCTATCCTCAACTGTGCATTAAACATCTGTTTGGTTTTCATGGTTTAATGGTTGAATGCTATCTTGTAGAATGGCTTTGCTTTCTTTTGCATGACCAAACTAGTTGGACCAATGCTTTCTCTTGCTGGCTTGTGCAGTGTTTTCATTATTAGTTCATTTGTTGGCCAGCTAAACAATCAACATCTAGGATACCATCACACTGTTGACCTCCAGAATGTCGAAACAGATGATAAGCTAAACAGTCAAAGATGCAAACAAATGAATGCATTCTACCTAAGTAGCGTGGCCAAGACCCGAACAACAACAGTGATTTCAGCGAAGATCTTGGTGTGGTTTCACATACAAAAACAAAACCCCGTTTCAAAGATGCACAGAAAAGCTCACAATTATTTGCGCATTTGCTTCGGCACGCCCATCTTGGGTTTCTGACCAACAAACAGTTGAGTATCAAAGCTAACTATGTAGCAATGGAGAGTTGATGTCAGTGGAA
This sequence comes from Clupea harengus, assembly GCF_900700415.2. Taxonomy (NCBI): domain Eukaryota; kingdom Metazoa; phylum Chordata; class Actinopteri; order Clupeiformes; family Clupeidae; genus Clupea; species Clupea harengus. The sequence goes on from NC_045166.1 coordinate 22,892,154, forward strand.
AAGCAGGCAGAGACGGCCAAGGCCTTTTTGGAATCGCGGGCAGGCCTCAGATTGTCCCCACTGATGAAGACTCCTTCATAAGCACGCAAACACAAACACACACACACACACACACACACACACACACACACGCACGCACATATCCACACACCAATGAACAAAGCTTCTGATATATGCGTGCTATTTTCTATCAAGAGCAGATGCAGCATCACCAAAACATGGGGCAGGAAAGACAAAAACAATGCACCCAGACATCGGCTGATTCTGGCACAGATCCGGTCCGGATTTGGCAGGGATGTGGCAGATCAGCGCCAGATAAGGACCAGGTCCAACCACAGTCCATTTCTTCTGCTGACACTGCTAAGCTAATCAATTAGCGGAATAGATACATTTCTCCCTTCTTTCCCTCCTCTATGGTGATTTGTGTTTACCCAGCAACTCATCTTCAGCTTTGAGCTGCCCAGTGAGAGAAATGGCTTTCATTATCTCCTGTGAGTTATCCAGGGGGCACATTTAAAACTCTAAATAAAATGCAGCCACGCTCTCTTTGAACCTCACAAGCCTCAGTAAGCTTGAAATAACACCACTGTAAACTATGTGCATCACAGCCATGAAGAAATGCTAATAGCAACAACAGAATTTCCTCCCCCCCAAAAAAACAAAGACAACTTCTTTTGTAAGCTGCATTTTTTGAATGTTGTGTTTGTATCTTGTCTTTTTGCATTGCTGTGAGTGCTTAAGATGCTTATGCAGCACTCCAGCATATGTGCAGTTATACGCAGTTCAACACAACATGAAGTTCTGTAACTTCCTGCTAAATGTGAAGGTTTTTGAGCTCTAGCATTAGGGAAAGTCTACATATTACATGCATTTATTACCATGTCATGAGTATGCTGCATCAGTTCTCCCTTGAGAGATGTCTAACCACACTGCGGTGTGTATAGGGATCCCATGGCTCACTGTAACTCATGAATCTCACTTCAGCCACAGAGAAAACCATTGAAAGCCAACAATAAAGAGTTCGCTTTTTAATAGGCAACTGATCGCACAACTGGCATGTCTAACCAATCCAGTTAGATCTTATCAAGAACTTGCGACCGCATCGTTTCTTTGCGGTCTAATCATTTGCATGCCATACTTACCCTTGCAGACCCTGATTCTGTTTTTTTAAAAATGTTTAGCAGGTCTGGATTTCAGAGACCCAGGTTAAGCAGCCTGCAGTCTGCCATGGTGCCCGCAACATGCTTATGCCTTTAGTGCAGTATGGATTAATGAGCATGGTTTAGATTGAAACAGTGGGAATGAGGTTGCAGTCATGAATGGCAGAGAAAGATGGAGAACTGCTAGCATGTATGAAACCACAGGGAATAACTTCTTTTGCTGTTGCATTCTGGGTGACTGAACTGACATGACAAACAGTTTCGGGAGGTCTTGACCTACCATGCTCCAGGTGGGCCATTATGGAAGGCATCACTCTCAAAACCACATATCAGCCAACAAAACGATGATTTATTGCGCTTTGCAAAAATGGGTTGACTACTAGAAGACCACTGTTGCAACTTAAAACAGAGGCACAAACAAAATGGTTCCTTGGGAAAATAAAAGAGAGAGAGAGAAAGCAACATCAACTGCGATTAACCGAATATTGTAGTATCTGCATTTTTATGAACTACTGTTCATGTAGTGCATGTCTTAGGCCTGCACCATAAATTCTGCAAGCCTATTTAATGTATGTTTGAAGTAACTGCCAGATGGAGACTATTAAAAAATACAGAAAAAAAGTGTTCATAAAAAGTTAAACATTTAAGCTGAGAAGAGTTAGAGGGAGGAAGAGAGAGAAAGAGAGAGAGAACGAAAGAGAGACCAGATGTAGTACATAAGATCTGGGTGAAGTGAGGGAGGTTTTGGTGTTTTAATGAGAGAGATTTCTGTGGGATTTCGGCACTAATTACAGTCCCTGCGTCAGACACGGCCCGAACCTTCCCCCTACTGTTTCATCTCACATGTTCAAATGCTTGAGGAATCCACAGAGGGCAGAAGCTCACAAACAGATGCCATCAAATTTGGATACAAATGATCGATGCCATGTTCAGACTACCACACTTAAGCTCAGCAAAATCAGTTCAGCCCCTTTAATAAGCTCAGCAATCACTACACACGCTTGAATGACTGAATCAGTTGAATTTCATCATACAAGTGACTTAGTTTGGGTGGGGTAGGGATAGTTGGATGAGTGAACGAATGAGTGAATAGAGATTTGATCATCTGAACGAATGAATTAATTAATGAATGAATGAATGAATGAATGAATGAATGAATCAATCAATCAATCAATCAATCAATCAATCAATCAATCAACTCTGCCACCCCTAAGACAACTCCTAATTTTCCTATAGGATCAATTGAATCTCTCTATCTCCAGTTTGGTATTTTCTTCACTCATTTTATGGCCTGTTGCACACACAGAGTCCATTAGTAGTCAGACACAAATTTGATATAAGCTATGAGCTTGGACCATAAACCACCAGTTGCTTCTGATGTAACATACAAGTCACAGATATAATAATTGCTTCGAATCCACCAAACAAACTGGTAGCAAATACAGAGCATTACATAGTGGTGCCATTAACTGCACTCTGGCATCATAAAACAATGTATAACACAAGAATTCAGAAATTCTGCCGGAGTATGACCTAAGATGCTTTCAGAGAGGCTGTCCACGTTATGATGTGAAAATGAACTCTCCCCAGAAGCGCACTTGTCTCTGTGATGCAATGAGTTGAAATGATGAATGTTTGTGGTGGTCTTATGAGGTGTTCCAAACTCATATCCCAAGAATTGAATGAAAATTGTAATAATTTTTAAAAAAAATAGTTGGGCAGAAGTCTCTGCCTTCTTTTTCATTTGTTGTATACATAATTGGGATCGGGAATTGGCACTGTGGTACTGTGAAAATAACAGCTGAAATGACACAGCGGCTAACCACACTGAGCTGATGGCTAATAAGCATGGAAGTAGAGCTTGCATCCATTCCAAGGTTCAAGTGAGGTATTCACATTTACAGTACCTCATAAAGGTGTGTTATTAAAAGACAATAAAACTAAAATAGAACAAATGTATTCAGCAATGACCAACCAATAATGGGCTTTCCTTTTTTGAAAGTACCAAGCAGTAATAGCGTTTTCACCTAAGCTCACAGGAATTTGTGAATTTGTGCCTAAGATAGCTGTGCATAGAAACCTGGGTATTCTTTCTTTGTTCTGTTAAATATTGAGGTTTATCAGTGAATAAGGTGTCTGTTTGCACCAAATACTTGAACACAGTGAAATTATAGTCAGAAGCAAAGGCACAAATGTCTCACTAATGATAATTCTAACTTAATAGGACCAAGGACCTGAGGCCCTGCCATAGATGCAATGCTTTATCAGTGGTTTCAGTATATGTATGCTAACTGATCCTTTATCAGTGGGTACAGTATCTGTATGCTAACTGATCCTTTATCAGTGGGTACAGTATCTGTATGCTAACTGATCCTTCATCAGTGGGTAAAGTATCTGTATGCTAACTGATCCTTTATCAGTCGGTACAGTATCTGTATGCTAACTGATCCTTTATCAGTGGGTACAGTATCTGTATGCTAACTGATCCTAACAGAAGTGCTACAGTATCCTAACACTTTACTTAGATCATCCATAGAACCATGCCAAACTTGTCATGGAAGATACCAAATACAGTCATGAGAATTATTACACAAAGACAGAGCAGCAATGAGACACAGATGAAAGAACAGGTAATAATATTACCAAACAACTGTCACGGCAGGTGTAAATTCAGAGACCATAGCAACCTACATTACTGGTAATAAGCTGTCATAAAATTGAACAGTGAATCTGTCATCTGTCCTGACATTTTTAGATAAAGGTAACTATATATTTTATTTTAGACATTACTACTCATATCACAGCCAAAAACTTGTCATGAAAAACTGTAACAGTCTACGGTCTTATAGTGGACAGTTCCAGTCAGTATAACCTCACAGCCACATGCAATGACCAGGGTTGAAAATTGACGGCACTGGAACATTCATGGATTAGCCAGCTAAAGCTGTTCCAAGCAGCGCACCACAGAGTCGGGCAAGGGGGATGAAAAAAAAACATCCGTATGCATCTGGCAGTGGCTCTCCACCCAGCGAATGGGCCTCCGCTCAGCTGTAGCTGAACAACTTGGCAACTCGGCGCTTCAATGTAAACATCTCAGAGGTAATGTGTTTCAATCGCCAGTGGTAAGTGGATTGTCCCGGAAGTGTTTTATTGGGGTAAGATATATTACCCATTACCCAGTGAGAAATGAGGCCTGTAAAAGTGCCCTACCCAATTTGGATGAAAAGCCACAAACTGCAATACCAGCAGTCAATCGGTCACGAGAGGATATAAGACCTCGCTTTCAGTTGACTGCTATAGGATACGGCTGATGGTTTTTCTATTTCACTTTGATGCCTGTGTGCAATAGCAGTGCTGTAATTCTATGGCAGTTTTTGTACTGTGGTGATGTAACCGTAGACTAAACAGGAATAGTATGGAAGTGAGTGATGTACTTTACTAAGGACCTCAATGACGCTTATGACCATGGATATTAAAAAGTACATAAATACAACTTAAGCCTGTCATTTATTTAATGGTTTTGGAACGGTTCATATCAAACATCATTGGGTCATTGGTGCCCCCATAGGTTACTTTACTTCCTATTTCGGGTTTCACAAAGAACTTAGCATAGAAATGTTCATTCCACTCTTTCTAATTGTACGGACGTAACATTTTGCGAGTAGGATGGAATACCAGAAGGGATGTAACCATCGTCGAACATTCCATGTCAACTTGTGGTCAATTGGCTTTCAAAACATTTTGATAGTTCCCAGAGTGACTGTATCTGATCCCAAGAGGAAGTCTTCGGTGATAACTCATGGCTTTGATTGGGAATGTAAACCATTTGTCTCCTCTAACAGAAAGGGGGTGTTAAATCTGAGGCGATAGGAAACGACCAAAATATTATGGTCTGCCATGGCACATGCAGCACATTCATAACCAATAATTATGATGGTAAAAAAAAAAAAGACCCAATGACACACTTTTAAAAAAAGGTGCAGACAGTACGCTTTGTCTACAAAGAGCTTTGTTGGACGGGTAACAGGCCCTAAGTCAAAGCTGAGTAGATGAAAGGTCTTTAGAGTGTCAATCCTGCTGTTTATCATAAGGACAGTTGGTTCTTTTCCCGACATGGGAACACTGGATGTGGGTCATTTGAGGTCAAACAAAGGTGTTTTACACCAGTGACAAAGGTGCGTCAAGTCTAAAATGTACAACTAAGGCACCACACTGTGGGAAGACTGTCAACAAATAAACATGAAAATGTCAATTAAACCTTTTTTAAACACCCTTTGAAATCTTTCCTTCACAGAGAGCTTTCCACAAAGTAGGATGCCTGCTCCCAAAACCTCATTAGAAACAAAGCACTTCTTCAGAAACAAAAGCTGGCTCCTTTTTTTGTTGCTCAGATATTAAGGAGAGCAGGAACGGTCCTTGAGGCTTGCTTGCTGTTGAAGTGTGGAAACAAGACCATACTTGGGTCTCACCTCTGAACTAATGGACTGTGAAGCCGAGGGAGTCAAAAGCAGCAGCCATTAAGGTGGGTGACGTAGCACTTAGCCTTGCCTCCTCTCAGGATGTCTACTTTTTTAACCTGCGGTCTGTGGGGGGTTGCTGTGTAAACATTTACTCATACTCTGAACACCCTTCACATGGAACACTGAATCCTACGCTGTCTACGCTGGAAAAAAAAAGGGTTTTGTTTCTCCATTGACTCCAGTACTGAGACTACACTGAGACTACTGTTCATACTGAGAAAACAAGTGTGACATTTTGCAGAAAAGTCTTGTGGCAGAGACGGAAAGCAAGATCATCGGGGAGCGTAGACTTTATTACGGAGAATCACTCCTACAGCCTTCACAAGTCAATGTGATGAAGTTCCCCATAGCTGTGAAAACATGACGAGGAGTAAAGACATTTGTGCAGTTATTTGTTTTATATCCCAGAAGCCAAATCAATAAGGTGTTAGATTTGTGTCGGATAACGGCTGGTTTGTTTGACATTGGAGGTTAGATACTATTTGATTACAGCACATTCATCCTCATGTTTTCTAAAATAAAGAATAAAAGTCTATTTATTGGGGGGGAATCCAAATGAGAAACTCATGGGAGATGTTTAGATATACTTTTTTTTTTGTAGTTAGTTTTATCCTCCCCCCTCTATCCCTATGCCCTGCTGCTTCAGAGAATGCGGTCCTGTCTACCTGCACCATTGTGGAAATGCCCATTATGAAGATAAATGGACATGTCATAAAGCTTCAAAAGGAAGACACGAGTATGACTTCAAAGACAGAGATGCCAGGCAAGTCCGCCGATGAGTATCTCACACACCTCAAGAGCTGAGACGGAAAATGGAAAAAAACGTAGACGTTTTTCACCGAGAGGAGGATAAATTATCTGGAGGGAAAATATGCCCCTGATTAGAAATTGCACTGGCATCAACTTGAATCCCCACAGCGATGGAGATTCGCATTTGCCTTTCCTGACTCCTTGGCCATATTCTGACTCGGCAGATTTAACAGACACGATGATATCAGTAAACCCCCTTTGAACTTCTCTTAATACTTGGACTTAAAAGGTAAGGGTCTAAGTTGATTAAATGGAGCCATCCAGTCCCTCCTTAGCAGATGAACTGTGGAGTTCATGGGCTTACCACCATAATCACTGAGCTCTGAAGTTATGTGAATGCATTTTTTTTTGGGAAGACTTTAAAGTATTTTGGCTCTTTATAAAACACTGCACAAGGGGAAAACTGTTACAGTTTTGATAGAAATACAATTTTTAGTAATAGCATTTCTAGTAATAGATTGTAGTAGTGTAGTATATTTCAATGTAAATCCTGGGTTTATGGTACTTCAGTTTTGAGTTATGTGATCGGCATCTTCAGTCATATTCATACAGTATGTCAAAGGTTATCTATAACGTATATAATCAGGATGTACAGTATATATGAATGTGAAAGCCCAGTGAATAGAAGCAGTCAAGTGGTGAGAAGGGTCTTACCCATAATTATTATAGCAAATGTTTCCATTTGCATGAGAGGAGTTGCCTATAGTCACGGTGACCTCACTGAAAATAGGCAGGAGGGGGGACATGACAGCTTGTGACAACAAAGGAGTCCTGTGTCCCAATCGGTGCTGATCGTTGGGCCAGAGCTCCCTGAAATGGGCCACTCACTGGTTCTGCATGGTCACAGTCAGCGTGTCAGTGGGCCTGAAATCATTACCGCCAGCAATTACCAGCCATCCAGAGGTAGAGAAGCCGTGGGCTTCCTCCGCTCCGCTGTTTGCATCCAAACGAAACAAAAGCAGCATGAGATGCACTCTGTGAGAGTGTTTGTGTGTGTGCACATGTGTGTGTGTGTGTGATTGTGTTTGTGTGAGTGTGAGTGTGTTTGTGTGTGTGTGCGCATGTGTGTGCCCTTATTTTTTGTGCCTGGGAAAACGTGAAGAGCACACCGAGGACTTGGACGTCCGCGCCGATTGTTTTGAGGCCCTCTTCCATTGGCTTGCAGCTGTGCCAAAAGCGGAATAAAAAGCTCATTCTGCTCTTTGCACACACTCGCTGAGTGGCCCACTTTGCTCGAAGCCCGCTGAAAGCCTGGCAAATCAGAGTATCTCAGTTTTATGAAAAAGCAACACACTCCAACCCCATCTGAACCATTTGGGGTTTTCACCCTAATGCTCTTGTTATTCGGACTGCGCTAGAGCTTAACAAAATGGCCCCTTAGATTTGGCATAACCACATACGACTTAAAAGGATGTTCATATGACAAAAACCTCACTTCTCAGATGGTTTAACTTTCCATGATGCATCAGGCCAATCTCGTCGAATCCCGACTAGATAGTACAATTTCATTCAACGCTTGATTGTATTTGCCATTGTTGTAAATAGAATCCCAAAAGACGCCCGGCGAGGCAGACCCTGATGGAAATCGAAGGCAATTAAACTGTGATTTATCATCCTGCTACAATCTCAGGATAATTTATCACAGCTGTGGCGTGACCTTTTCCAATTGTTTGCCTCCGCTCGACTCGTTTGTGTCATACTTGTTAAAACAAATTGGATGTTCCCCGTCTGTTTAATGTAGCCCCCTATCTATGGAGTGAAAGATTGAATTTTAAAGGATTTCTAATGATTTGGTAGCGTGTTGCATGGTTCGAGTTGTTTGTTTCCTTTAATTTGACACAGCTGGATTGTGGCTTCTGGCTTGAGGATTGGTGGTAGTATTTGCTAAAACCCTCCTAAAGACCTGCGTGATATTGCACAGACCTGGACCTTCCTCCGACCCCAGCGAACTCCCAGCCCCCTTAGCCCTTGTAAAGTGGGTCTGCTGCCGTTCCTGTTTCCTCTCGTTGATTTGTGTCAGGAAGAGCAGTGATTGGACATTCATGATACCAGTTGATTAAAGAGAGAACATTGTTAGACAGATTTACTTGACAGATAGCAGCATTTCCTTCAGTCACACACACTTACTCGGAAAGTAAGTGTTGGAATGTAATGAACGACTTAAATGCAAATTTTGTTTTTGTTATACAGTGGATCTATTTTGACTCTGGATGGGTACTCTACTAAACAGCGGAAGGTAGTGATGCATCTGTTTCTGAGTGAGTGTCCTCACATGGCCTTGCCCTTCAAAAGGAGGGAGTTATTTCGGCACATCCCTCCCAACACTGGGGCTCTCTCCCCACCGCGGTCACCCACTCCCACAGCACAGAGCAGTGATGCAGGGGCCCACGGTGGCAGAGGAGGTGGTGGTTGGTGGAGGGGGTCTGTGGGGGAGTCTGACACCTGTGTCACAAACAACACTTCACACCTCGTGCGCAGCTAACCATTCTCTCTCGCATTGCGCAGGGCATCCGGGGTGATGACTGAAAGCAAATCGCTCTCACTCGTTTTCACACATAGACATATCCTCTCTCACTGACTCACTCTCCTTCTGTGTCACTTTCTCCCTCTATCTCTCTCTCTCTCACACACACAAACACACACACACACACACACGCACACACACACACACACAGAGAGAGACATGCACTTACAAGACATAACAATACAAATACTCAGACACACAAAGACATATCACACTTATTACACAATTTCTTTTTTTACTTTGCTTTCCTTTGCTTTCCTTCCTTCCTTCCTTCCTTCCTCTTTTACTTTTTGCAAGCTGTCTCTTTATCTCCTGCTCTGCTTGCAGCTCTTCCTTTCTCAATCAATTCACTGAGTCACTTTCTCTCTGTCTCTCATTCACTCACCTTTCTCTTGATCTTTCCTGCAGAATTGCTCTCTCTCTCTCTCTCTCTCTCTCTCTCTGTGTCTCTCTCTGTGTGTCTCTCTCTGTCTGTCTGTCTCACAGGGCAGGTTTTGAGCCTCCAGGGGCTACAGAGAGTAGTGCTGGGAGGGAGCAGTGTGTGTGTGTGTGTGTGTGTGTGTGTGTGTGTGTGCGCGCATAGCCGCTTGTAAAGTCCTGTCAGCCGGACATACCATTCAGACTGGCATGCTAATTGAAAACAGCACCGTTCCCTGGTTCCTGGATTTCTGCCCCCTCCCAGAGTCCCAGAATACATGCTGTAACGCGGTAACAGCTTGAAAATAGCATTGTTAGGTACGCAATAAACTTGTTCTTTATACCCAATTTAGCATTTTAATATATAGAGCCTCGGTGCGTTCGCCTGGTCCGCTATATACCAATAAAGTCTAGCGCTATGTGGCAGGCTCGGGCAATGAATAAAGTGTGCATTTGCCAGGATCCCATTCTGTTTAATTGTCTGATTATTTGGAGCCCTAGTTTGAATGTTGCAGGCAAGGCCTGCCAACGTGTTGCACCTTTCTTGCCCTTTCAGACAATGGCGGAGAATGACACAAGGCATTCAAAAATAACCATTACTGAGTCATCGCTGTAATGCCCAATGGCTAGCACGGCCAGAGAGAGGTGCGAGCCACAGCGTTAGCCCTGGGATCTGGTGCTCCGAAAGGACATGCTCATTAGCATAGGTACATGGTCTGCCTTTTCACATTGTCTCATCTGAGGGCATTTTCAGTCTGAGGTCGCTGGGTGTGAGTCCTGTACAGTTTGGGGTCAGGCTTGATGCAAATGACATGACCCGAAAATAGGTCAGTCAAAACAATGGTTCAATTTGTATCTGTCTCAAAACATGCAGACCAGCAATGCAGCAACTGGCCACCATGTTTTATAGTGATGCTTCATTCATCTGAATGTGGGAAAGCACTAGCCATTTACAGAGTGAAAGGGCAAGGTCTGACAAACAAGCTCCAATGTCCAGAAAACACATCTCCAAACCCACTGACCTCATGCAGAGCAAGACTGCATATCAATAACCAGCAAACAACGCTTTTTTTTCTCCCAGAAAGACGAAGAACAGCAGTTAGAGGCCAGTGGAAGCAGGCGGCTCACCGGCGGAACAGGAGCCTTTGCTTTGGGTTTTTTTGGGTTTCAGGCACCTTGACCGAATTTCCTGTTAAACTTCCCTTCAACTGTGGGGCCTCCACTATTCCACGGATTCTGGTCAGTATATGAGGGAAATGAAGGAGACAGAAAAAGAGAGACAGAAAGGGAGAGAAAGTGAGAGAGAGAGAGACATGAAATGATAGCGGGAGAGTGTAATAGCAATGCAAACCCCAGCCTGTACGTGAAATGGTAGTCTAATAGTATTCCATCGTCTCCTCTCACATGACTGTGGGACTGTGGTACACATGTTTATGAGCACGACTGGAATGACACAGCATTTCAGAGTTGGGGGTGGGGGTGGGGGGGGGGGTTGAACAGAGTGACCCAAGACAGCATATAATTTATCGAAAGCATAATTGCACCAAAGCATATAATGTGCGCAAACCTAAATTACACAATGGCCTCACACAAGAAATCAATCACACTTGACAGGGATCAATTATGGCCATACGCAGCGGAGTGACACCAGACTCTGCCAAGCCCATAGAGAGCTCGGCTGACTCGCAGCAGAAAAAGAGAGCCGGCACTGCCACAAACAGGGAGATGTGGGAGCCAGCTCCTCAGAGCAAGAGGAAGTATGGAGAGGGACGGCCTTTGGAAAGTGGGGGAAATGTCCCATGACAAAGCAGAAGAAAAGTCCCGACATGAGTAGGCTGTTCAGGATGTATGTCTATCTATGAGTCTGTCTGTCTCTATGTGTCTGACTTTCTCTATGTGTCTGTCTGTCTATCAATGTGTATGTCTGTCTATGTGTCTGTCTGTCTTGATGTGTCTGACTTTCTCTATGTGTCTGTCTGTCTATCAATGTGTATGTCTGTCTATGTGTCTGTCTGTCTCTATGTGTCTGACTTTCTCTATGTGTGTGTCTGTCTGTCTATCAATGTGTATGTCTGTCTATGTGTCTGTCTGTCTTGATGTGTCTGACTTTCTCTATGTGTCTGTCTGTCTATCTATGTGTCTGTCTGTCTATGTGTCTGTCTGTCTCTATGTGTCTGTCTGTCTATCTATGTGTCTGTCTGTCTATCAATGTGTATGTCTGTCTATGTGTCTGTCTGTCTTGATGTGTCTGTCTGTCTCTATGTGTCTGTCTGTCTATCTATGTGTCTCTCTGTCTATCAATGTGTATGTCTGTCTATGTGTCTGTCTGTCTTGATGTTTCTGACTTTCTCTATGTGTCTGTCTGTCTATCAATGTGTATGTCTGTCTATGTGTCTGTCTGTCTTGATGTGTCTGACTTTCTCTATGTGTCTGTCTGTCTATCTATGTGTCTGCCTATGTGTATGTATATCTATATCTATCTGTCCACACACGCATCCAATTGTGCTACTATCTTTTAAAGGTTACTATCACATCATTATATATTGTTATATTTAGCTATTGATTCACTACAGCAAGTTTCTTCTCCCTAATGATGGCGGCGGGCGGCTCCAGATAAGTATAAACATGAGATATGATGCGCACTAACACGGTGTGTTTTTATGCATGCGTGCTGCTGGGTGGTCCTGGGCTCCCTTGTTTCAATCACGAACCTTCCTCATCGCCTGGCCCGACATCGGGACTCGCTCCAGTTTGCGGCGCTCCGAACGGGAACGGCGGATATCTCGCCTGCCAGACCCCTCGGTGCTCTTGCGTTTCACCCTCCCGAACCCTGGCAGCCGAGTAGGCATCAACAAAACACTGGGCATCAACACAGATGGGGGTTAGAGAAGCAGGGCAAAATGAGAACCACCGAGCAAAACAAAAACCTGTCAATAGAATCACCATCCATCCTTCGCTCATAATACCCACGCCATTCTTTGAGACAGAGCATAGTGCAACACAAGATAATTTGATTCATTCTGGTGAATTAGGAATGGGATAGGAACGAGCTGCACCTCTCCACATATTGTAATTGAATGTTATTGTTATGGTCTTTTGGCAGCATGTTAAAAGCATGAAGTGCCTCAATTATGAGGGTTAATGTGCCAAATATAACAAATACTCAATCTGGGTGGTAAATGCCACAGGGCCTACAAGGAAATTACATTAGATATTCCTACTTAGCAATGTTTCATCGGTTGGTATGTTAGCTTTTAGCCTCTCAGGCCAGATGCCAAGTTATAGACTTTTATTTTGTTACGTGGGATTCATTGAGGAGTCTCTGGATGGCGTGTTTCGGTGTTGGTGTTTTTTTTTGTAGACAAACTAGAAGGAACTAACAGAGGTGAATAGCGTGATGCAGCCCTCTCATTGGTTACATGGCTCAATTTGAGATTGATTTGGTGGGCTGTGTTTCTCTCCATGTAGAGTGGACAACCAAATTCAATTTTCATTGGTTTATGTTGGCAGCTGCTGCACCTTCTTCAGAAAAACTTCTTCTGGTTACTTTTGGTTGCCTTCTGAGAAAATTATAGCTTTATTTTCATCAGTCTCTGATGCACACACATCCGCAAACACACGCTCACAAACACACATGCATAAACACGTACACTCGAAATAGCAAAACAGAGGAGCTAAGTCAGTGGTGGACCAAATGTGTGATTCATTCCAGAACCTGTTGTATTTTCACCTTAGCAACCCCTCAAAAACTGCCTTCAATTGACAACACATGAGTCAGACATTAAACTGTACAAAATCTGTTCACTGGCCAAAAACCCTTCAAAAGACCATGCATAGACATCTCCAGGTATTATCACAGCAGTCCAATCCCACTGAAAGGCACAGACATCGTCTGCCCAGACCCAAGGGGAGAACCTGGCCAGAACTCATACCAGGGGATTAGCTGTTCAGAAGATAGCCAGGCCTACTGCAACGATTACCGATACCGGTGCAACAAGTGAGCCAGTTTTGGGTGGGTGTGATCACCAGGGTATGAGATCATATCAGCCGTAGTTCCCTTTCTCGGTAAAATGATAACTGCCCCTATCAATGTATGCCAAGGAGGCTGGCGACAGGCTTGTTTTCTTCGCCTCAGCTATCACCCTCTGTGAGCTATTCTGATAAACTTCAGAGTCTGTTCATGCTTTTGTATGTTGCGCTTGTGGGACTCCAAGTGCCCAAGGATTTAAAAAAAAAAGTGATGTTTTGTTTGTGAAATCACCCAGCAAAGGAGCATGTTCTCTGGCCTTATTAGGTTTCAGCTCAAAAGAACAAGAACTCGCTGACCATGCAAGTCAGAGGCGTAGATGGCAAGAGCTACACCCGGCCAAAAGTGACCAACCTGACGTACTGTGTGTCTGTGTGTGTCAACAGTTTGGTTTGGAAGCTCACACCAAATGCGTGTTGTGTTACAATGGTGTCGCAGTTTCGCAGAAAGTCACTTTGATTTACTTTGCCGCCTGCAACTGCAGATATCGCTGACATTGGCCAAATGTGCCACTTGAAGTCTGAGCCTAGTTCACAAGTTTAAGCAAACACCCTTCCAAGTGTAAATGCCTATACCAGTAAAATCCGATCTGTTTCTGAGAACAGCAAATTATGCATATTCCAAACTCGACGAATTCAAATAGCATGCACGTTATCAGTAGAACACTCAGCAATGCATCCAGTGGCTGAGACAGTAAGTGAAACCATGTGTACTAGAGGTATTAATGCAGCAATAGAGGATTCATCTACGCCAAGATGCTGTAATTTCTGGACACAAGGCAGTACCCCTTTCCCGAGAGTCCAATCGGAAAGACATGAATCCCAATGAATTATCCCCGAGGATTGACGTAAGAGCGTGACAACACTGTCAGTAGCGTTTACGTCGTACAAGGAGAAAGCACTGATCCTGCATGAAATTAAGGGTATCATTTGAGGGGTATGGGGTTTCCTGGGGAGCCAGGCGAAAGACGGCACAATTAAGCATGCAACCCCAAATGTTCCGGGGCTCTGATTTATGCAGCGATCCTGCGGTTGCTTGAATCAGTGCGGCGGTTGATGGCGCAGCAGAGAGTTGACGCGCAAAACAACCGCCAGCGCCGCTGAAGCTGTGGCCGCTCCAGACTCCGAGCGCTCATTACAAGCTCAGCCATCTCAGCTAAACGTCAGCTCCCATGGAGGGCTCATTGAGGCTTCGGACACTGACTGGCCGGTCCTCCCCGGTGGAGAATCAGCAGAATGCCATGCCGTGCTTTTTAGATCTTGTGCCGTAATGGCTTGGAGATGCCGGGAAGTGCATGCCGATGTTGATGGCGGGTTTGGGTTTGAGGTTGGTGGGGGGCGGCAGGGGCTTGGCACAGGCATCGGGGAGGCAGTGGGTTTGTGCCATTTGTGCCCATCCACTTTAGTCAACCACAGCCTGTGGCTAAAGAGAAGGGGAGTAAGAAAGAGACTCTGAAGTGAATCAGAGTTGTTTTGCCTATTCTAACCAACCACTGCCTGTGTGTGTGTGTGTGTGTGTGTGTGTGTGTGTGTGTGAGAGAGAGAGAGAGAGAGAGAGAGAGAGAGAAGGGTGGGTTGACGTGAGAGCGGGAGGAGGAGAGGGGAAAAGTGGAGAGCCAGTCGTTCTCCCTACCTCGTTACAGGCCCCTGTAGAAGACTGCTATAAGTCCCCTAAAACAGTTGCAGTGGCACGGCTTTGCTGACACAGTTCCGAGGGACCAGTGGCCGGCACCACGCCACGCTCACAAGCGGACGACCTTCCCCACCGCCCCGGCACTCCAAGTCCCCCCCACCTCCTCTCCTCCCTCCAGGCTCCTCTGAGTCCATTCACAAGAGTCCCGAGAGTGGGCTCTCAATAAAGGCCAGAGAGACGGCAGGAAATCCATGCACAGGATGCTTGTTCCCTCTCTCACTCTTTCTCTTCCTGTCTCTCTCTCTCTCTCTCTCTCTCTCTCTTTCAAACCACTTTGCTCTTTTTTTTTATTCGGCTGTCTCCTGTATTTCCTCACTCTGTCTGTCCTCGCGATTTGTCTCCTCTCTTTCTCTCTCTCTCTCTGTCACTCTTTGTCGATCCTTCTCTTGCCCATTCCCATTTATTCTTCTTGATCTCTTTCATCCCTTCATCCTCTCTCTCTTTCTCTCTCTCTTTCTCTCTCCCTGTGTTGTCTCCGGGCCTTGTGTGCTGTGATCAGGAGAAGTAGGCGCTGACGTTCTGCGGGCACACAAGCTAATCTGTCATCGACTCTGTGTGCTCTGGGGCGACTCAGCAATCTCCAAAGAGCATCTCCTAATTGCCTGCAGACCCCTCTCTCTCTCTCTCTCTCTCTCTCTCTCTCTCCTCTTACTCAGCTTTTGCAGAGCTACAGTGCACGCGCTGAAAGAAACTCCTTACAGTTTGAATATTAGCCGATTGCTTACTAGTTCTGGCCACTCACAGATATTATTACGGTATATGGTTACATTTTTGTTGGTGTAAGGCTACAATTTTGTTGGTTTAAGGGTCTGTTTTCATTGTGATGACTGAGAGCCCTGACCCATCAGACTGTTCCATAAGGCAGATTTGATAGAAAAACTGTCGGATGATTCACTCCAGTAAATGTTATTTTGGAGTGTTATTTCAGCCAGCGGTATTGAATGATTCGCTTGGCACCACGAAGACACAATGTTTTTGATGGGTGACTTGTTTAAGCTTTTTCTGTGTGCGTGTGTCGATGATCCATTGGGCAAAAGCGAGTCTTCCTGTCTAGTGAATCACAGATTTACTAAAAAAGGATCTGCCCACACTGCCCCTCAACACACACACACACATACACACAAGCACACACCACAACTAGACAGACACACACACACACACACACACACACACACACACACACACACACACACACACACACACACACACACACACACACACACACACACACACAAGCACACACCAACACACACACACACACACACACACACAGTATCAGCCCACATTTCCACTTGTGTGATGTACAGGAAGTGATTGCCAGGGCACCATCCTGAAACCAAAACACAAACACACCCTGACGTGTATCTACTTTCTAGAGCAATACAACCTTCTCTTAATCAGTGTTCCACAGACTGGTTGGATTGGACAGATTGGATCATTCACACAGCTGGTCAGTTTCTCACATTCTTTTGGAAAAGCATCTTCCCCTTTCACTGCAACGTGAAAGTGAGAAAAGCTTCTAATGTGACCGTAGAACAAGACATTGCAGTGTCAAGGGTGAAAGACTTAAAGGCGTAGTTTGTGATTCTAAACTCATGCACTTTTTGTTGCTCCTCACGATCCTCTAGCTGTCCAATCAGTGCGCTCAAAAACCCTTTGGTGCTTGATCACAGTCCTGGGAAGCAAACATAGTGACTCGGACAGAGCCATAAACAATCCCAGCCAATCAATACGGTGCCTCAGGAGCATGTAAGGGAGGTGTGTAGTTTGATTGGCTGTTGAGCTCAAATATCAACAACCTTTCACAAAACCTTATCGCAGACTCCATCTTTAATCCCAGGGATGTTAAATGAAAAACACTCAGTAACATCATTGTAGCACACTTTAGATAAAGTGTCAGCTCTAAATTAACCAAATGATCACACATTTGGTTACTTTAAAGTCAAAATTTGCCATGTCCTCTCCTGATAGTTCAAATTTTCTCTTTGAAAAAAAAAAAGAAGCTGGTTGACATCTGGAAGTCATAGACTGAGACTGACATGGTGTGTTAGAGTATTACTGGAGGATGCCACTGTGCATTTCCATGGGGACAGGAGACCCGGCGTCATAGAGATTATCACACCTTTTTATTCGGGGCAAAGGTCAGGGGATCCAGTGGAGGGGATGGAGCTCAAAGGACCCGGGAGAGGAGGGGAGCAACCCTGGGGCGCGTCCCACTAGCGCTCGCCGTCGGCCAAGCAGAGCCACCTCACAGTTTCCCCTTCCTCAGGAAGAGAGGGCGAGGAGACGGGCTGAGTCAGCCAGCCAGCCAGGCCTTGGAGGGGAACGACAGGGAGGGAGGGAGGGAGGGAGGGAGGGAGACATGATAGTTTTTTTCCCCCTCCTCCCTTCCTCTCCTCTGCCAGGCATACCAGCCTCTGGAGAGTAACACAAAGATACAAAATACAAAGAGTGCCTCACTCGCGCGCACACCCATGTACTCTGCACACACACATATTACTGCCGGCATCATGTGTGCGTGTGTGTGTGTGTGTGTGTGAGTGTGTACTGCTTGTGTATGACATGCTTCTGTGCAGGTGCCTTTATTATGTTTGCGCAAGAGGAAATTTGTCAGGAAGGCTTCTGAGTGGACACATTTTTTTTATGTGTGTGTCTGTACATGTCTATTACATATGTGTGTGTGTGTGTGTGTGTGTGTGTGTGTGTGTGTGTGTGTGTGTGTGTGTGTGTGCAGTATGTGTGTGTGTCTGTACATGTCTATTACATATGTGTGTGTGTGTGTGTGTGTGTGTGTGTGTGTGTGTGTGTGTGTGTGTGTGTGTGTGTGCAGTATGTGTGTGTGTCTGTACATGTCTATATTACATATGTGTGTGTGTGTGTGTGTGTGTGTGTGTGTGTGTGTGTGTGTGTGTGTGTGTGCAGTATGTGCAGTATGTGTGTGTGTCTTGAGTTCATCTCCTGCACAAGTCCCATTCCTTTACCATATTCAGTAAATGTCCCTCTGGCTAAATGCACCGGTCATCCCCCAGAGTTGGGGGACAGTTCAATTTAGCAGCGGCGAAAGTAAACAAAGCCCATCCCTTGCGGGTCAGTTTTAATGACAGCGGCGAGAGGGACGGGAAGGAGTGTGTGCGTAGGCTGAACATGCCGGGCCAGTGGTGTAATAAGAGCAGAACTCTCCGGTTGGTCACTCTTTCCTCCATTCCAGGATGTTTGCAGTGAATGAGTGCCTTTGCTCAGCACGTGCTCTGAGCAGACAGACAGGGACTACATGCAGCCGGCCCGACACCCTCTACTGGCCGGTCAGGAGTACTGCAACGGCAACTCTGCAGGCCTTCTGGAAAAGAGACTTTCGAGGCAAAGATAATGCAAGATAATAAGTTATTTGAATTCCAATTTCACTTTATCTGGAACATTACACTGATAGTCAAAAGAGTGCTGTAGCTGTGTAACCAATACTCAACAAACCTTTAACAGTGATGTCATGCTCAACACTACCTGTCAACTAAACCAAGCTTCAAATATAAGCCTCACTTCCCCACCAGCAACAGTTTAAACAAATGGTTTGTTGATGGATTGTTGACTACGGCCTATCAACATAAACTTGGGTCTACTTTAGTGAGTTCATGACATATCTTTTGCAGATGCAATGTATTTTACTCTGAGTGTTAAGTTGGTTTGACACTGAAATGTCTCTATGTGAGACCAATGAACAACTCAAAGAGGAGACAATAAATCCCATATTTGCATCTCCATATGTACCTTTGGACCTAGGCCTACACTGACTGCAGCACTCCTGCTGGCGAGGCCTGTCTGCATGATCGGATGGACGTGGATTCATTAGAGTGTGCATGCGGAGCCACAAATCAAATTCGGTCCCACGCACTCCAGCAGTCACCGAGTTAATAGGAGAGGGATGACAGCAATCTCACTCGGCCCCACCATGACACCACAGCACCAGTAATGGCCGACATCCTCTTCCAAATTACACGGGTACGTTCTTCAAGGGGGTGGTTGAGGACAGTTCAGCCTTAACCACGGCTATTAAGAGAAGGGTTTGTCTCACGCGGAGACAATGACTTAGTTTTTAGTGTCACCCTGAAGCACTGGAATAAATCTGTGGGGAGATATTCAACCTTTTTGGGACATTCATGTACTGTAAATATGGATGAGCTCAGTGTCAGGGCAAAGGGGTTTGGATTAAAATGGCCGCTGAGGACCACGTACCGGAGGTAATAACATGTTGGAGATGTCATGCCTGTCATTAACTTATCTCATAATAGGATGTAGGTCAGGTTGGAATCGAGTTAGAAATCCTCAGGAGAAACTGAGGGTTTGACCTTGTGTGCAGTTTAACATTGAGCTTTGAGTCAGACCCTTCTGTTCTTTGGTTATTACAACGCTGCAAGTTTCCCAAACATTTACCTTAACACTACTTAAGATACATAAAAACATAACCGCAATCAGATTTGCAGCATTCCTTTGGAAACAATTTGCGTGATAACTAAAACACACTGCTAAAAATACAAGGTACTTAGCATTTATAAATTCATATATTCAGTCAGCATAGGCCTAGACCAGACATGAAAACTAATACAAACATTGGTGGTGATAAGACCGGCACTTTAATACTTTCTGCGGCACAGTGCAACTCCGTAACCCCATGAAACCGGCAGCAGACCCCAATCCGCCACTGTTCAGTGTTGTGTGACGGATCTACGGCACATTACCACCTTAATGAACACGGCTTGGAGTCGGAGTCGGAGCTGGAGCCGAGGCTTGGACAATGAGGCGCGAATAAGCCAGCGGCACGCACTGCTGACCCCAACAGCTGTTTTTATGGCACAGAGAGACGTCAGAGGGAGCGGGTGCGGACTTGTTCCCGGCGGCCCCTTTGACTGCCTGCTTCAGCGGTGGGCAGCACACACACACACACACACACACACACCATATACCCAGCCGGCCAGGCAGGCAGGCAGGCAGGCAGGCAGGCAATCCGGTGGAGCCAAGCTGCCCTCTTTGACATGCACAGGACTCCTGTTTGTTTTCACTTGGTGCAAGGGGAAGCGAGCAGGCCCCGGCGCTTCGGTTCACAGCCACGCTATAGGCCAGAGTGCCAGATGTGGGCTCTTCCTGTCGGCCGTGTGCTGATCAGACAGACTCGTCATGTGTGTGTGTGTGTGTGTGTGTGTGTGTGTGTGTGTGTGTGTGTGTGTGTGTGTGTGTGTGTGTGTACAGGGAGGCAAACGTCCCCGCCTCAGTCAGCCCCTATTCTCATTACTAGACTCTGATGTCTGTCTTTTTGATATGAGGCCTGACTGAGTTGAAAACAAAGAGAGGAAATCTGTGAGAGATCACACTGGAATTCTGTTTGCACATATTTTGTTTGTCCGCGCGTAGGCAAGGGATGGAAAAATCTGATATTTTTTTTTTTGCTGGCACTTGACTTTGTTCGTGATAGCATAAGAACATTTCTTTTCTCTCCTCTCGGTTGACTCTGTCAAGGGAAAATGAAGAATGACTCTGTTTTCTCCCTGTGCAGTTGACTCAGATGTAATTGGTTTAATTCACTTTTGATCAAGTTGTCTTGCAGAGAAAGGAGTGAGATAAAAGAAAGAAAGAAACAACAGCGTCAATCATCTCTTCGCTCGCTAAGGCACGCTCACTGCAAACCATCTGCTGCAAAAACAGGATGGGATTTGTCACTCTGCTGGCGGGCTCTTTTCAACCTATTCTCCCTCTCAAATCAGAACCCTCCCATTCTCCAAACAATCAATCGCTCAGTCAACCTATCAGCCCGCTTCCTCTTGCACGAGAGGGGTATGAAGGCAGCAAACGGATTGATTCATTTTATTTCATTTTTTGGTTTCCTGCCTGGCAAGGTTATGCCAAACACCCCCCCCCCCCCCCCCCCCCACCCCCACCTTCTCGACCCTCCTGTCATTCTCCGACGTATATTAGATCCAGTATCCCATAATTAGTCTCCCAGACGGTGTATTTTGAGGAGACAGATGTTTAATTCATGTAGTTGTTGGCAGGGGGCCAAAGGTGCAAGCAACAGCAGCGGCGGCAGCAGCAGCAGCAGCAGCTCTCCTTAAGCTGAGGACTCTGTCGCTAAGAGCAAACCGCCAGTAACGGTGTGTAAACATTCCCGCTGCGAACGCGAAGGGGGTAAGGCTGCGGGGAATGAGTAACGCTAGACCCTGCATCACAGCGGGAGCGGCTCCACAGGTTCAGCTTGCGTCCCGGCCTGCGTGCACGGTGCACTGTGCGAGGCAGCTTGGGCTGAGCTGCAAGAGAGCAGAAGGACGGCAGGTCCCAAGATTCTCTGGGTCGATGGCTAAATGGATGAGTGTGTGTGTTTCCGGTGTGTGTGTGGGTGAGTATGAAAGTGAGAGCTCCTTTTTCATCTCTATAATAGCTCTTTAAATCGTCCGCCCATGGATTGAAGTGTAGGGCTGTGACTTCTTTTGATGGACCCTGTGTGTGGGTGTGGGTGTGGGTGTGATAGAGAGAGAGAGAGAGAGAGAGAGAGAGAGAGAGAGAGAAAGAGAGAGAGAGAGAGAGAGAGAGAGAGAGAGAGAGAGAGAGAGAGAGCATTTATGTGCTTGTACCATTTGGTCTTTTCTGTTCCCTGATGCCACATCCATCCAACCCATCTGTCCACTCACACACATCAGTACCCTGACCCCATCTCTGTCCTCTATGCCTGCCCCAGTCAGAGCAGCTTCTCAGTGGGCTGTTATGTTCCTTCGCCCTCCCATTCTCACTGGGCCTTCACGTGTAAACATTTACATATCTGTCTGGGCAAAACACAGGCAGGAAAATAAACAAGACAATTACATTTCTCAGAACCTTTCATTTTGGGCTGTTGTGGCGATTTGACCTCCCATTCCTGTTGTGAAGGTGGACAAACCAGACCACACCAGACAAGACCAGACCGGACCAGATCAGACCACA